>NW_022437077.1:1527184-1538883 GCF_009761245.1 Sapajus apella
ATTAGTTCTTAACAAACTCAACTACTGCTTTTCTGTAGGTTTTTGTTAGTTTCTTTTTTCTTTTTTTTTTGAGACAGTCTTGCTCTGTCACCCAAGCTAGAGTGCAGTGGCACAATCTCTGCTCACTGCAACCTCTGCCTCCTGGGTTCAAGCGATTCTCCTGCTTCAGCCTCCCAAGTAGCTGGGATTACAGGCATGCACCACCACAGCCAGCTAATTTTTGTATTTTTAGTAGAGACAGGGTTTCACCATGTTGGCCAGGCTGGTCTCCAACTCCTGACCTCAGGTGATCCGTGTAGCTCGGCCTATTTGATAGTTTCTGACTGGTCTGTTCCATTCTGTCTTTTCTAGGTTGCTGGGATGAATAGGAGCCACAATTTTATTATGCTTGGTTATGTTACCAGCTTTGACTATTTTCTTAAGTATTGTGTTTAGTTTCTCTGTCTGTCATTTGGGCTGAAGCCGTGTCCTTCCAATGCCCTTTGGGGCTCTCTTTGATTCTTATTCCAGTGGCCATCCCTCCATTTTTCCAGCTACCCACTAGGTTCCTCATGATCCAGGAGTGTTGTGCATATTGCTTAAAGAGTGTGATCCTCCCATCACATTTGCCCTTTGGTAGTGCCAGGAATTTTCCCACACTCCGCAGCCAATCCCTCTTCTTCTTGTCAGGAGAAGACATTCTTGGGGCATATTGCGAAAGGGAAGGCTTTGGGTCTGGGTTTGGGGCCATCCCTAGTCCTGCCCATACCTCATCTGATACTCCGGGCAAGGTGTACACCTCTGGCCTGAACTGAGCTCTCATCCCAACTCTCAGCATCATCATGATGTTAAGCTGCCTCTTTCTTCTTGCTCTTGGGTCCCTGGAATCCTGGATAACTGCAGGAGAACATGGTGAGCTATCATTTGGGATCCCTGGCCAACAGTAACAGAAAGTGACTAGAGGAGAGGAGAAGTCATCCCTGCCTTCTCCCAGAGTAAGGTTGCTCGTAGGTGGAGATGATCATCTGTAGGACAGGACTGGATGAACAGATTCTCAGGATGGCCTGGGTAGTTCTTCCAGGCTTTCTTTACCCTCTCTGGACAAGGAGATAGGACTTCTAGTTGGGCTTACTAGCGGTTCTAGCTTTTCCCTAGAACTCATTAAATGAGAACAGGATCATTCCAACCTTTCTCTCTCGTTATCTGCAGGATGGCTGCTCCTTTAGCAGTGGTGGATGTATGTTAGTAGTTGTGTGCTGGGAGGGAAAGGTGGTTCCAGAATTTTTCTTTTTTTAGAGACAGGGTTTCATTCTGTCACCCGGGCTAGAGTGTAGTGGTGCAGAAATACTTTGGATAGAGATGTCTGGAGGGGCTGAATGTCCTTGAAATAGTTTGGCCTCTATTCCCCATTTTAAGAGGCCTGGTTAGTTACCCCAAACTCCTATGATATCTTTTGCAGTGAAAGAGGGAGAATGCCCTCCTGATAAGAACCCATGCAAAGAGCTGTGCCAGGGTGATGCATCGTGTCTGGCTGGGCAGAAGTGCTGCACCACAGGCTGTGGTCGAATCTGCCGAGACATTCCTAAGGGTATGTTGGCATGAAGGGCAAAATCTGGGTGTACTCTCTGACCTTGCTTCTGGGATAGATAGAAGCAGAGAGCATCCCACCTCTTAGGTTGACTCTTGAAGTCTAGCTTGCCTAGAGTACTTCTTCTTTACTCTTTTAGGGTCCCTCCTCCATTAATTATTCAGTGCCCCCAGTTCTTTGCCTTCTATCAGGAAAGAGTACATTGATTATCTGTGTCTTTTACTTTGGACTCAAAGTTCCTGTGAAGGCTGAAGGGAAGAGTTGTAAAGGGAAGCCTGTTTAAGATAATGATTAGGAAAAAAAAAAAAAAGATAATCCTTAAGAGAGTAGACCCTAGAGCCAAGCAGACCTTTTTAAGCCTTAAATAAGCCTTAGCTCTTTGTAAACCTTAAGCTTTTAGCCTCAGTTTCTTCATCTATAAAATGGGGATAATTGTGAGGATCAAATGAGGTGTTCATGGCGCGAGGTAAACATCAGTAAATGTTACAGTAAATATTTACTATTACTATTGTTATTATTGTGTCTTTGCCTTAGCACCAGGGTCAGAGGCTGAAATGAAGCTCAGGGCTTCCTTTTTCTGTTTTTCCCTTCTACTGTGCTTGTGGGTGTTATTTCTCTTTTCTTGGCTGTCTCCCTTTTTGCTACAGGGAGGAAAAGAGATTGCCCTAGGGTTATTCGGAAACAATCCTGCTTGAAACGGTGCATCACTGATGAGACATGTCCAGGTGTAAAGAAATGCTGCACGTTTGGCTGCAGCAAGAGCTGTGTAGTCCCAATCTCTAAACAGAAGCTGGGTAAGAAACCCTGTCCCCACAGGTTTTCTGTTTGGTCTGCTTGTTTCTTTCTCAAATATGCACATATCAACTTGTTGGTTTTACTTTGCTTTGAATACACAAATGTTTTCAAAGTGCCGCTGTATTCTGACAACTGAAAAAAAAAGATATACAAAGGGTATACAAGCCATGATGATTTGTGATATGTGGCCTGGGCACACAGAGGAGGGTGCCAGAGGGCAGCCTTGGCTTACCATCATTTGTAGGCTGCTTTGAAAGCTGCTGGGTAATTCCCAGTTCCCATAGTTAGTTGCGATATTCTCTGTTAAAATCTTAGGCTAAGAATCTATAGAGATAGGAATAAAAAGAAAGAAGAATCTTGATGCCTATGGAAGGCGGCACACATTTCCCCACTCATTTGCTCCTAAGATTCTTCTTTTTTTTTTTAAAAAAAAGAGACGGGGTTTCACCATGTTGGTCAGGCTGGCCTTGAACTCCTGACCTTGTGATCCACCCACCTTGGCCTCCTACAGTGCTGGGATTACAGGTGTGAGCCACTGTGCCTGGCGCTTGCTCCTGAGATTCTTACGTCCTGGTGTACACACACAGGGGGCCCATCGCCTGTGGGAAACAGATTCTTTTTCATTCTGGTCCTGGTAGATATTTGAAAGAGATATTTGAAAGAGATTCATTCTCCCTTTTGCAGAGTCCCAGTGACCTAATTCTCAATTTATACATTCATTTCTTCAACAAGTATTTATTGAATGTTTACTGTTTGCTAGATCAAGTGATGGGTTCCCCGTATATTGTGGCGAACAAGGTAGATCCCATGCCTGCCTTCATGGAGCTCATAGTCTCATGGGAGAGAAAGAGATTTAACAAATAAGCATGTAAATAAATATATAATTTCAAACTCTGATAAGGACAGGGAAGGAAAATTAAAGGGTGCTGAGAGACAGAGTAAAGGGGAGAACTCACTTTTATTTGTATTTTTATTTTTTGAGACAGAGTCTTGCTCTGTTGCCCAGGCTGGAGTACAGTGGCATGATCTTGGGTCACTGCTACCTCCACCTACCTCCTGGGCACAAGCATTTCTCCTGCCTCAGTCTCCTGAGTAGCTGGGATTACAGGCATGTGCCACCACGCTCGGCTAAATTTTGTATTTTTGGTAGAGATGGGTTTTGCCATGTTGAGCAGGCTGATCTCGAACTCCTGACCTCAGGTGATCTGCCCACCTCGGCTCCCAAAATGCTGGGATTACAGACATGAGCCGTTGTGCCCAGCCTACGTTCAGTCCTTACATCTTCCCATTGATCAAGTGTATTTAGCATATTTCAGGGTGTTTTATAATGTTAAAATATTTCTTCATAAATTTATGCCTAGGTATTTTACCTTCTTTTCTGCTGTTTTGAATGTCTCTCATTATGTTTTGTAAAGGAACTGGAACCACTCTCTCATCTGAGTGTGTGTGATGACATGCTAGAGTGGAAAATCCCAGGCTTGGGTTGTCGGAGGCCTGGGTTTAAGCCTGAGGTTTGCCAGTTACTGGCCAGCAGGTCCCTGGGCAAGTCTCCTCTGCTTTTTGAGACTTAGTTCCTTTCTCTGTAAGGTGGAAAGAATAAACCTCAGAGGCTTGCTATAATTATTCAAAGTGTGTAAAGTGTTTGGCCCTCAGTATATATTAACTTTCTTCCTCTTGCCTCCTAAGTAGGCTGGGTCAGGAGTACAATTTCTTTTTCTTTTTGAGACTGAGTTTTGCTGTTGTTGCTCAGGCTGGAGTGCAATAATGCAATCTTGGCTCACTGCAGCCTCTGCCTCCCAGGTTCAAGCTATTCTCCTGCCCCAGCCCCCCAAGTAGCCCCAGCTCCCCAAGGTTACAGGCATGTGCCACCGCGACCGGCTAATTTTTTTTGTATTTAGTAGAGACGGTGTTTCAGCATGTTGCTGAGGCTGGTCTCGAACTCCTGACCTCAGGTGGTCCACCCACCTTGGCCACCCAAAGTGTTGGGATTATAGGCGTAAGCCACTATGCCCGATAGGAGTACAATTTCTAACCAGCCCCTTTATCCAAAACCAGGATGGTTTTCTTCTTCCCTGATCGCTTCCTCTCTGAGACCCTGAAGCTCTATAACATGTGACAACCTTTTTCCTTCCAGTCAAAACTCCCTAGGTAGGAGGCCCCTTGCCACTACCCATTGGGTCTGTTTGTGCCTGGCTTAGGCAGCTATCTTGGGCAGGCTGCCCATTAGAAAGAATGGAAGGTTGTGTTCCTTGCCAGGACTCTTGAGGCTCAGCTCTGGAACCAGCCTGGGAATCTGTCTCAGGCAAGTCACTGACTGCTGGCTTATAGGGCTTGGTACAATCTTCCCAGTGTTTGAAGCTGATGGCTGAATTGTGGGGGCCAAGGGTGAGGTTGGTATCCAGGCACAGTACCTTGTGAGCTGCTCTGGCTCCTGGCCAGCCCCGATAGGGCTTCCTTTTCCATTGGAGCTCGGCAGGCAGGCTAGAATAGTGACATCCCACAGATGTCCCAGAGCCTGCAGGGCAGAGCAGGGTTCCTATCCTGGTGGGAGGTGATATTGGATACTGCGTTGGCAGTGAACTACTTTTTACAGCTCCAGCTCTATGGGAGGGCTGGGCCACTCACCCAATAGGACTGGTTGTTGTACCTAACTCTACAGGAAGCTGTCCTTCCAGGGCTGTGAAAAATTTCTGCTTTCCTTAAGCTCTGACATTGCCAGAGGTTTATCATAACCAGTGCTGGTCTGTTTGGCAAAGTGGAGGGCCAATCAGGATGCCTGAGGACAAGAGCAGATGTTGGGTCCTGCTCTCATGAGGCTGTTCTACTCTGAACATGGGTCTGAATCCTGGCTTTTTTGCTTGCTTGCTGTGGACTTAGGCAAGTCCTTTCGTCTCTCTGAACCTCACTTTTATGATCTGTAAAATGTGGATAAGGATATTTATAGCTCCTAGAGTGGTAATGCAGTTGGGAAGAAATGCATTTTGTTTATTTATATATTGGGGACAAGATCTCACTCTATCACCCAGGCTGGAGTGCAGTGGCGTGATCTTGGCCCACTGCAGCCTCAACCTCCTGGGCTCGGGTGATCCTTCTGCCTTAGGCCCCTGAGAAACTGGGACTACAGGCACACACCACTGTGCCCGGCCAGAAATGCATTTTAAAAAGTCTGCAGACTGCCAGATGATGTTCAAGAGCTCATGTGGTCATGCCAAGTACCTCTGTGTTCTGGTCCACCTATTCTCCATATCCCCACCTATCTGATGCCTGATCTGTCTGTTTACTCACTCATTTATTCATGTATTCACTATGTATTGAGTGTGGCTACCCTACCTGGCATGTGGGTCTGCAGTGGTGAACAAGGCAGCCATGGTTCTTGTCCCCCTGGCGCTTGTTCCTGTGACAGACGGGAAATAATCAAGAAAACGAATACATTATAACCACAAGATGTGATGAATGTTATGAAGGTAATGGAAGAAAAGAGAAGGAGGCTGCTTTCATTTGAGGTTAGAGAGGTAGGCAGGGGCCAGACTTTGGTGGTCTTCAGGGCTTCTCTTTTAGGCTTTATTCTAATAAAGTGCAATAGGAAGACTTCGAGGGGGTTTAAAAGCAGGAGAGGCCTTGTCCAGTTTTCATTTTAAAAAGACCACTCTGCCAATATGTGAATGGATGGGGCAAGTGTACAAGATGGAAGACCAGTAGGAGGCTATTGTGGCAGGCTGGGGGAGATGATCAGGGCTTAGGCTGGGGTGGAGATAATGCAGACATAGAAAAATGGAAGGCTTACATGTTTGTGAAGGTAGAATTGATGGGACTGGGTGAAGAAGTAAGTGGCTGTAGGCATTGAGGGAGAGGGGCTTTCAAGAATGGTGGTATTCAGCTTGAGCAGCTGGGTGATAGCAGTGCTCTTTACTCAGACAGGGACAACCTGGGGGGAAGAGGTTTTGGAATGAAGATTCTGATTCTGGCCTGAGAGTTGTCTTGGGCCCCCTCATGGCTCACTTCCCCACTGCATGAAACCTGACCACTCCAGAGCCCCTGTGACCCTCTGTTTTGCGTATTATCACATATGTATTAGCTTTTATGTGGGTTGATGGCCTCCCTGTGTGTCTGGCTGATCTTTTTCTAAAACCTCATTGCAGGTTGTACAGAAAAGAGTTAACATAGCAGGCCTGAGACTGCTATTCTTAAAAAAGGCTTGCTGGCAAGGTTGGCGCTTGGCTGGCTTCTGGGAAGTTGGATTTTGGGGGTGTTTATACTACCCTAACTGATAAGAGTGGCTCACTGTGCCTAAACTGTGCAAACATTGTGGTTTAGGCTGAACGTCTGCTTTCCTTCCGAGAGTCTGGAATCTTGGTATGTGCTGGGCAGAAGGTGCTTAAGTGACCAGCCCCCAATATAGACCTTTCACAGTGAGTCTCTAATGAATTTCCCTGGTAGAAAACACTTCACACGTGTCACAATTCCATGCTGGAAGAATTAAGTACATCCTGTGACTCTACTGGGAGGACTCTGGAAAATCTGCACCTGATTTCCTCTGGACTTTTCCCTTTGATGATTTTTCTTTGTACCCCTTTGCCGTAATAAATCATAGCTGTGGCCCGCAAATGAATCACTGAACCTGAAAGTAAGTGGCTTGAGGACTCCCTACACACTGGTGGATAACTTTTCCTAACTCCTAAAACTATCTACCACTGGGTCTTCTCTTTTGGCAGAACTGAGCAGAGTGAGTCCCAGTGCTTCTTGGTTTGTTTTCGTGTGACCCTTGCTGCAGTGTAGGGGATCATCGTGTGTGTGTGTGTATTTGTGTGTGTGTGTGCACACATGTGTGTGATGGAGTCTCACTCTGTCACCCAGGCTGGAGTGCAGTGGCATGATCTTGGCTCACTACAACCTCTATATCCCAGGTTCAAGCGATTCTCCTGCCTCAGCCTCCCCAGTAGCTGGGATTACAGGCACCTGCCACCACGCCCGGCTAATTTTTTTGTACTTTTAGTAGCAACAGGGTTTCCCCATGTTGGCCAGATTGGTTTTGAACTCCTAACCTCAAGTGTTTCACCTCAGCCTCCCAAAGTGCTGGGATTCCAGGTGTGAGCCACTGCACTGGGCCCATGATGTGGTTTAAAGGGCATGAGACCTTATGTCAGAGCAGGGGATTTGTGACTTAGTTCTGCTACCATTGACCTCAGGCCAATCCCTGTCTCTGGTTGTCTGTCTCTCTCTTTGCAAGAGAAGGGAGTAAGTTTGTTAGCTCAGAGGGCCCTTCTTGGATTAAGAAGTGCTGAAATTTTACTTTACCAACAGCAACTGGCATCTTTCTGTCAGACACAGTGGCAGGTTGGAGCTGAGGCAGCAGGACAGACTGTGAGTGAGTATTTCCTGGGCTTCAGCTTCACTACTTTTTTGGTGAGAGCTTGGGGTCTTGGGATGGGTACAGATAGAGGGTGGGGAACTACCGTCCCCCTTCTGGCTACCATTCCTATTTCTCTTTCTGATTCCTGGTAAGCTAATTGTGAGGTGATTGGGGAACATGTCTTATGAGGAACTGAGCTTACCTATCATGGCAAAGTCAGGAAAGTGAAAGACAGGGGATCCTGGATGAAAGAATGGCATCCACCACGTTTTGGTAAGTCTATGGGGATAGGAAAAGGACCAATCAGATTTCAGGTGAGTATCAAGAGGTACAAAGGGCCAGTCATGGATAGCTCATGCCTGTAATTCAGCACTTTGGGAGGCTGAGACAGGAGGATTGCTGGAGGCCAGAGGTCAAAACCAGCCTGGTCAACATAGTGAGACCCCATCTCTACAAAAAATAAAAATAATTAGCCGGGGCTGGTGGTGTGTGCCTATATTTCAGCTCCTCAGGAGGTTGAGGCAGGGGGATTGTTTGAGCCCAGGAGTTCAAGAGTTTGAGGCTGCAGCAAGCCACAAATGCATCACCGTACCCCAGGCTGGGTGACAAAGCAAGATAGCAGCGTAATCTGGCTTGGAGGTAGTAAGGCCCTGTTAATTCCAGGTGTTAGAGCTGAGAGAAAGGGATTGTGTGGCAGGCATTCTTGTGTAGGGCAGGGTGTCAGACTGGGTGGCCGTGCTGGGCATTGGTCAAAAGGGAGATGCTGTGACCCTCCAGACCTCCAGGAAGTCTGGCCTAGAAAAGGATAGAGGTGAGTGCTCTATGCTCGGTCTTGAGGATGAGGGCAGAGAGTAGCCAAGAGCTCCTGTAATTGGTCATCTCAGGGCCAAGCTCAGCAAAAGGCTGAAATCTGGGAAATGTGGTGCTCTCAATTTCTAGGGCACATGGCATAATTCCATGAGAAGTTTATGTCTCCAGGTTTTTCCACCAGGGAGATTTTTATGCTCAGCCTTCTCAACTGTGGGATAGAAGGCTTTTGTTCCTCGTTAAATGGATTTCAGTGTTTGTCAAGCAGGTGGGGAGGTGCAGGGAGATGGATTTGGTGGTTACTGTGACCACATTTTCCGAGTCAAAAATCAGAACACATAGCTTTGATGTAATCTCACAGTAGCACAGGATATTTGAAATAGGGGCTGTTGAGGAAAATCCCAGGATACAGGGTTATGATGGCTTCGTTGTGTAGCTGCATGTATTCTCCTTGGATTCCAATACTTGCTTTTTCCATCATGGCAGACTTCCCGGAGCCAGCTGTATGCAATCATACTTACCTGTTCCTACTCAGAGGCACTGGGCCAGTCTTGCTGTGGTTTCCTGTGAAATCTTTAATTGCCTGTCACCTTTCTCTTAAGAAACTTGAAATAAACACTAAGACGAATGAGTCACGGTGAGTTGGTTTGGTTTGGATGTGGCCTTCTTTGGGTGTGCCTGTGCCTGGGGTCCTGGCCAGTTGCCTGCATGTTTTAAGGATAGTGTAATAGAAAAAGTACTTTCCTGCAAATCAAGAGGCTGAGTGTTGTCCTGCCCTCCTGCTGACTCACTCTGTAGTTCCAAGCAAAAGCCTTTTCTGAGTTTGATCATCTTCATAGGGAATGTGTTTGGCTGCACACAACAGAAAATTAATCATGTAGGGGTTTGTTTTTCTCATATAACAAGAAGTCCTAAGGCTGGGATGGTGGCTCCATGATGCTAAGGATGAAACTATTTCTCTCCTTCTACTTTGCAGTTCTTTTTTTTTTTTTTTTTTTTGTAATTTTAATTTTATTATTTATTTATTTTAAAAAAACGAAGGTTAGATGCCACAAAGTAGGTGGCAGTGCTTTAACCATGTGTGTGTTGTCAGGCCCAAGGGCCTCTTCCATCCTTGTGGAGGGGAGTGCTAACTTCTCTCCTCTCATACAACACTCCTTTGTAGTTCTTGACGATTTCATTGTGCTAAGTTGCTTCCTCATTGAAAGAAGGCTGCTCTGCCTCTGCATGTAATGTTTGTCTTTGGACTGGAAGAAGAAAGAAGTGAGGGAGCAGTTTGAATGGGGTATTCCTTGTGTCAGGAATAAAGAGTTTTCCCAGTTTATGTCCTTGTTTGTGGTCACCCCTAGTTGCAAAAGAATATAGGGAAGCAAATCATTTTAGCAGGACCTGTTGCCTCTCAGAATAAACTTGGTATCAGGTATCTATTGCTGCATGACAAACCATCCCCAAACTTCATGGCTTAAAGCAATATAGTTATTCTTTTTCACAGTTGTGAATGTTGCCTGGGCTTGGCTGGGCAGTTCATATACCTACATGATGTAGCTGTGGTCAGTCATTTAGCTACATTCAGGGAGCTCAGCAGGGAGCTCAACTGGAGCCACAGTGTCCAGGATGACTTCTCTTGTAGGTTCTGTCTCCATGGGGCATCTCATCATCCCATAGCGTAGTTCAAGCTGCTTTATAACATGGCAGCTGGTTTCCAAGAGGAAGGATTCGGAGTGGACAAGCCCCAGTATACAGGTGCTTATCAAGCCTCTGCTTACATCACATTTGCTAATGTCCCATTCATCAAAGTAAGTCATATGGTCAAGCCCAGAGTAGGCATGGAAGGGCATGAATCCCAGGAGATAAAGTTCACTGGAGACTACCAGTGTAGATGTCTGCCACAGGGAGAATTCAGGGAGAATGTTTGCCACAGTGGGCTAGGTCTGAACGGTGTTTTGCAAATGGTGAGTCCTGAAAGCAATTTAGTAATTAAGGAAAATAAGAAATAGAATATAAAACATCAGGGTGGGCTTGGTGTGGTGGCTCACGCCGGTAATCCTGGCACTTTGGGAGGCTTAGGTGGGAGGATCACTTGAACCAGGAGTTAGAGATCAGCCTGAGATCATAGTGAGACTCTGTCTCTATGAAATAAACAAAATTAGCCATGCATGGTGGCGTATGCCTGTAGTCCTAGCCACTCTGGAGGCTGAGGCAGGAGGATCCCTTGAGCCCTGGAGTTTGAAGCTGCAATGAACTATGACTGTGCCACTGCACTTTAGCCTGGGCAATACAGTGAGACCCTGTCTCTACAAAATAAATAACATTAGCCAGGCATGGTGGCATGTGCCTGTAGTTCTAGCCATTCAGGAGGCTGTGGTGGGAGGATCCCTTGAGTGCAGGATTTTGAGGCTGCAATGAGCTATGATTGTGCCACTGCATGCTAGCCTGGGCAACACAGTGAGACTATGCCTTAAAAAATTCAGAATGCTGACGGAGGGATGGATGCAGCAAACCACCATAGCACGTGTGTACCTATGTAACAAACCTGCACGTTCTGCACATGTACCCCGGAACTTAAAGTATAATAAAAAAAATTCAGAATGTATTGTAGATATATGATACGCATAAATATGTACATTATGTCTGTAATAATGTATGTTTATAAATATGCAACTATATATAAACACATACATGGGACACAATGAAAAATGTGTTTCCAATGCTTTGATTCTGTAGCAGAGTTTGTTGGTGAATGTCCTGCCAACCCCCTTCCGTGTGAGGAGCTGTGTGATGGGGATGCATCCTGTCCCCCGGGGCATAAATGCTGCAGCACCGGCTGTGGCCACACCTGCCGCGGAGACATTGACGGAGGTATGTTGGCTCTTTTGGGAAGAAATCCTTGAGTATTTCCTGAGAAGAGTGCTTTTCTTTCCCCTCCTGGGAGGAGCTAGGATTCTCATTCTTCCTGTCTCTCTAGTCCCTCAACACAAAGCAATCTCTCCTTCTGGGGCCAAGGGGGCTCTGTGGGCATTAAAAGAACTAGGGGAAGGCACTGTGGGGCAGAAGGAACTACTTGGGCTAGAAGACAGGTAGTGTGGCTTATGATCTTGATCCTACTGAGGTTTTGCTCATATTGCTCTGTGACCTTGGATAAGCAAACTCCTCTTTTTTTTTTTTTTTTTTTTTTTTTTT
>NW_022437077.1:1538983-1562931 GCF_009761245.1 Sapajus apella
TTTTTTTTTTTTTTTTTTTTTTGTTTGAGACAGAGTTTCACTCTTGTTGCCCAGGCTGGAGTACAATGGCACGATCTTGGCTCACTGCAACCTCCACCTTCCAGGTTCAAGTGATTCTCCTGCCTCAGCCTCCTGAGTAGCTGGGATTACAGGCATGTACCACCACGCCCAGCTAATTTTGTATTTTTAGTAGAGACGGGATTTCTCTGTGTTGGTCAGGTTGGTCTCGAACTCCCAACTTCAGGTGATCTGCCTACCTTGGCCTCCCAAAGTGCTGGGATTACAGGCGTGAGCCACCACACCCAGCCTTGCAAACCTCTCTTTTCTAGCCCAAGTTTCTTTATCTGTAAAATCAATGCCCAAGATCACTGATTTTCAGATCTAATTTTTAACAAAAAGCTTCTCCCCTACTCCAAATAAAATCTTAGTTGGAAACATATATATGAAGAGATAAAAGCATTCCTGTTCCAATTCCTTTGTTTCTTCAACATTTTAAAAAAAACAAATACTTTGAGTGCCAGGTACTGTGTTCTCCGTTAAAGAATCACTGACCCTGGTGCTATCTTAGTCCCTTTAGATTCCTGGGCAATGCTCAACGCTGAGGACAGACTCTTGTTCTTATGTAACTTATAGCCTATCAGGGAAGATAGACATATTCCTTTTAAATAAGGAATTACCATAAAGGGAATTAATGAATTACCGTAAAGTTCTATGAGAGGAAGCATACGGGGTGCTACAGGAGCACAAAGCGGGGACATCAAACCTTGTCTAGGGTGGCAGAGGAGTCCACCGTGAGGCAGTGACTCTGTGAATCCCAAGCAGAAGGGGAGAGGGTGGTGGTCTGGGAGCCTAGCCCCTGACATACTTCCACCCACCCCCACCCCAAACCTGCAGAGGTGTCAATTCCCAAGTTACCTTTTGGGAACTCCCTTTGGGGCACCATTTGAAAACTGTGGGCTCAGAGGTCTCTTGGGTTCCCGAAGATTCTCAGATCCTCTAACTCCATGGTTTCCCAGCCGGCTGAGTTGGGTCTAGTTAGGGTCAGGGGTTGAATGGCCTGGAGCCTCTGTGTCTAAGTTTTAGATGGGAACATGGAGATGGCAGAACTGATGTCTTGTCCCTTTACCTGTGCCTGTTGTTCCCACAGGGCGGGACGGTGATTGTCCGAAAGTTCTGGTGGGCCTGTGCATTGTCGGCTATGTGATGGATGAGAATTGTCAAGCTGGAGAAAAGTGTTGCAAGTCAGGCTGTGGCCGCTTCTGTGCCCCACCAGTCCTGTCCCCAAAACTGACCATGAACGCCAACTGGACTGGGAGGTCTGATTCTGAATTAAGTGAGTACTGTCCATTGTCATCAACAATAATAGACAACTGTTGTGTGCAAAGCACAGGCCTAGGTGCTGGGAAGGGGACTTCAGAAGGCCAGGAAAAGTCTGGCTGGAGAGAAAGAACCTATGTCATAGATGAGAACCCTCATACAAACAGTACAGGCTGGCACCTGTTCCCAGGTGTGGCTCCCTGGTAAGGTCTTCGTGGGAAAGGTGGGATTTGATTGAGGTCCTTAAGCCTAGGCAGATGTGACAAAGTGAGGACAGCACAGGAACATGCCAGACAGGTAATCTGGTGACTGCTGGCACAGGAACACAGTGGGAATGTGTGTGATGTGTTTGGGAGAAGTGGGGGCAGGGTGGGTAAAGGCACAGACATACCTTGAGGTTTTTTGTTTTTTTTTTTTTGACATGGAGTTTTGCTCTTGTCACCCAGGCCTGGAGTGCAATGGCATGATCTCAGCTCACTGTAACCTCTGCCTCCTGGTTTCAAGCGATTCTTCTGCCTCAGCCTCCTGAGTAATCTCAGCCAGCTGGGATTACAGGTGCCTGCCACCATGCCTGGCTGACTTTTGTATTTTTAGTAGAGATGGGGGTTTCACCATATTGGCCAGGCTGGTCTTGAACTCCTGACTTCAGGTGATCTGCCTACCTCGGCTTCCCAAAGTGCTAGGATTACAGGCGTGAGCCACTGCGCCCGGCCGTATCTCCAGTTTTTTTTTTTAACAGGAGATATAAGATTGACATCTGAATAATAAGAGCCTACAGTGTTAGTTGGGATTGGATTGTCTGGGAAGCAATCCCATTTAAGGATCCATTTAAGACTTCTGAGAACAATATAGGCCAAACTTTCCTACGGTGGAGGGGAAACACGTTGGGTAGCTGAAGCCAGGAGGGCACAGCTGTGACTTGGTATTTCTTCTGCTTGCAGAGATCCTGGTGCCCTAGCTGTGCTGATTTGTCTGGAGCTTCTTTGGTAACTCTCGAAGCTGTTCCTGGCAGTAAAGAGAGGGTGACATCCTGGGGCTTGTGACATTTCCAGGGGCACTCATGGCCCTCTCTGCTCTGCTTCTCCTCCTGCTGCTGTCCAGAGGGTGGGAAACAGCCCTGGATTGGGCATTGGGTGTGTGGTGCTTCTCTTTCCCAATAAAGGCGGGTGCCGACCTCTTGTCTGTGCTGTTTGAGGGCTCAGATGATACGGGAGAGCTAGAGGGTATCAGCATGCCTGTGAGATTACATGATTTACATATTTAGGACAGATGGGTAATCTGTTCTTTCTGAGAACACTGAAAATGAGTGTGGGTTGGGTGTGGCTAGGGAAGAGATGGGTGGAAAGTAAACTGAGAGTGACCTGCTGTAGATGTCTTTCTCAAGCCCTGGTAGGGGTGAGGTCAGCCTTTTTTAGAACTGCTGAACTTCTTTCTTTATTGGAGAAGGTCGGCTGAGGGTGGAACAGGGGTGAGTGGATAGTTTCTTTTTTTTTTTTTTTTTGAAACGTAGTCTCGGTCTCTTGCCCAGGCTAGAGTACAGTGGCATGATCTTGGCTCACTGCAACCTCCGCCTCCCAGGTTCAAGCAATTCTCATGCCTCAGTCTTCTGAGTAGCTGTGCCAAGTAGTAGAAACCCAGTCTCTACTAAAAATGCACAAATTAGCTGGGTGTGGTGATGTGATAACATACTGAGTTTTTAAAAACTATGTGCATGTATTGAGTTTTTAAATAAACAACAAAATGATAAAACAGTGGAGGAGGGATCTGCCAAAACGTTGAGCAGCCCATCACACAGACACTGGCCCTTCCCAGCTCCCTGCAACATGGTCCTGGAGCTGTGGGTGTCCCTGGGATGGCCACTGCGAGGCTCATGCCAGCGACTCTTTTTCAGACCAGGCAACATTGACATACGTCTACTCTACTGAAAAGAGACGAATGTTCTGAACTAGGTAGAAACCAGAATTTCACATGCCAGTATGAAAACAAGGGGGAGAAGGCACACAAACTCAGCAGTGGCCAGGCACGGTGGCTCATGCCTATAATCCCAGCACTTTGGGAGGCTGAGGCGGGAGGATCACTTGAGGTCAGGAATATGAGACCAGCCTGGCCAACCTGGGGAAACCCTGTCTCTACTAAAAATACAAAAATTATCCAGGTGTGGTGGTGTGTGCCTGTAATCCCAGCTACTTGGGAGGCTGAGAGAGAGGCGGGAGAGAGAATCTCGAAGGGTTAAATTTGAAAGCTGGAGGTCAAAGGCTGAGCTGGGGCCAGATTCCCAGGCCTCTCCCCCGTCCCCAGGTCTTTCTGGGCAGCTTTCTCTACTGTTGTACCCTGAACTAAAGAAGCTGTTAGGACCTTTCCTTCCTCAGGATTTAAGTCCATTTCAGCATAGTCCTGGAGTTGAAATGACCTGGGAGCAGGTCTCAGTGGACCTCGATCCTACTCCCTCATCTTGTACTTTGAAATTAGCCTCTGACCAGGTTGAAAAGCCACCCTCCTCCCCCGCCCTGCTCCTCAGGTTCCTCATTGTGGGCAGGAATGTCTGGGGCTCTGTCTCCAGTCCTCCAGTGTGGGCTGAGAAAGACCTTTACTTTGATCAGAACCACGCAGCTCCCCGCTTCTCCACCCCATTCCTTGACCATCTGGTTGTAGAAATCTCAGACTCCACGTGTGCCTTTGGCCCCAGCAGGACCATGGGCCCCTGTAGCCTCCACTGCTCCCTCAGTGCATGATGTTGGTAAGTAGCATATGCGGGGTGAGGAAGGCAGGAGGCCCAGAGTGTATCCTCGAAGTGAGTTGCTCTTGAGTTGGGAGAGATGTCTTCCCTTTTATACAAGTTAAGCCTTCTTGTCAAGGAATCGTGTGGAGAAGCCCAGCTTCCTACAGAGTCAGCCATATAAGCAAAGAAGAGGCCTCCATGTGACTGGAATTATTTGCTGGGTGCTTCATGCTCTGACCATCAGAGGGCAGCAGAAGTCTGTCATAGAGCATTTCCAGGTAAGAGACTAAAAGGCAAAGTGAGGACCGGGCGCATAGGCTCACACCTGTAATCTAGCACTTCGGAAGGCAGAGGTGGGCGGATCGCGAGGTCAGGCGATCGAGACCAGCCTGACCAACATGGTGCATCCCCATCTCTACTAAACAAAAATTAGCCAGGCTTGGTGGCACGTGGCTGTAATCCCAGCTGCTCAGGAATCTAAGGCAGGAGAATTGCTGGAGGTTGCAGTGAGCCAAGATCACACCACTGCACTCCAGCCTGGGTGACAGAGTGAGACTCCATATTCAAAAAATAAATAAATAAAAGGTAAAGTGAAAGCTTGCTATCTACCGTCTGAGCTCCTGGATCCCGACTGAACTGCACTTAATAAATTAAGACCCTAACATTATGCCCTCTGTTTTCATATGATGGGCATGCTGCTTCATTTCTGGTAACATTGATCCGGGGGACATTACCCACTATGTCGTATTAGTGTTTCTTGTACAAAGCCACAGGGTCAAATCTTGTGAAGCTCAAGATCAAGAAAAAGTTTCTCTCTTTAAGTTAATGTGAGAATGGACAGGGAAATAACTTACTGGGCATCATCTGTCTTGCCAGCCTCTGTGGTAGGGGCTTTCTAGAGCCGATGTTTCCATCTTTGCATTGGCTACCAGGGTGCCCAGAGCTCAGGTTTTGGAGTGAGGCCTGGATCTGAATCTATACTCTTCTGCTGCTTATTAGCTCTGTGCGTATGGGGCTAATAACATTACCACACCACCCACCTCACAGTATTGCGGTGAAGAGTCAATTATAAAGAAAGCACTGGCTGGGTGAGGTGGCTCATGCCTGTAATTTCAGCACTTTGGGAGTCAGAGGCGAGTGGAACACCTGAGGCCAGGAGTTTGAGACCAGCTTGGCCAACATGGTGAAACCTTGTCTCTACTAAAAATACAAAAATTAGCTGGGTATGGTAGTGGGTGCCTGTAGTCCCAGCTACTTGGGAGGCTGAGGCAGGAGAATTGCTTGAATCCAGGATTTGGAGGCTGCAGTGAGCAGAGATCACGCCACTGCACTCCCGCCTAGGCCACAGAGTGAGACTCTGTCTCAGAAAAAAAAAAAAAAGGATTATAAAGAAAGCACTTAGCAGAGCCTGACACAAAGCACACACTCAGTAAATGTTAGCTGTTGTTATTCAATTTTTCTGACAAAATTGATCCCTCTTGCCATCCTCTTTTATTACTTGTCCTCCCACCTTTTTAAATTCTTGGTTTGATGACTTTCATTTTAATGCAACTTGTTTTGTAGTATTTTATTTTTTGTTGTTTTTTGTGACAGGGTCTCACTCTGTCTCCCAGGCTAGAGTGCAGTGGTGCAATCATGGCTCACTGCAGCCTCAACCTCCCAGGTTCAAGCGATCCTCCTGCTTCAGCCTCCTAAGTAGCTGGGACTACAGGTGTACACCACCAAACCCAGCTAAACTTTGTATTTTTTGTAGAGACAGTGTTTCACCAAGTTGCCCAGGCTGGTCTCGAACTCCTGGCCTCAAGTGATCTACCTGCCTTGGCCTCCCAAAATGCTGGGATTAGATCATGACTCTAATGATCTATGATCATGACTGCACTCAGGTCTGAGCAACAGAATGAGACACCATCTCAAAAAACCAAACCAAACCAAACCAAACGCTAAAATATTTGTGGTTTTTCAAAAAGTTAAACGTGGAATTACCATATGACCCAGCAATTTCACTCTTAGGTATATACCCAAAAGAACAAAAAACAGGTGTCCAATGGCCAGGTGTGATGGCTGATACCTGAAACTCCAGTACTTTGGGAAGCAGGGGTGGGAGGATCACTTGAGAATGTGAGTTTGACATCAGGCTGGGCAACATAGTGAGACCCTTGTCTTTACAGAAAAATTAAAAAAAAATTTCCAGGCTAGTGGTGGCACCATACCTGTAGTTCTAGCTACTCACAGGGCTGAGGTGGGAGGATTACTTGAGCCCAGGAATGCAAGGCAGCAGTGAGCTAAGAGGGTGTTACTGCACTCCTGCCTGGTGACAAACAGACCCTATCTCTGGAAAAAAAAAAAAAAAAAAGAAAAACCTCAAGCCAAAAACAAACAAATAAACAAAAACCCCAGATGTTCGAGCAAAAACTTGTGCACAAATGTTCATAGAAATACTACTGACAATAGCTAACAGGTGGAAGCAACTCTAATACCTATCAGCTGGTGAATGGAAAGTCAAAAGGTGGTATAGCAATGAATAAAATATTAATTCAGCCATGAAAACAATGAAGTACCAATTCTTTCTAAAACATGAATGGACCTTGAAAACATGCTAAGTGAAAGAAGCCAGTCACAAAAGGCCAGATCTTACATAATTCCATTTATATGAAACGTCTACAATAGGCAAATCCATTGAGACAGAAAGTAGATTAGTGGTTGACAGGGGCTGGTTTTAGATCCTTGAGTGAGCTGGTCAATGTGCAGGTCCCAAATCCTGTTCCAGATATTTTGATTCGGTAGGTCAAAGATGGGGTGGGCCAAGGCAGTGGCTTGTTTGTTTATTCAGAGCAATATTTTTAAAAAGCCCTCTGGGAATTCTAATGTGTGGTCTGGTTTGGGGATCTCTGAATTAGAGGTTCACGAAAATCCCACCAACTCTAAAGATATGTAGCCCAATTTAGTAATCCTTTTTTTTTTTTTTTTAAGATGGAGTTTCGCTCTTGCCATCTAGGCTGGAGTGCAAAGGCACAATCTCAGCTCACTGCAACCTCTGCCTCCTGGTTTCAAACGATTCTCTGGCCTCAGCCTCCTGAGTTGCTGGGATTACAGGGGCCCACCACCATTCCTAATTTTTGTATTTTTAGTAGAGACAGGGTTTCACCATGTTGGTCAGGCTGGTCTTGAATACCTGACCTCAAGTGATCCACCTGTCTTGGCCTCCCAAAGTACTGGGATTACAGGTGTGAGCCACCATGCCTGGCCCAATTTAGTAATATTATAAATGATCATTCTTCCTTTACCTTTCCCTTGTTTTTCTTTTTCAGCTTTCCTGAAATTTCAGAGCCATTTATATGCTTAGGATCACAAGTCTTTTTTGTTATTCTTTTTCTCCTCCTCACCTTCCTCCTTTTCCTTTTTATTTTTTAGTTTGTTGTTGTTTTAAAAATAGGATGCATAATCATGATTGGAGATATTCAAACAGTACAGAGAAGTTCAAAGAATAGTGGATGATGTAAAAGAATATTTGCTTACACTGAGGAAGCAATGAAAAAAATTGCGATTTGAAAGATGGTGCGGAGATTTTTATTTTTTTCTTTTCAATTTTTATTTTACTTTAAAGGGATTTATATGCAGGTTTGTTCCATGGGCTGTTTGTGTGTCTTGGGGGTTTGGTGTGCAGAAACTTTTGTCACCCAGGTAATCAGCATAATATCAGATAGGAAGTTTTTCAATCCTGACTCTCCTATTGCCCTCCACCCTAAGTAGGCCCCAGTGTCTATCATTCCCTGGCGATGACATTTGAAACCTTGCACATTTGGTGCAAGATCACTAATGCACCAAAAACAAAACAAAGAAGATCTCCCTACACGTAGGTGACCATTGTTAACATGCTGGTGAATGTCCTTCCAGACTTGCTTTATGGATATATGTGAATGTTGATATGGGTAGAATCATCCTGTAATGGGTTTTGTCATTCAACATTATAATAGATAGTCATGATTTTTAATTGTTAAGGTATTTCAATTTTTACATATTTATTTATTAAATTTCACAAGGATCTGGAACTCTGTAGCTATTGCTTGCCCTGTTTTCCATGATCTTTGACAAATGGCTTCAAAAGCTTTTACATTCTTTATTTTTGAGACAGCGTCTTGTTCTGTCACCTGGGCTGGAGTGCAGTGGCTCAAGCATGGCTCACTGCTGCCTTGACTTCTGGTCACAAGCAATCCTGCCTCAGCCAATGAAGTAGCTGGGACCACAGGCATGTACCACCACACCTGGCTAATTTTTCAGTTTTTGTAGAGATGGGATCTTGCTATGTTGCCCAGGCTAAGCCTTTTACTTTCTTTTTTATTCTGTTCCATTGGTCTACTTGTCTGTTTTTGTGCCAATACCATGCTGTTTTGGTTACTATAGCTTTGTTGGTTACCATAGCTTTCTATAATTTGAATTCAGGTAGTGTGATACCTCCAGCTTTGCTGTTTTTGCTCAGGATTGCTTTAGCTATTCAGGGTCTTTTGTGGTTCCATACACATTTTAGGACTTTTTTTTCCTGTTTATGTGAAGAATGCCATTGATATTTTAATAGAGATTGTATTGAATCTGTAGACCACTTTGGATATTATAGGCATTTTAACAATATTGATTCTTCTTACCTATGAGCATGGGATATCTTTCCATTTTTTTGTGTCCTCTTCAGTTTCATTCATTAGCATTTTATAGTTTTCCTTGTGCAGATCTTATACTTCTTTTAATTAATTTATTCCTAGGTGTATATATTTTTGTAGCTACTGTAAAGGAGATTGCTTTCTTGGTTTCTTTTTCAGATTGATTGTTGTTAGCATGTAAAAATATTACTGATTTTTTGTATGTTGATTTTGTATCCTGCAATTTTACTAAATTTGTTGATTAGTTCTAAGAGTTCTTTGGTGGGGTAGGTTTTTCTAAATATAAGATCAAGTCATGTGTGTATGAGGCTAATTTGACTTCTTCCTTTCCAATTTGGATACCCTTTATTTCTTTCTCTTGCCCAATTTCTCTAGCTAGGATTTCCAGTACTATGTATGTTGAATAACAGTGGTGAAAGTGGGCATCATTATCTTGTTTCAGACCTTAGTAGAAAGGCTTTCAGTTTTTCCCCATTCTGTATGATATTAGCTATATGCTTGTCATGTATGGCATTTATTGCATTGAGGTATGTTCTATGTCCAATTTCTTGAAAATTATTTTTATCATGAAGGGATATTGAATTTTATCAAATGCTCTTTCACCTTTTACTGAAATGATCATGTGGATTTTTTTTTTTTTTTTTTTTTTTTTAGCAGAGCATCTCACAGATCCATTTATTCATGCCATGAAGTAAATGGTACTCATACAAGTGTACAGTGATGGTCCACGTGCCCCATCTAACACGGCTTGCTCAAATTTACAGGCAGACTGATGTTTTCTTTCACAGGTACTCCAAGTAAGCTGGTTAATGATGATCATGAGCAGACGCTGCAGCTTTCGCAGCCTTCTTTCTTTTATCGGCGGCATGGAGTTTATAAAAGATGAAGCCCATCAGCCCCATTCCTACCCAAATCTCCTGGTAAACTTCGGTATAGTAGGGTTTCAAGGGGAGCCACATATTTTTAATAAAATTTTGAAGCATCTTGGCGCAGCAAAGACAGCTCAGGGGGCACCACCTCATGTGGATATTTTGATTCTGTTGATGTGGTGTATCACACTTAGTTATCTGTATATGTTTAACTCTCTTTGCATCTGTGGGATAAAGCCCATTTGATCATGGTAAATGATTTTTTTTTTTTTTGAGACAGAGTCACTCTGTTGTCCAGGCTGGAGTGTACTGGCATGATCTTGGCTCACTGCAACCTCCACCTTCTGGGTTTAAGCAATCCTCGTGCCTCAACCTCCTGAGTAGCTGGGATTACAGGCATGCACTACCACCTTGGCTAATTTTTGTATTTTTAGTAGAGACAGGGTTTTGCCATGTTGGCCAGCTGGTCTTGAACTCCTGGCCTCAAGTCATGTACCCTCCTTGGTCCCCCAAAGTGCTGAAATTACGGGCGCGAGCCACTGTACCTGGCCACAGGGTACTTCTTGTCTCATAGAATGAGTTTGGAAGTATTCCTCTTCAACTTTTTTTTAAATTTTTTTTTTTGAAACAGAGTTTTTCACTCTTGTTGCCCAGGCTGGAGTGCAGTGGCTTGATCTCAGCTCACTGCAACCACTGCCTCCCGGATTCAAGCGATTCTCCTGCCTCAGCCTCCTGGGTAGCTGGGATTACAGGCATGTGCCACCATGCCTGGGTAATTTTTTGTATTTTTAGTAGAAATGTGGTTTCTCGATGTTGGCCAGGCTGGTCTCGAACTCCCGACCTCAGGTGATCCGCCTGCCTTGGCCTCCCAAAGTGCTGGGATTACAGGCATGAGCCACCAAGCCTGGCCTCCCTCTTCAATTTTTTAGAATAGTTTGAGTAGAATTTGTATTAGTTCTTTTTTAAGTATTTGGTAGAATTCAGCAGTAAAGCCATCAGGTCTCCTGCTTTTCTTTAAAGAGATACTTTTAATTTCTGCTTTTATCTCAGTACTCATAGCCTTTTTAGGTTTTCTGTTTCTTTATGATTCAATTTTGGTAAGTTGTATGTGTCAAATAACTTATCTTTTTAGTTTTCCAATTTTTTGATGTGTAGTTTTCCATAGTAGTCTCTTTTTTCTTTCTTTCTTTCTTTCTTTTTTTTTTTTAAAGACGGGGTTTCACCACATTGGCCAGGCTGGTCTCAAACTCCTGACCTCAGGTGATCCGCCCGCCTCGGCTTCTCAAAGTGCTGGGATTACAGGTGTGAGCCACCGCACCTGGCTCCATAGTAGTCTCTAATGTTCCTTTGTATTTCTTTGGTATCAGTTGTAATGTGTACTTTTTCATCTCTGCTTTTATTTATTTGGGTCTTCCTTTTTCTTGGTTAGTCTAGCTAAAGGTTTGCTAGTTCTGTTATCTTTTCAAAAAACAACTTTTGGTTTTGTTCTTCCTTTTTTTTTGAGACAAAGTCTGGCTCTATCACCCAGGCTGGAGTGCAGTGATGCCATCCCGGCTCATGCAACCTCTGCTCCCCAGCTGAAGCCATCATCCCACCTTAGCCTCCCAAGTAGCTGGGACTACAGGCATGTGCCACCATGCCTGACCAATTTTTGTATTTTAAGTAGCGATGGGGTTGTGCTGTGTTGTCCAGGCCGGTCTTGAACTTGTGAACTCAAGCAGTTGCCTGTTTTGGCCTTCCAAAGTGCTGGGATTACAGGCATGAGCCATGGCACCTGGTCTTACTTTTTGTTTTTTTGTTTTATGTTTTTTGAGTTGGAATTTTGCTCTTGTTGCCCAGGCTAGAGTGCAACTGCACGATCTCAGCTCACTGCAACCTTCACCTCCTGGATTCAAGTGATTCTCCTGCCTCAGGCTCCCAAGTAGCTGGGATTACAAGGATGCACCACCACACCCAGATAATTTTGTATTTTTAGTAGAGATGGGGTTTCACCATGTTGGTCAGGCTGGTCCTGAACTCCTGACCTCAGGTGATCCATCTGCCTCGGCAGATGTAATCCCAAAGTGCTGGGATTACAGGATTACTCCTTCTATCGTGCCTGGGCATCTTTCATATTTTTTTAATAGACATGTTTTGCTATGTTGCCCAGGCTGGTCTCAAGCTCCTGGCCTCAAGTGATCCTGCTGCCTTGGTCCCCCAAAAGCTGGGATTATAGACGTGAGCCACCACACCTACTCTTTGGGACTTTTGAAACCAGAAACCAGAATCTTCTTAAACCACTTTTAATTTCTGTCTCATACGTAACAATCTTTTCCTTTCAGTTTCTCTAATGATCAGATATGACTCAGGGGAAGAGGCCAGAATCAGAACCAAAATCTTTTCATTCTGTCTTTGGTTTGTGCTCTGAGATCTTGTTTTATATTTTTGTCTTTGTTACTCTTATATCAATGACTTTTGCCTCAAAATATGTCACTTAATTTGAAATCCACTTAGGTTTCTTGTGGATTTGTGTCCTGCATTAGTCCTTGGGTATATGGTTTTGTATTTTTAGTAGAGATGTGCCTATATCTTTGTACATCTATCTCTGTGCCTTTTTACTAATCTATGTGGGTGCTTGTAAAACAGTCCTTCAGCACTACAGACAGTACACACATACCTTTTTCTTAGATGCAAAATTAGGATTAAGAAGGAAACTTGGGTAATTACTCAAGTGCCTAGAAGATATCTGAAAACTTGAGGCTAGAATGAATTTTCGGTCATCATTGTCTATAATTCTGTGTCTCCAGAGAATATTTTACTTATATTAATTTTTTGGACTAGAATATAGTTTTGAAAGACTTAAAAAATTACACTTAAATCCTGTTTATATAATATTGTTTTTCACAGTGATCAGAAGAAGGAAAATCTTCAGAATCCATGAATAGGCACCATGACATTCAGGCCCAAGAACAAAGTTTTATCTGGACACAGCATGGTCTGAGATTTTAGACTTTGCCTCAGTACCTAGAAGCTACCAGATCATTCATTTTTCCTTTGTCCTTTTTTTGCACAGGAGTAATTCCTAGGAGCAGAACTAGGTGACATCTTTAACACATACTTTTTGCTAAGTCCCATGATTTCTCCTAGATATGCCCATAATTCAGGATCAGGGGTTGCCAGTGTTGAGACAGAGCTAGAGCACCCACAAGTGGCTTCACACTGAGCTACAGTTTATTCTACTGCTTATGGCCCTTAGATACTGGCATAGGCTATTCATATAAGTAGATTCATTTGTGAGGCTTGGTCCTTGACAAGAATATGAATAGGACGGTTGCAGAAGAGGGGAATGACCCTTCACGCTCTGAGGGTAGAGGTTCACTTTGGTTCAAGACTTGTAGCTCTCAGCTGTAAAGACACAATTTCTATGTGGCCGGTACCTGGGGCACTGGAAATATTTCCCTAGAATATGATCATTTTTGGGGGGTTGACTGCCCATTGATTTGGGGCAGGTGAAAGAATTTAATGATGATTATCTTGGTGCCATCTGCTGAGGTCAGTGACAAAATACGGAAACGAACTAAATTTTGGCAGGTTATGCCAAGGAGATTTCAATAATGATTGCTTTTACACACACTGATGTATTACATGGATAGGATGGTCCCTGCAGAGAGGTCATTTTCAGTATATGTTGGAAGAATCTAGAATGCGAGAGATGAATAAATTCAGACCGGAGCTGACAAACAGAAAATTTTCAGTTAAAATTTTATATATCTAATTAGTGTGAAAGGGTAAACCTGGGCAAGGAAATTAGCAAGAATTCAGAATTCAAAAGTCTTCCAGAAATGATCCAGTTGATTTTCTCAGAATAACTTTGGTATGATTTTTCATAGAGCATACTTCTTTTTCCTTGTTTCCTCCTACTGTTGTGTTAAGGCCCTTGACCTCTGTCTCTGTTAATAAATAAATAAATTTAGTGATTATTATGGCCATTGGTGTCAATTAGGACCCAATCAATGGGTCCTTAACATCTCAGCAGAACTTCACAGCTCTCTTTAACACTAATATTCCTCCTGACCCATGCATCTATCCATAATAATGAGCAAACATAGTGCTAGACTTTGAGAATATACAGATTGATAAAGTGATATCTCTGCTCTTGCATGTAACACCACTGTTTAGCTATTCTTTATATAGATACCAAACCATGATCCTTGTCTTCTGCTACTCTTCTGACATTCTCATAGCTTTTTGTTTAACTGTGAAACAATAAGATGTTAAACACAGTCTCAAAGAGCTGATGCTATCATGGTAGTACTGAGATACCGATGGGGAGCTAGGAGCTCTGGATCCACGTCCTTCTTCTGAGTGAATTTGGGCAAGTCAATAGTCTCTCTGAGCTTTATTTATTTATTTATTTTAGACGGAGTCTCGCTCTGTCACCCAGGCTGGAGTGAAGTGGCATGATCTTGGTTTACTGCAACCTCTGCTTCCCTGGTTCAAGTGATTCTCCTGCCTTAGCCTTCTGAGTAGCTGGAACTACAGGCACCCACCACCATGCTTGGCTAATTTTTTGCGTTTTTAGTAGAGATGCAGTTTCACCAAGTTAGCCAGGATGGTCGTGATCCCCTGACCTTGTGATCCACCTGCCTCAGCCTCCCAAAATGCTGGGATTATAGGTGTGAGCCACCATGCTGGACTAATTTATTATGATTATTATTTTTTAAATGGAAGGCTTGCCATATTGCCCAGGCTGGTCTTGAATGCTGGGATCAAGTGATCTTCCTGCTTCAGCTTCCCAAGTAGCTGGGACTACAGTTGCACACCACTGTGCTTGGCTGAACTTGAATGTTCACAATTTCAAGAGAGTTGTTAAATCAAGTGATCTGAGAAACTTATGCCTATGACTGAGTATAGTGACATCTAAGTGACTTGAGAAATCAATGCCTATGACAGACTATCCATAACTTAGGTATAATTTCTTGCCTCCCTGCCCACTGCCCTAGCCTTTCACTTGCTTTTTCCTTAAAAAAGCTTTGATCCCTAGTGCTCGGTATCATTGAGGGCTGGGTAAGATATCCAGAGACTTACTTTTCAGTAATACAAATTTGTTCACAGATATATTTCTGTTTAAAGTTGTTTCTGTTACCTCCACAGCCACTGAAGATAAAGGGCTCACATAAAAATGTCAAAGTGTTGTAGTAGAATCTGGTCAAGTATAAATTACAGTTGCCCTTCATCGGAGGATAGTTGCAATATTCTGTGAATGAAAATTCCAGAGTCAGGTTTTCTTTACTACCCTTTTAGCATTCTTTTTCTCATGGGCTCAGACCACTAAAACTTTCAACCTGTGTAAATTGAACTAATTTTACCCCTGGGGAACAAGACAGAGTTCCCTGAGCATATGGGGAAATTATTCCAGACTATAGCCTGGATCCATGACACCGAGATAAACAGGGAAGGATAATGATATTGTTATGCTACTTTAGAGCTGAAAACAAGAAAGACCTGAGATTTCCTTCATCCTCCATAGGAATTCACAGTATTCCTTCATAGTGTTCCTTCTTCATAGGAAACATATCCATTTCCTGACTCTCTACATGCTTCCATGTCACTGGAAGTGTGCAACTCATTCGCTACCTCAAGGACACTTACTGCCAGCCAGAGTCTGTGCAAATACACAAGCTAAAAAGACCTCTCGCTCACTACACCTACTCTGAAGGATAGGCTTAAAACACCCACTCTGGAAGATCTTCCTTTCCACCATCAGTCTGTTTCCTCTCCCATTTAGCCCCACTTTTGCCTGCCCAACCAGACTCACCTGGGTTTACTGAGACCATGGAGATAAGTGGTTAGAGCAGAAGCCGTGATGACCGAGTTGGAGACAGAGAAAGAGTTAATGTTAGTTTTCTTGAAGCCCAGCTACAATTCTTTTTTTTTTTTTTTAATTGAGACAGGAGTCTCACTCTGTTGCACAAGCTGGAGTGTAGTGGCTTGATCTTGGTTCTCATTGCAACGTCTGCTGCCCGGGTTCAACCTCCTAAGTAGCTGGGACTACAGGCACATGCCACCATGCCTGGCTAATTTTTGTATTTTTAGTAGAGATGGGGTTTCGTCATGTTGGCAAGGCTGTTCTCCAACTCCTGACCTCAAGTGATCCGCCCACCTCGGTCTCCCAAAGGGCTGGGATTACTGGTGTGAGCCACTGCGCCCTGTCACCCAACTACAATTCTTATCCATGATTGGGAATTTGCTCCTTTCGCCTTGTTTCATAGATGCTCATGTTACTTTTAGTGAAGAACAAAGTAATTTAAATAAGTAGGATGGGAGTGTTCTGTACATATACGGGGGAATGATGGCCTCTGCACGTCTGTGTCAGTGGAATATAACATAGTGGTTCTACACATATATGTTGAATAGACTTAAAACCCATCTAATACACAGACACACACCCCAACAAGGGAATTTCTTGGACACTTCTTACATCAAACCCCATTTTCATAACCCCTCCTCTTATACTGAAATCTCATGGTTAAAAATTAAGTTGATTCTACTTTCTGTCTTCCTCCTTCTCCAGTCTGTAGAGGAAACTTGATGTGATTCCCTGTATCAGAAGTCCTAGAGCCATATGGTTTGAAATAAAAAGGGGAGTTGTTCCTAATTACTGGCAGCAACATCACTCAGGCTGCCCAGACCCCCCTCTCCTTCACAGTGTCCCACTGGTCTACCCTTTCTCTTTTTCTTTACCTCCAAGATGTCCACTTTCACATAACTCTTGTCTGAGTTGTGGAGGAAATATATCCCCCAAAGGCGTGTGGAGAAGCATGGACAAGATGAGGAGCCATAGAGAAAAATGGGCCCATTCAGGCTTCATGGTGTTGCAGACAGCAGATAGAAGAATCCTGGACTTGGCTGAAATTATATCTGAATGGGTGGCTCTCTCGTGAGGAGTTGAACCCGTATCTCTGATTTTATCTTTCCAGGGCTTAAACCTGGGCAGGGTCCTGGTGCTTCCAGAATCAGCCTTGTGAGCAGAACAGTAAGTTCTTGGGTACCCAGCCATGTAGCTTGAAAGACTGCTTTGTCAGAGCCTTACTGATTAACTTCAGCCTCCCCTTCTTCACATCTAGGGATCATGACCACTTACCGCTCAGGACATCAACATCTCTTTAATGAACAGTTGTAAATAAATTCTTACCAATGCTTTAATATATACATGTGAATACTTGAAAGCAAATGAAGGCTTGAACTTAAGAAACTGGAACAAAACAGCAAAGTAAATAAAGAGAAAGTAGACAGAGGATAATTGAAGATAGTAGTTGAAATTAGTGAATTAGAAAAAAAAGAAACACTAAAATCGCCAAATAAAACTAAAAGTTTATACTTTAAAAATACCATTAAAATAGACAAAACTGCCAAGAATGGCCAGAAAAAACATAGAAGAAGTAAACATGTTCAATAATAGAAATGCAAAATAAATAGAACTCAAATATGGAGCAGATGAAAAATTTACCAGGAAATAGTCTTGTTCCTGATCTTAAAGGAAAACTTTTTCATTTCTCCCATTAAGTATGATGTTATATGTGGGTTTTTCAATGTGCTTTTTTGGGTCAAGGAAGCTCCCTTCTATTCTTAATTTGAGGGGTGTTTTAATCATAAAAAGGTGAAAGATTTTTGTCAAATTTTTTTTCTATGTCTATGGAGTTGATTATGTTGGTTTTGTGCTTATGTCCTTTGTTAAAGTGGTGTACTACATTGATTTCTGCATGCCCAAATAACCTTGCATTCTTTGGATATAATGCAAATTCCATTGGACTTTAGAGCTTATATCTGGAGATGATTGAAAGAGTTGATGGAGATTTGATTGTCTCCCTTTGAGGAGTGGGCAAGTGCTTTTGGTTATTTGAGAGACAATAGCCAGGCTTGCGGCCATCAGTACTGGTCATGTTAGCAATGCAAGGGCCACTTGGAATGAATTGTCCCTCATTCTGTACCAGTGTAGAAGGCCTGATGAGTACCTACGGAGAGGCTAAGCTATGCCAGAAAGAAGCCAAGAAGGAAAGGGGTCAAAGCAGAGGCCAGTGAGGACCAGACACCTCTTTCTTTCTTTCTTTCTTTTGTTTTTTTTTTTTTTTTTTTTGGATGCAGAGTGATATATAAGCCCTGAAATGTTATAGATGACACTTAGGGAGCAGAAATGGAGATGGGACAATGAGAAAGAAAGGGGGAAGAAACTGAAGCCCTGAGTATCCAAAAGTGAATAACTTTTGGAAATTAAAATCTGGGATGATGATAATAATTAAATTTGCCTAAAAAATTCAAAAAAGTCTAGGAAGACTAAGGTTTGAAAGCAAAGTGTAGTTCAGTTATAGACAATGAAATTACATTTCAGCACATCTGATATTGCTTCACTTCGGTAATACAGTCAATATGCAAGGACCAAACCCACTCCAGGCCACACTTCGTGTTGGGTTCTAGGCATAGGGAACACAATAGGATTTGGTTCATGCTTTTATGTTTCTTATAGTGAATTTATGTAAAGGTATTTACACTTGACTCAACAAAGAGTAGAGTCTAAATTCTTGATGTTTATACCTTAAGGGGGTGATGTTTGGTCCATTGGGAAGGAGTCTGGAGGTGCTGTACTCTATGGTTCCAATAGAGTCCACATTTCTGTCTCTCCTGCTAACCAGCCCAGCTTCCAATAAAGAGAAGGCTGGGTGATGGCAGAACTGAGTGGGAGAGGGCCTAGGCTGTGATGAGTTGAAAAAATATCCCTTAGTGTTTTGCATGAAGTACACTTCTATGGTTATGTGTAAATATGGCAGTGAATATCTCAAACTGTATGCCTCTAGGGGGAGAACACAAGATGTTCCATTTCGGTGGAAGGCACATAATGCAAAACTTTAAAGAGATGTGAGGCAGAAATGATGAGGCTCGTTAACTTTCCTTTATTTATTCATTCATTTATTTTCATGTTGCATTTTCTGCTCTGTCTGGTAGAAAACTAATAATTGAAAGTTCTTGAGATATGCTAGAGGCACTCATGTACCCAGTAGTATTCCATTAGAGAGAAGAAGGGGTCTGTACTGAACCAAGCAATTTCTTTCTTTCTTTTTTTTTTTGAGATGGAGTTTCACTCTTGTTGCCCAGGCTGGAGTGCAGTGGTGCAATCTCAGCTCACTGCAACCTTCCCCTCCCAGGTTCAAGTGATTCTCCTGCCTCAGCCTCCCAAGTAGCTAGGATTACAGGTGACTGCCACAATGCCTGGCCAGTTTTTTGTATTTTTAGTACAGACAAGGTTTCACCATGTTGGCCAAGCTGGTCTCAAACTCCTGGCCTTAGGTGATCCACCCGCATTGGCTTCCCAAAGTGCTGGGATTACAGGCGCGAGCCACCACGCCCAGCCAGCATCCCAATTTTTCTTTGCAGAACTGCCCCTTCATGTATTGGACTCTCGGTCACAGTGTCCTTTGTTTCTCATGACTGTAGGCAGGCACACCTCATGAATGGGAGGATTGGGAGCTGTGAGTATTTGGGTAAGAGTGAGGGAATCCAGGCTTTTAATGTTCAGTGATTTTGGTTCAAATTGGGCAAATCTTAATTCAATTCTCTTATTAGTGCAAAGATTTGCCTTGCTAAGGAAATAAATCATTACTTTCCTTTTGGGCATTATAAATGAAATGTATTTAAAAGGTCCACCTAGTATAAATAAATGATCAATTCTGTTAAATATCATGACTCCATAGCTCCATAAAATTAATAACATAAATTCTATGTAGCACCAAATGTAGGGAGCATCAATATAGATATAGCCAGGACATTAGTTTTGAAACAATGTTAAACTTGCATTTTTACCTTTCCAATAACCTCTGAATATTTTTGCATATTTGAATTCTATTGTGTAGTTTTAATCCTGCCTTGAATGTTAGCATAATCAATATACAGAGATTCAGTTCTCTGCTGCATCAGACAATGCATTGTTAGAGGGAGCCAAATAAGATATAATTCTTTTTTTCAAGGTTTTCATAAAGAAGTTTCATAAAAGAGTTTAAACCTGATTTAACAGTCAATGGGTAGAGTCTAAGTGTCTGGTGTTGGCAAGACTACATTCCCCAGTGTGGAGAAAGGTTAGAGCCAGAGATCTGAGTAAGAGGAATCTGAAGGTGATGATTCCAAGTTTCCAACTCCGTGTCACCAGCTTCATTGTTCCAATTAAGACAAGGCTGGGTGATGGCAGGGTTGAGTGGCAGAGACCCTAGGCTATGATGGTGGGATAAATATGTTCCCAGGTGCTGGATATCTTGTGTTTTGCCCCTGTGCGTTGAGAAGGAGGGCTTCCTAATGATACTATTATTTAAATATTGTGTTCCCGAAGTGCCTATGTGATCATGTATGAGTGTGGGAGTGAATATTTTGAACTGCATGCCCCCAGGGAGAGATGATATGTTCCATTCCAGAGTGTGGGCTTTAAGACATTGAGTGAAAATGTTATGGGGTGGAAAACAGTGAGGATCATTAACTTCCTGTTTGTCTGGTGGAGGCCTATGAAGGAAAGATGCTTGAGTACCCAGTGAACCCATAAGCAGTTCATTAAAAATAGAAGGAATCTACATTGTACCTGGTATAAGATGGGCTTAAAGGCACAAGTAAGTTTTATGAGCAGGTAGATTATACTCCCAGCCCATGAAATATACTGTTTTTGTTGTCACAGAATTTGAAATATGGCTTCTTTAAGAATTCCTGAAGACCAGATGTCTAATGTTGGAAAAATTGTTGCCTGGTTTGCGCAAGTTCTCCAGTGATATGAGTGTTAGGACCAATTGTAAATGAGCTGCTTTAACTCATTTCCCTGAAAAACAGTGGGGAATGAAAATTTTCCCAGTAGTTAGAACTTGAGGAAAATGCATTCTTGTCTATTTTACCTGCAAGCAAAGATAGCCTAATTTATGGAGTTGGGAGTGGTTGTAATGACCTTCTTGTATTCCAAGGGTAGTGGAATAAGTAAGACTAGAAAATTGGTGAGAACAAGTTTTAGAGAAGGACAATGTGAATGGAAATTCTATTATGACATATTAATTTGTCAAGGATAATTTATTGGCTGCTGGGTGCAATGGCTCGCGCTTACAATACCAGCACTTTGGGAGGCTGAGGCAGAAGGATGGCTTAAGCCCAAGAGTTGGAGACTGACCTGGGCAACACTGTGAAACCCCATCTCTACACACACACACACACACACACACACACACACACACACACAGAATAATTTGTTGAATAAATGTATCTATAATGTGAGATTATTCATGTTTCATGTATCTGTTTATCAGAGGTCCTGAGTGTAGAAGATATCCTTAATAATCAGATGGACAAGATATATACTCTGTAAATTCCATCTATCTTCTTGCTCAGGCACCAATTAGCCAAGTAATGGGTTTAATATAGCCATAGTTTTAGACACAGAAGCAATGCATAAATTTAACCAAAGTGACTTTCAATTTTTAAGTGTCCTGGTTGCTATGATACTAATTTAGTCCCATGTTTCAAAAGAACCAAATAGATCATTTGGGACATTTTTCTTCATTATTATGCTGTTATAATTAACTTAGACTCACTTTTTTTTTCTTTTGTTTACTGACCATTTTATTGGGTAATTTAACTAATACATTTTGACAAAAATATTGTTACATAGAAATTTGGATTTAAATTTAAATAAATTATATGCTGCTAGTAGTAATTCCACCTAGATAATTTAAAAAATGGGCAGAAATTTAAAATAAAACAAATTCAACAAGTTTGCTGGAGTCAATATCAATATATACAGGCTAAAATTACACCTATTCACCAGCACTGGTCCATTAAAACGTGTAATTAAAAAAAAACACAAAAACTTTTTCTTTTTACAAATAAGAACTATATGTTGGTTATGACTAAGTCTCATAAAAGTATTTCATGATCTTTTTTCTTTCCTTTTTTTTTAAATTGCATTTTAGGTTTTGGGGTACATGTGAAGAACATGCAAGATTATTGCACAGGTATACACGTGGCAGTGTGATTTGCTGCCTTCCTCCCCCTCACCTATATCTGGCATTTCTCCCCATGCCATCCCACCCAGCTCCCCATCCCCTGCTGTCCCTCCCCTATTTCCCCCCATCAGACCCCTGTGTGTAGTGTTCCCCTCCCTGTGTCCATGTGTTCTCATTGTTCAACACCTGCCTATGAATGAGAACATGCGGTGTTTGATTTTCTGCTCCTGTGTCAGTTTGCTGAGAATTATGGCTTCCAGGTTCATCCATGTCTGTACAAAGGACACGAACTCATCGCTTTTGATGGCTGCGTGATATTCCATGGTGTATATGTGCCACATTTTCCCTGTCCTGTCTATCAGGGAGTGTAAATTAGTTCAACCATTGTGGAAGGCAGTGTGGCGATTCCTCAAGGACCTAGAAATAGAAATTCCATTTGACCCTGCAATCCCATTACTGGGTATATATCCAAAGGATTATAAATCATTCTACTATAAGGACACATGCACATGAATGTTCATTGCAGCACAGTTTACAATAGGAAAGACCTGGAACCAACCCAAATGCCCATAGACTCACTTTTTTATTGTGGTATAATATGCATTGCATAAAGTTTACCTTATTTATTTATTGTTTTTTGAGATGGAGTTTCACTCTTCCTGCCCAAGCTGGAGTGCAATGGCATGATCTCAGCTCTCTGTAACCTCTGCCTCCTGGGTTCAAGCAATTCTCCTGCCTCAGCCTGCTGAGTAGCTGGGATTACAGACGTGTGCCACCATGCCCAGCTAATTTTTTTGTATTTTTAGTAGAAATGGGGTTTCACTAGTCAGTGCCATGCTGTTTAATTACTATCATTTTGTCATGTAGTTTGAAATTGGTAGTATGATGCCTCTACCTTTGTTTTTTTGTTATTTTTCCTAATGATTGCCTTGGCTATATATATATATTTTTTTTTTCCTGTGGTTCCACGTGAATTTTAGGATTGTTTTTCTTATTTATGTGAAGAATGACATTGGGATTTTGACAGAGATTACAATGACTCTGTAAATTGCTTTGGGTAGTATGAATGTCTCCACAATATTCTTCCATCCCATGAACATGGGATATCTTTCCATTTATTTGTATCTTTTAAAATTTCTTTCATTAATGTTTTGTAGCGTTCCATGTACAGGTTTTTATCTACTGGGTTATGTTTATTTCTGATTATTTTATTCTTTAGTAGCTATTATAAATGGGATTGTTCTTTTGATTTCTCTTTTGGATAGTTCATTTTTAGCGTATAGAAATGCTACTGATTTTTTTGTGTTGATTTTGTATCCTACCACTTTACCATATTCATTCACTAGTTTTAACAGTTTTTTTGGTGAAATCTTCAGGGTTTTCCATATGTAAGATTGTGTCATCAGCAAATATCAACAATTTCACTTGTTCCTTTCCTGTTGGATGCCGTTTTTTCCCTCTTGACTAATTGCTCTGGCTGGGACTTTCAATACTATGTTGAATAAAAGTGTCAAGAATGTAATCCTTGTCTTGTTCTGGATTTTAGAGGAAAGGCTTTCAATTTTTCACTGTTTAGTATAATTTTAGTGGAGGACTTGTCATATATGGACTTTATCATCTTGAGATATATTCCCTTTTTTTTTTTTTTTTTTTTTTTGTGAGACAGAGTCTCACTCTGTCGCCCAGGCTGGAGTGCAGTGGCGTGATCTCAGCTCACTGCAACCTCCGCCTCCCGGGTTCAAGTGATTCTCCTGCCTCAGCCTCCTGAGTAGCTGGGATTACAGGTGACTGCCATCATGCCCGGCTAATTTTTTTGTATATTTTTTAGTAGAGACAGTGTTTCACCATCTTGGCCAGGCTAGTCTTGAACTCCTGACCTTGTGATCCACCCACCTCAGCCTCCCAAAGTGCTGGGATTATAGGTGTGAGCCACCGCACCCAGTGAGATATATTCCTTTTATACCTAATTTGTTGAGAGTTCTTTTTTTTTTTTTTTAATCGCAGAAGGATGTTGAGCCATTTTAAAATTGTTATTTATGACTGGTATCTGAAACCTTTTGTATACTATTCATGGTTTTGTACTAAGCAGATGAAATCTTTTTTTCTCTTAAAACTTTATTTTTGCCGGGCGTGGTGGCTCAAGCCTGTAATCCCAGCACTTTGGGAGGCCGAGGCGGGTGGATCACAAGGTCAAGAGATCGAGACCATCCTGGTCAACATGGTGAAACCCCGTCTCTACTAAAAATACAAAAAATTAGCTGGGCATGGTGGCGCGTGCCTGTAATCCCAGCTACTCAGGAGGCTGAGGCAGGAGAATTGCCTGAACCCAGGAGGCGGAGGTTGCTGTGAGCCGAGATCGCGCCATTGCACTCCAGCCTGGGTAACAAGAGCG
>NW_022437077.1:1563031-1590312 GCF_009761245.1 Sapajus apella
TATATATATATATATACACACTATATACACACATACATATGTATACACATTGTGAAGTGATTACCATGATCAAAATAATTAATTTATCACCTCATGTAGTTTTTTTGTGGTGAGAATATTTAAACTCTAGACTCTTAGTTTGATGCTCTGAATGTTTGTATCCCCCGAAATACATATGTTAAAATCCTAACTCCAAGATGCTAGTATTAGGAGATGGGACTTTTTGGGAGGTGATTATGTCATGAGGTCAGAGCCCTAAGTAATGATATTAGTGCCCTTCTAAAATGAGCCCAAGTGAGTTTGTTCACCCCTTCTACCATGTGAGAGCACAGGGAGAAGTTGCCATTTAAGAACTAAGAAAGAGGTCTTACAAGAGCTCAAATCTGCTGGCACTTTGATCTTAGACTTCTCAGTCTTCAGAACTGTGAGAAATTTCTATTGCTTATAAGCCATCCAGTCTACTGTATTTTGTTCTAACAGCCCAAACAAACCCAAATGAACTTGTCTTCATTCATTTCATGTGGTAGGGGCAATGGTCATAGATTTTTTGGGCAGTGGATAAGGGTCTGGCCATATCATAAAGGAAATATCAGAACATTTTTTTCAAGGAATTTGAGGCTGGAAATTTTGTATAAGTTTAACAAGAGGGACTTCTACCTTCTGACTGTCTAGTTTGCTAAGACACTGATTTGTTACTATGCTTGAAGGGAATCACTCCATATGTCAGCTAGGTGATTTGTTCTTTCAGTAAAGACTTCTTTACAAGTAGCTGTACACCCATATCCTGGGCTTGAGAAACAGCCCTGTGGGTTACTCCTGGTGGGCACACCTCCAGGTTGGCTGAGCAACTGTGTGCCCTTGCACTCAGCCAGAACAACAGCTCTGTGATCCCAACCCCAAGTTGGCTGGCCCACCATGTGCACACATGCACTCCTGACCTGAGAAACAGCCTAGAAAGCCCATGTCTGGCAAAGCTCACCACTCTTATCACAAACTCTAGGCCACTGAGAAACTTACAAACACTATTAATGTGAGTTAAGGTAGAAGAAACTAAGTGGTACTATCCTACTTCATCCACCTAGAACCAAGGCTAATGAACTCCATTGAACCAACACCCATTCAAATGCGTAAGTCTTTCCCTATGAAACCTACTCTATAAAATTGTAAGAGGCAATTTTTCTATCAGATATATAGAAATCAATGTAAGGACACATCAACCATGAAAAGCAAGGAAATATTTCACCTCAAAAGGAAAACAATTATTCTCCAGTAAAAGCTCCTAATCATAAGGAAATATATGACATGCTAAAAAAGAATTCAAAATAATAATTTTAAGGAAACTAAGTGAGATATAAGCAAATACAGATAGATGAGTCAACAAAATTAGGAACAGAATTCATTATTTGAATGAGAAATTCAACAAAGAGATAGATGTCATAAAAAGAGCCAAATAAACTTAGAGCTAAAGAATTCAGTGAATGAAATAAAAAATACAATTGAGAACTTCAACAACAGACTAGCCCGAGCAGAAGAAAAAATTTCTGAACTTGAAGAGAGGACTTTTGAAATAACATAGGCAGATTAAAATAAGAAAAGACAAGGAAAAAAGAATGAAGAAAGCCTACAGGATTTGTGGAATTCCATTTTTCATTAAGTGCACAAATATGTGTATTATGGGTGTTTCAGGAAGAGATGAAAAGGGAAAAGGTGAGGAAAACATATTTAATAAAATAATATCAGAAAACTACCCAAGTCTTGGGAGAGATGGACATTCAGGTCCAGGAAGCTCAAAGAACCCCAAGTTGAGTCAGTCCAAACATGTCCTCTCTGAGGCACATCATATCAACCTGTCAAAAGTTAAAGACAAAGAAAGAATTTTAAAAGCAGCAAGAGAAAAGCATTAAGTCACGTGTAAGGGAATCTCCATTAGCTATGAATCTCCATTAGACTATCAGATTTCTTAGCATAAACCTTACAGGCCAAGAGAGAATGGTATGATGTATTTAAAGTACTGAAAGAAAAAAAAAACCCTGCCAATTAAGAATATAATACCAAGAAAAGCTTCCTTCAGAAATGAAGGACAGGCTGAGTGTCAAGGTTCATGCCTGTAATCCTAATACTTTGGGAGGCTGAGGTGGATCACTTGAGCCCAGGAGTTTAAGACCAGCCTAAGCAACATGTGAGATCCTGTCTATAGCGAAATAGAAAAAATTATCTGGGCATGGTGGCGTTTGCCTGTAGTCCCAGCTAGCCGAAAGGCTGGGTAAGAGAACTGGTTGAGTCCAGGAGGTTGAGGCTGCATAGTGAGCCATGACTGTGCCAGTGCACTCAAGACTAGGTCACAGAGTGAGACTCTGTCAAAAAAAAAAAAAAAAGGAGAAATAAGCTCTTACACAGAAAAGCAAAAACTAAGAATTTACTATGACTAGACTGGCCTTACATGAACTGCTCAAGGGAAGTGAAAAGACAATAACCATCATCATGGAAACATAAAATGATAAAACTCACTAGTAGAGCCAATACACAGAGGAGAAAGAGAATCAAATCTTACCACTACAGAAAACCTCTCACCTGTAAAAATAAACAATAAGAGAGAAAGTAAGGGACAAAGGAAATACAAAAGAACCAGAAAACAATCAACAAAATGACAAGACTAAGTCCTCACCTATCAATAATAATCTTGAATGTAAATTAATTAAATTTCCCATTTAAAAGGTTTAGACTGGTTGAATGGATAAAAAACAAATCCCAACTATATGGTGCCTATAAGAAACTCACCTCAGCTGTAAAGACACATACACTGAAGTGAAGGAATGAAAAAAGATAATCCATGCCAAGGGAAACAAAAGTAAAGAATAGATCTACTTATATCAGACAAAACAGACTTCATGTAAAAAGCTGTAGACAAAGGAGGACATTATATAATAATAAATGTCTCAGGTTAGCAAGATAATATAACAATTGTAAATGTATATGCACCTAACACCTCTGCTTCCTAGGTTTAAGCGTTTAAGAATTCTCTTCCTCAGCCTCCCAAGTAGCTGGGATTACAGGTGCCTGCCACCATGCCCAGCTAATTTTTGTATTTTTAATAGAGACAGGGTTTCACCATGTTGTCCAGGCTAGTCTTGAACTCTTGACCTCAGGTGATCTACCCATCTTGGCCTCCCAAAGTGCTGGGATTGCAGGCATGAGCCACTGCACCCAGCCTCATTCTTATGCCTTTGCACCCTAATAGCTTAGCTCCCCAAAGTCCAGGTCTTTTAACTTGTGCTGCTCTTGGTAGATTCAAGGATGGTGGTGGTAGATAATTCCAGAGAAGAGACTTTACAATAATACAACCTGGGCTTTCTTACTCCCATTTGCTTCTTCCTAAATAACGTTATTTCCCTATCTTCCTCCCCCAACCTCCAACCAGAGAAAATATCTACACTTAGGTCCTAGATGAATCTTTCTTCCTCTTAGTTTTAGTCACGTAAACCTTAGTGTATGTAGGAGGAAGGGAAAACAGTAAACTCTGTGTCTGGCTAGCTCAGCTGCACCTGTTTTTATACGTCTCACTCTAGCTGAACTCTGGAACGACCATTATGTTATCTCAAACAGTCCTGTGGTATCTTGTGGCTGTTAGTGATTTGGCAAGAGAGCAGGCAATGACTGATCCAGATCTTTGGGGTAGGGAGAGTAACACAAATCAAAAGCCTCAAAAGCTCTTATTCAATCATTATCCCATCTTTGGTGCTCAGCAATCTGTACTGGGCATCTGTTTCCTTTTCTCACAGGATACAATTGCCTTCTTTCCTTAGAGGTTTCTTAGTCTTGACTTTATTCATATCTGTACACCTCCTTTTTACTTCTTGACTTTTCAAGGAGTTGGGTGAAGTAGGAAGCAAACAGGCTCCCGGAATATGATATCTTGTCCCTGAAAGACTGTCTGCTTCTGGGACACCCAGTTTCATGATTCCTAACAGGAAAATCTCAGAACTTGCATGTATGTGGACTAATTGGATTAGTCTCATCTCTGTTATTTTAGGGTCTTGCGGCTGGCCGGGCTCAAGAGTGATCTATAATTTTAGAGTCTTCACCGAAGTTGAAATATGCCAGAATCAACTGGGTTATTAGCACTTACCTGCTCAGAGTAAACCCTGTTTGGTTGAGGGTACGATCTTGTAGTTAACAAAATTTTTTGCAGAAAAGCATCTTAATTTAAGGCATTGATTTTCTTAGTCTGAAGATGGAGCAGAGATCAGGCTTGTTTGTCTAGTTATGGTCTCACTGGTTTACAATGTCGGCCCTAGCTACCAGTGTTCCAGGTTGTGATTCACAGGTGAGGGATTGGACTTTGACTGTAATATGGACATGGCAGGTATGCAGAGGGTAATAACAGGTGCCAGGATAGGCTTTTTGACTTCAGTGCAGGATCAGCTGGGATGTCTGAAAAAATTCAGAGGTGAAATGGTCATACCGTAAATCTCACAGCTGGGCTGATCGTGGTCATGCCAAACCTTGTAGCATTATATGAAGAAGATGTGGGAACCCCTGTTTGGATGATCATGTTTTGGTAGCTGAAACACAGTCACTGGATTGAAGTTGAGGATTACTTTTCCAGAAGGACTGTCAATAACTGAGTCAAATAGCAATGACAGAGGCCCATATAATTACTCCTAAACAGGGACCAGGTTGGGAGATCATTAAACTAATTGAGGGACTTGAACAGGAAATATGACACAGAAAAATTTGTTATGAGTGCAGGGACATTTCACATAAGTGTGTGGTTCACTGCTAGGTTTGATTTCAAGATCCAAAGGGATGTAGGTTTGGTACTTTGGTTCCACTAACTAGTTCAATTTGACAGGGGCGGTGATGCAAACCTGTACAGATTTGGTTCGTCAAACCTGAAACAGTTTAGGATAAATTAAGCTAAGTGTGCATATGTGAGGGATGGCTCAGGAGTGAGGGGGGAACCAATGGATGGGACCAGCTGACATTTCAGCTCTGCAAATTTAGATAAGACAAGTGGAGAGAAACTAAGAGAGCCAGGGCTGACACAAAGACTCATTCTAATGACCATACAGTTATTTTCCGGGAAAGACAAAACCCAGGTCAGGAAAATAGCAAACAGATGGAAGCTTAAAGGATTATCAAAATATTACAAAGATTTCAAGATTGGTCTGAATTTTCTTGCATCTTTATTTTGGATGGTGTATCAGACAACTTCATGAGTTCACATCTTCTCAACTCCTGTTTAAGAAAAATACAAATCTGTGTTATAGGTTTTGGAAGGTCTCCCTGGATTAATGTAGGTCTTTTTTTTATTTTTTTTATTTTTATTATTTTTTTTTTTTCAGAGACGGGGTTTCACTATGTTGGCCAGGCTGGTCTTGAACTCCTGACCTCATGATCTGCCCGCCTCAGCCTCCCAAAGTGCTGAGATTATAGGCGTGAGCCACCGCACTCGGCCCAATGTAGGTCATTTTTATCCTAGGGAAAGCACAGAGGATGCCTTCTATCTCAATGTTTTCCTTATTTTATTGATTAATCTCTCACTTTTTCATTCACTTAAAACTTAATCATTGCTTACTATGTGCCAGGCACTGCAAAGATCCACTAGGAATATAAAATAAACAAAGCAAAACAACATTTCTGCTTTTGAGTTACCCCTAAGGCCACTCTCCAGCGAATTCTCCTGGGAATCAGCCAAACCACAGCCCTATTAGGCACCATTGACCTTCTATTTCCAACGATGGGGAAATAGTCAAGTGTGGGGGGGAACTTAGTTGTATAAAGCAGCAAGTTGCTATGGAGAGTTCAAAGGTATGAGAGTGCAAGAATTTGGTTTGGGTGACCTTGTACACGTAAGATGGTCATGACCATTGTGACTTACAGCTCTGGTTAGAAACGTTGGTATGCCATTTAATAATGTGACCTCAGGATGCTTGGTTACTTGTACTGTGCTTGGTTTCTTCATCTGTCACATAAAAATGGTGATATAAATCCACCTTGATATAATTTAAAATTATATCAATATATGTCAATTGCTTAGTGCAGTGCCTGATGCACAGTAATTGTCCAATAGATGGTGGCTATTAGTTTCTCTCTGGTCATTTGATTTTCTGACTGTAAAATGAGCAAATGATCCTGACAGCCCACCCAACTTTGTTTTTTGGGACAGAGTTTTGCTCTTGTTGCCCAGGCTGGAGTGCAATGGTGCCATCTGGGCTCACTGCAACCTCTGCCTCCCCAGTTCAAGCGATTCTCCTGCCTCAGCCTCCTGAGTAGCTGGGATTACAGACATGTGCCATCATGCCTGGCTAATTTTGTATTTTTAGTAGAGACAGGGTTTCACCATGTTGGTCAGGCTGGTCTTGAACTCCCAACCTCAGGTGATCTACCCGCCTCAGCCTCCCAAAGTGCTGGGATTATTGGTGTGAGTCACCATGCCCGGCCAACCCAACCGTTAAAACTTTTTATTAGAGCAGTCCTCTATCTTCCCATCCAAAGCAAGGTTAGCCCCGGATCAATTTTCTTTATCTTAGGATGTCAACACCTCTTCTTTTACTCCCCCGAAGGACCAAGGACAGGATTAGATTCCTTACTGTGGTTTGACTGTTCCAACACAGGCTAGTTCACATTCTAATTTAAGCTTGAAGTTGTTAAGGTTGCCGTTACAGCCAGAGAAGACAAAACTTTCACATCGTTTGGAGGTTCTGTTGTAGAAAAATCTAAAGTGAACTTCATAGCAGCTTCCAGCCTTCATTTCCAATTTGCAGGGATCTGCATGAGAGGTTCCCATTGAGTTAGTGGGAATTGGTTAGGACTCAGCAGGATAACTTATCTTTCTGGGCCCTTAAAAATTCCTAGCTTTAGCCTGAGAGTATTCTCATATTTATGGACTGTTGTTTTTCATGTGTCTCATATTCAAGGACATCTGGTTTTCTCTTGGAATTAGAGTTACTTGGCAAGATTGCCTTTGCACAATGCAAATTGTTACAATTCCAGGTTGTTGTGGTGAGCAATGTCCGGAAAAACGAGAAGTTGCAATCAGTGAGAAAGGAGGTTGCACCACTAGCTTGTGCAGGGTGATGAGGTTCCCTACATTTTATATCTGACAGTTTATTAAAGTACAGTATCCTCCTGCTTCTTCACATCATCTTCCTTTCCTTTTAATTGCCCACATAGGACATGCAATTCAGAATGCCTCCTCCCTAGTTTTCATACATTCACTATATATGTATACTTCCAAATTTAGGTAACCATGCCCGCTGCTATCGTCAAAGCAGGATGTTTACTAAAATGCTAAAATTCATGACCTTGGGGTGATGCTCTTTCATCCTCACACCCTGCCATCTTCTCCCTTCTTGCCTTCCCCGAGCTAAACCCTCTGCTTTTATTGTTGGGAGTTGGGTAGTAAGTGTTTGGAACAGCCACAGTCATGGTTGTATTGACAACACAACCCACCTTACTCAGGCAGCCAGTCTGGAATTTACTCTCTGGTAAAGTTATACGCATAATCTTATTTCACAGTCACAAATACCCTCTGCAGCAGGTACTTTTCTGATTTTCATTGTACACATGGGGAAACTGAGACTAAGAGCATAATATGTGGTTGAGTGACTTGTCCAAGGCACACATTTGCTATGTCACAGGGCCAGAATTTGGAGTGTCTGACTTATTGTGGACACTGTGCCACTTTCTTGTCCCCTGGAAGCGCTGAGCCTGCCCACACTGTCTATGGAAGAAAGTCTCATTGCCTCTCACATTTACACTGTGAGCCCCTCTAAACAGGAATCATCTGTCCAAGGTTTCTGTATATGCCCATAGCCCAGTTACTGAAAATGTCTTAATTTTCTCAGTCCCCAACCCCCTTTCTGTCTCATCCCAATACATACTCTTCAATGGTCTGGGATCTTTGAAATTTTTAACAAAACCTGATTCAAAATCCTTCCAGTCCTTTGAACCTCCTCTAAAAGAGGTCTCCATCTGGAAAGGACTTTGTGTCATTTCTGTTTTTTTTTTTTCTCATCAAACACCCAAAATACCCCTAGTGTAGGTAATGCCCTGAGCCAAGGGATTAAGTGTCTATGGGTATTGCCATGAAAGGAAGACCTTCCTGGATCACCTAGATAACACACTTTTCCCCCAGCACCTTTTCCCTCATTCATAATTGACCTTCAGATTTATTTTCTGCCTTAACATCATACCTTTGAGGTCTCCACATATCTTCTCAACAATGTTATCAATACCACCCAGTAATAGGGTATTCAGTGAGCAGAAGATGAAGAGCCCTAGAAGAAATCCCAGCTTGGCAGACTTCATGGTGCAGCAAGCAGCAGGCAGGATAGTTGTGGTATCACCTGATGTTATATTTTGGGCTTGATACTTGAGAGGGTTGAGCCCACCTACCCCAAGGGCCAGGACTGGACATTACTAGCTGTTGAGTTGAACAATGAGTGCTTGGGTACCCAGCCATGAAGCTGAAGGTCTCAAACTGATTAGACCCTTGATAGTGAGTCCCATGTTCATCTAGAAGCAATAGAAACTTAAGGATCAGAGCTTCTGCATATATTTAATCATGAAGGGTAGAATCATCGGAGCAAAGAATTAAAAAAGGATTTCTTCCTTTCTCTTTTTGACCTTCTATACAGAGAAGAAACTAATCATGGTACAAGAGAAACAGTGTAATAAGCACTATAATAAGAGTAACAGGGTTAGTTATAACGCATTGTACTACTTCATTCCAGGTGCTATTTTTCTTTTTTTCTGAGACGAAGTCTCACTCTTGTCCTCCAGGCTGGAGTGCAATGGCATGATCTCAGCTCACTGCAACCTCTGCCTCCCAGGTTCAAGCAATTCTCTGCCTCAGCCTCCTGAGTAGCTGGGATTATGGGCATGCGCCACCACGCCTAGCTAATTTTTTTGCACGTTTAGTAGAGATGGGATTTCCCCATGTTGGCCAGGCTGGTCTTGAACTCCTGACCTCAGGTGATCCGCCTGCCTTGGCCTCCCAAAGTTTGGGGATTACAGGTGTGAGCCACTGTGCCCCGACCCAGGTGCTATTTTTAAGTAATTTGTATATACTTCATCATATATACCCTGTGAAGTAGGGACAATTATTACCATCATTCACAGATGAAATGGAGACAGAGATTAGGTTACATGAACAAGGTCCCTCATTTATTATGTGGTAGAGACAAGATTTGAACTTGGCTTCAGAGTTTTTGTTCTTATTCACACTGCACTATGTTATCTAGGAACATGGGGACATCTTGGATTTGTTTTCTTCTAAAAGTTTTGAAATTTTGGCTTACATTTACACTGGAAATCCACCTGATGTTGATATTTTGGTAAGGTATAACATAAGGATCCTTTTTCATTTTTCAGTGGTCCCAGACCCATTTATTAATGAGTTCCTCTTCTATTCAACTGCAAAATAACTTTGCTTAATTATGTGGGTTGCTTCTGAGCTCTTTATTTCACCCCACTCTATATCCCCACTCCAAAGCCACACTTAATCTCTTGAACTTTGTTTATCTTAGGATTTTGCCTTTTCATATAAATTTTAGTCAGTTTATCAAATTATCCAAAAATCATGAGGTCAGGAGTTCAAGAGCAGCCTGACCAACATGGCGAAACCCCGTCTCTACTGAAAATATAAAAATTAGCTGGGCATGGTGGCATGTGCCTGTAATCCCAGCTACTTAAGAGGCTGAAGCAGGAGAATTGCTTGAACCTGGGAGGTGGTGGTTGCAGTGAGTTGAGATTGCATCATTGCACTCCAGCCTGGGCGACAGAGCAAGATTCTGTCTCAAAAAAAAAAAAAGATATTTTTAAGGGGAGGGATAACATTAGGAGAAATACCTAATGTAGGTGACAGGGAGATGGGGTCAGCAAACCACCATGGCATGTGTACACCTATGTAACAATCCTGCAAGATCTGCACATGTACTCCAGAACTTAAAAGTATAATAATAATAATAATAATAATAATATATTTTTTTAAAAAGAACTTGTTTTATGAATCTGGGTGCTCCTGCATTGGGTTCATATATTTGGGGTAGTTAGCTCTTCTTAAATTGAGCCCTTTACCATTATATAGTGTCCTTCTTTGTCCTTTTAAAATTTTTGTTGGTTTAAAGTCTGATTTCTCAGAAACTAGGATTGCAACCCCTGCTTTTTTCTGTTTTCCATTTGCCTGGTAAATTTTCCTCCATCCCTTTATTTTGAACCTATGTGTGTCTTTGCATGTGAGATAGGTCTCTTGAAGACAGCATGCTAATGGGTCTTGGCTCTTTATCCAGCTTGCCACTCTGTGTCTTTTAATTGGGGCATTCACAATTAAGGTTAGTATTGTTATGTGTGAATTTGATCCTGTCATCATGATGCTAGCTGGTTATTTTGCAGACTTGTTCATATGGTTGCTTCATAGTGTCAGTGGTCTGTGTACTTCAGTGTGTTTTTGTAGTAACTGGAAGTGTGATGTTTTCCTTTCCATATTTAGTGCTTCCTTCCTTCCTTGCAAGGAGCTCTTGCAAGACAGGCCTGGTGGTGTTGAATTCTCTCAGCATTTGTTTGTCTGAAAAGAATGTTATTTCTCCTTTGCTTATGAAGCTTAGTTTGGCCAGATATGAAATCCTGGGTTGGAAATTCTTTTCTTTAAGAATGTTGAATATTGGCCCCCAATCTCTTCTGGCTTGTAGGGTTTCTGCTGAAAGATTCACTGTTAGTCTGATGGACTTCCCTTTGAAGGTGACCTGGCCTTTCTTTCTGGCTGCCCTTAACATTTTTCTTTCATTTTGACCTTGGGGAATCTGATAATTATGTTTCTTGGGGTTGAACTTCTCATGGAATATCTTAGTGGGGTTCTCTGCGTTTCCTGAATTTGAATATTGGCATGTCTTGCTAGGTTGGGGAAGTTCTCCTGGATGATATTCTGAAGTATGTTTTCCAACTAGACTCCATTGTCTCCATCTCTTTCAGGTACTCCAATCAGTTGCAGCTTAAGGTTTTTTTTTTTTTTTTTTTTTGAGATGGAGTTTCACACTTATGCCCAGGCTGGAGTAAAGTGGCACAATCTCAGCTTACTGCAACCTCCACCCCCAGGTTCAAGCGATTCTCCTGCCTCAGCCTCTAGAGTAGCTGGGATAACAGGCACCTGCAACCATGCCCAGTTAATTTTTGTATTTTTAGTAGAGACAGGGTTTCACCATGTTGGCTAGGCTGGTCTTGAACTCGACCTCAGGCAATCCACCCATCTCAGCCTCCCAAAGTCTTAGGATTACAGGCATGAGCCACCGTGCCTGGCTGGTTCAGTCTTTTTACATAGTCCCATATTTCTCAGAGTTTTTATTCATTGCTTTTCATTCATTCTTCTCTACTCTTGTCTGCCTGTATTATTTCAGAAAGACAGTCTTCAGGCTCTGAGATTCTTTCCTCTGCTTGGTTTATTTTGCTATTGATACTAGTGATTGCATTGTGAAGTTCTCATATTGTATTTTACAGTTTCATCAGGTCAGTTACGTTCCTCTCTACACTGGCTGCTCTGGTTATCAGCTCCTGTGTTGTTTTATCATGATTCCTGACTTCTTTGCATTGAGTTACAATATTCTCCTTTAGTTCAGCAAAATTCATTATTACCCACCTTCTGAAGTGTTCTTCCATCAATTCAGCCATCTCAGCCTCAGCCCAGTTCTGTGTCATTACTAGAAAGGTATTTTGGTCATTTGGAAGAGAAGAGGCACTCTTGCTTTTTGAGTTTTCAGGATTTTTGCATTGATTTTTTCTTTATTTGTGGGCTTAGCTACCTTAGATTTTCTGAGGTTGCTGACCTTTGAGTGGGTTTTTTTGTGGGTCTTTGTTGTTGTTTTCTGTTTTTCTTTTGACTGTCAGACCACTGACTGTTAGCACCTGTAGGGCTGCTGCGGCTTTCTAGGGGTCCACTCCAGACTCTAGTTGCCTTGACTTTTCCTGTAACTTAGGTATCACCACTGAAGGCTGCAAAACAGCAAAGCCCACTTCTCCTCTGGGAGCTACATCCCAGGGGGGTACTGACCTGTTGCTGGCCTGAATGCTTCTATAGGAGGTGTCTGGAGATCCCTGTTGGGAGGTCTCACCTAGTCAGGAGAAATGGGATCAGGGATCTGCTTACAGAAGCAGCCTGGCTGCTTTTTGGTAGAGCAGGTGTGCTGTGTTGGTGGGGATCCTCCCTTGTCTGGACCACCTAGACTCTCCAGAGCTGGCAGGCTGGAACAGCCAATTCAACTCAACTGCAGAGATGGTGGCCACTTCTCCCCCTAGGAGCTCCATTCTAGGGCGAGATCAGAAATCTGTCCATATAAGCCTGGCTGGAGTGACTGAGGGCTTCCAGCAGGGAGGCCCCACCCAGTGAGGAGGAGTGGATCAGGGTCCTGCTTAAAGAAGCCATCTGGCACAATCTGACAAAGCAGGTGTGCTGCATAGAAGAGGACTAGTCCAGACTGCCTGGACTGTCCAGAGCTGGCAGGCTGAAATACTGAGCTGACCAAACTGCAGAAATGGCAGCCACTCCTGCCCCCAGGCCCTGAAACTCCCTCCAGTCTCAGGCAGACTCAGCCTACTGCCACTATGCAGGAACTCCAAGCCAGTAGGTCCCAACTTAAGAGGTGCTGTGGAAGTGGGGCCTGCAGAATGATGCTGCTTGGCTTCCTGGATTCAGTCCCCTTCCTAGGGGAATGTACAGACGGATCTACCCCCTTGTGGGGGATCCCAGGGCCGGGGTATGTAAAGCTTCTGTGTGTGCTGGAGTGGCTGCTCTGCTGAGAGTCCACACAGCTCTGTGTATTGAATCCAAGGTGTTGGTGGTGTAGGCTCATGAGGGGATCTCCTGATCTGCGAGTTGCAAAGATCTGTGGGAGAAGTGTGGTTTCCCAGGCAGGGTCTCACAATCACTCACTGCCTCCCTTGGTTAAGGGTGGGGGTTCCTTTGGCTCCATGTTGCTCCCGGTGGGCCATCACCCCACCCTGCTTTTCTTCCGTCTCCGTGGGTTGAACTGATTGCCTAGTCAGTCCCAATGCGAGAACCTGGGTACTTCAGACAAAGGTGGTGAATTCACTTGCTGCTCTCCTTTGTCTGCACAAGTGCTGTGACTGCAGCTGCCTCTAATTGGCCATCTTAAGTGGTATCTTTAAACACTAAGTTTCTTTCAATTTTTTTCTGGTGTACGAAAATGCAATTCATGTTACATATTAATCTTACATCCAATCATCTTCCTATATTCTCTTATTTCTAAATAATTTGTATGTGGTTCTCTTTGCCTTCTACAAAAATAGGCACAGTTATCATCTGTGACTAATGATGGTTTTGTGCCTTCTATTCCAATTATGAATGCTTTAAATTTCTATTTTTAGCTAGAATCTTTCGTATATTGTGGAATAAAAGCAGTGTAGTGGTCATCCCTGTCTATTTTGCAGATTTTAAGGGAATGCTTCTAATAGTTTCACCTTTAAGCATGATGTATACTGTAGGTTTTTTTTTAATACCTACAGTTTATCTTCTTAAGGATATTCTCTTGTATTCCCAGTGGGTTAAAAATGTAAACTATCAAAATTTGAATTTTGTAAAATTATTTTTTGCATCTGTTGGGATAATCACATGACTTTTAAACTGTTATACAGTGAATTGTATTTATAGATTTTTCTCATTTTTACTCTTGTATTTCTGGGATCAAATTGCTTATGCTAAATAATCTGTTTATACACTCCTGAATTTAGTTTGCTAATATACTGTATAAGATTTTTCTATATACGTTTGTGAGTTAGATTGGCTGGTAATTTTAATTTCTCATGCTCTCCTTATTTGGTTTGAGCACAAGGCTATATTGGCCTCAAAGACTGAATTCAGGAATAGTCATTTCTAGTCTCTGGATGATTTCATATAAAATTGAAATGGTTTATTCCTGAAGATTTGATTGAACTTTTCTGAAAATCGTGTGAACTTCATGTTTTCTGTTTCAGGAAATTGTTACTACTTTGTAAACTTGCTTAATGGTTTCCTATTCCTTCTTCTTTTTTTTTTTTTTTTGAAACAGAGTCTCGTCCTGTCACCCAGGCTGGAGTCCAGTAGCATGATCTCTGCTCACTGCAACCTCAACCCCCCTGGTTCAAGCAGTTCTCTTGCCACAGCCTCCTGAGTAGCTGAGATTACAGGCGTGTGCCACCATGCCCAGCTAATTTTTGTGTTTTTAGTAGAGACAAGGTTTTACCATGCTGGCCAGGCTGGTCTCAAACTCTTGACCTCATGATTTACCTGCCTTGGCCTCCTAAAGTGCTAGGATTATAGGCATGAATCATTGCACTTGGCCCCTATTACTTCAAATTTTTTCTCTTGTGAGTTTGGTTTCAAATAAAAAAAATCATTGTCCAGACCAATGAAACTTTGTCCCTATGTTTTGTTCTAAGAGTTTTACAGTTTCAGGTCTTATGTTTAAGTCTTTAATCTATTTTGAATTGATTTTTGTGTATGGTGTAAGTTTTCCCAAGTTCATTTACTGAAAAGATTATCCTTTCTCCATTGTGTATTCTTTGTGCTTTTGTTGGAAGTTAGTTAACTATATATGCATGGGTTTAATTCTGGCTCTCTATTCTGTTTTGTGGCTATATATGTCTGTTTTTATGCTGGTACCATACTGTTTGGATTACTGTAATTTTGCAATATAGTTTAAAATCAGGAATTGTGGTGCTTCCAGCTTTGTTCTTTTTGCTAAGAATTTCTTTAGCTATTCAGTGTCTTTTGTGGCTCATATGAATTTTAGGATTTTTTTTTTATTTCTGTGAAAAATGTCATTGGAATTTTAGTAGAGATTGTATTGAATCTGTAGCATACTTTGGGTATTATGAACATTTTAACAATATTAACTTTTTCCAACTCATGAACACGGGATACCTTTTCATTTTTTTGTGTCATATATGATTTCTTTTATCAATATTCTATAGTTTTTAGTGTACAGATCCTTCATCTCCTTGGTTATATTTAATTTTATTCTTTTTGATGCTATTATAAATTGAATTATTTTTCTTGATTTCTTTTATGGATAGTTTGTTGTTAGTGTACAGAAATGCAACTGATTTTTGTATATTATTTTATCCTGAACCTTTGTTGAGTTTGTTTACTAGTTCTAACAGTTATTTTTGTTACTGAGTCTTTAGAGTTTTATATACGTAAGATACCATCTATAAACAGAGACAATTTTCCTATTGTCTCTGTTTCCTTCTCCTTTCATATTTGGATGCCTTTTATTTCTTTTTCTTGCTTAATTGTTCTGGATAAGATTTCAAGTATTTTGTTGAACAGAAGTGGTGAGAGTGGGCATCCTTGTCTCATTCTTGATCTTAGAGGCAAAGCTTTTAGATTTTCATTATTGAGTGTGATGTTAGCTATGGGCTTGTTATATATGGCCTTTATTATGTAGAGGGACATGGCTTGTATACCTAACTGTAAGTCCTCAAAATGTTAACAATAATCATAACAATTTATATTTCTGTCACAAGGCATACAACATATTTTTATGCTCACTATATTATTTGATCTTTTTGTATTATCCTGTGAAAATGAAGAACAATTGCTTATGCTGTTTTCCTAAAGAGGAACACAAGGCTCACAGATACAGACGTGGAAGCAATGGAGCCAAGCAGAGAAAAGCTCAGGCTTTCTGGAGATTGATGCTTGTACAATTATGGATGCCTTGATTTAGAAAAATAATGCAGAACTACAAATACAAAATTAGGCATGTAAGTGAATATTTATTTGAAATGAAAAAGAAATTGCAACAAATTAGAAACTTACAAAAGCTTACAAATACATCAAATATCATGAATCCCAGAAAAATAAAACACTTCATTATTATTATTTTAAATACCTTTATAATATCTTTTTAACATTTTGTGGCTGATTATTTTTGATTGTCTCTCCTTATGACTATGATTTTTATATCATTTCTGCGTAGAGAACAGAAGGATAATTCAGTCTTTGCTCTAGCATAGTTGAACAAAAATTTGAAGTTATTATTGATAGCTTAGGAAAGATTATTTCCATTTCCATAACTTATCAGTAATGCCATATCTGTCATGTCCTTTGCAGTTTCCGGCTCATGTGGTGCTACATGTCTGGGGGAAGACCTTAGAGAGCTCTAGTCCTTTGATTTTGATTTCATGGCCCCTTATTACAGCCTCTTACTCACTGATCTGGCTCTATCAGGTCCTCACCACCCCTATGGTGCCTGTCCTGGGTTCATGATATGGCCATGAAGCCTTGAAGGCTGGCCCGAGGGAGGTTGCCATGCAGTCTCTGGTTGATATTTCTCCTTGAGCTTAAATATGGGATCAATTAGCCTGATGAGTGCAACCAAGGGTGGGTAATCAGTGAGGGTTGTCCAGATGTTGATGTGGTTGTTTGGTAAGACCACCACCAGGGCTGGGAACGGTGGCTCACGCCTGCAATCCTAGTACTTTGGGAGGCCGAGGCTGGCGGATCACCTGAGGTCAGGAGTTTGAGACCAGCCTGGCCAACATGGCAAAACCCTGTCTCTACTAAAAAAATACAAAAATTAGCCGGGTGTGGTGGCGGGTGCCTGTAATTTCAGCTACTTGGGAGGCTGAGGCAGAAGAATCGCTTGAACTTGGGAGGTGGAGGTTGCAGTGAGCCAAGACCGTGCCACTGCACTCCAACCTGGATGACAGAGCAAGATTCCGTCTCAAAAAAAAAAAAAAAGAAAAAAAAAAGACCACTACCAAGGCACAGATAGTGTCTCTGGACTGGAACAGTGCTGCTTGTCTCTAAGCCAAAGGGGGGTTCCTGCTTTCTCTCCCCATCCCAGGAGGAAACTGTGCTGAACTTTAGAAGGGGCTCTTGCAAGTGTTGACCTAAAGCTTAAGCTTCAAGAGTTTTATGGTAGATTAGCCTTTACCACCAAGCTCAAAAACAATTGGCAAGTTAGATATTGGGCCTCAAATTTCTTGCTTCTCAGTATCTTCCTAAAGGTGAACCAAGAAAAAACATTGTAGGGGCCTGTGGGGAAGGGAGAATACTTAGTCCATTATTCTTCTGGATTCTTTAAACATCCATGGATGACATCCTGTTGGGTCTCTAGAGAACTACTGTCATTAAATTGTGTGTTGTCAGGCTATGCTTAGGAACCCCAATAGCTCCAAAAACTTTTCCTGGAGCCTAACATGAGGCTGTCATAGAGGGTGTCCTCTGTCATGATGACCTTTAATTAGCCATCATTTTTTAGACATCAGCGTTATGTAGCTTAAACCTATGCTTTCCATTAGAACTTTCTGTGTTCTATATTTATAATGTGTAACATGGTAGCTACTAACCACGTGTGGTTATTAAACACTTGAAATGGAAAGTAAGGCTAAGGAACTAATTGAATATTTTATTTTATTGTAATTCATATGAATTACCATTTAAATAGCCTTTTGTGATCAGTGCCTACAGTATTGGATAGATCAAACTCAGATTATTAAAACAGTGATAGCCAACCTGTATGTAAGAGACCTGTCTCACTCAGGTCAGCTCGAACCACGTATGGTCGGTTTCTGGTAGTCAAAGCGTCTATAGAATTTTCTGAACAGTTTTTCCTGCTCTGGACTAGGGGTCACTGGGGAGTCAGATTAGAAGGGTGTCATTAAAGAGGAGAAAGATATGGACTTGTGATAATTTTATCTTGGGAAAACTTCATTTAGAAGGGGTGCAATGGGAAGAAAAGTGGAATTGTGGGACCAGGTGACCACACATTTCCAGGTTGGTAACATTCATATGGGATTTGCAGAGGGAAGCAAAGTCTTCCACAGTCACTCACTGGAAATATAGTAGAGTAATTCTGATCTCTGTTAAATTAGCCAATCTTTTGTCATGAGATTTAATCATATTATCTTTCAAGGATGCAGTACTTTTGGTAACTATGCCTTGTTCTCTCTGAAAAAGATATTTTGAAGATCAGTGAACACTGAATTAACTTAAAATAAGAGCAGTGTTCACTGATCCAGACTGACTCAGAGAAATTAAAAAGCAACCAACCAAACAACCAACCAGAATTTAAGGTAGAGTATACACTGTGATCCCTTTATAAAACAAAAATTTTGGATAAAGGAAGGATTGGCAAGATGTGGATAATAATATGTTCTTCTTAGACTCTCTGCCAGCAACCTTATGTGTGCTTTGCATGTGCCATTTCATTGCATCTTGGTGACACAGCTAAGGGTTAGATATTTTCCATCTCCATTTTACAGATGGACAGATTGGGGCTCTTAGGACTTAGGAGATGCCCAGCATCACCAGGTCAGCAGGCCAGAGCTGGATTGAGTCCCAAAGTGGCTAGGACTCTTAACCCTAATACAGAGCTATTACCCCATGTGAATGGATACTATCAGGCTTTCTTATTTTGCTTATTTTTTTCCATATTGTAAGTTTTCATAAGTAAATATAGTTTAAAAAAATAGTAGGCAGCTGATATTTGAGTGACTTTGGACTGTTCAATGAAGATTTTCTTTGTAGGAAAAACTTATCAAATGTTAGAATTAATCTACTTTTTGCCAGCCTCTTCTCATCCCTATTTGAAAAATCTGAATTGTATCCTTACTATGTGCAAGGCATGGTGCTAGGTGCTAGGGTTCTGTGGCAAAGAAATCACATACAGTTTGTGATTTTACGGGACTTATCCTCTGAACAAAGGAAATACTAACTCAAACAATTATAAGAAAGTCTGATAAGGTTATGGTAGGTCAAAGATAGGGCACTGCAAAAGACAGAGAGGGACCAATTCCGTCTGTAGTGAACTGGTGATGGTTCCATGGAAAGTTTAATTTAATAGAAACCTGGAAGCATGAGTGGGAGCTCATCAGGAGCACGGTAGGCTCATTAGAGACTGGGCAAGTGCTCATGCGTCTAAACTGCTCCTCTGGCCTCCACCTGCTACTATTTATCAGGCTCCCTTATACAGGGTTAATGAAAGGACTGAACTGAAAGACCACCATTCCAATTCGGAACATCTGGAGACATCAGAAGGACCATTAGAAGACCCTAAGCTTGGCCGGACATGGTGGCTTATGCCTGTAATCCAAGCACTTTGAGAGGCCGAGGGGGGAGCAGATCACCTGAGGTCAGGAGTTTGAGACCAGCCTGAACAACATGGAGAAACCCTGCCTCTACTAAAAATACAAAAAATTATCTGGGCATGGTGGTGCATGCCTGTAATCCCAGCTACTCAGGATGCTGAGGCAGGAGAATTGCTTGAACCTGGGAGGTGGAGGTTGTGGTGAGCCGAGATCACGTCATTGCACTCCAGCCTGGGCAACAAGAGCAAAACTCCGTCTTCAGAAGAAGAAGAAGAAGAAAAAAGAAGACCCTAAGCTTCTAATTTTTTTTTTTTTTTTTTTTTACCAAATACTCTGAAATGAACTCCGCCAACTTATGAATACTCTTATTTTTTTGGTGGTGGAATTCCACAGGACTCCATTTTGTTCACCATTCTTGCAACATCAGTAAAATAACAAAGATGATTCTCACTCCCTCTTTTTTAAGAGAAAGAACTGGAACCCAGAATGAGTGACCCTGTGAGTTGCTGAGAATTTCTAACTTTTGCAGAGACCAAGTTCTTCCTTCCACATGGCGTTGTGCTGTCCTCCCAGTACCCCGAGGCATGATGCTTTCTTCATCTTTCGCATGAGGGAGGTGACTGTCTCAGGGGTGTACAGTGAGAAGACCAAAGTCTCACAGAGTGTGAAGGGCTTAGCTTGACTCCCTGCCCAGGGTGCTGTCAACTGGACCCAGATGCTGGAAGAGCTTGTTTCCTGACAAAGCCTCAGATGTGAGTTCCCTGGGTTCCCCTTGGGCCATGACTTGGCTCCTTAGGTTGCTCTGTGTTGCAGAATTCATGCTGGACTGCACCCTGACCTAGGGAGTGCAAAGATAGCCCTTGGAGGGGAATGATGGAGGAAGAGGCAATCAGACAATGGGAGTTCGTTCTGACCTTGTGGGAATGCAGTGCTCCTGGTGAGGCTAGAGAAAGAAAGTGAGCATCCCTGGGAATCTCAAATAAGGAAGACCAGACCAAACCCCTTACTTACAAAATGCTCTAGGAAACATGCCTCAATTGTCAGGTGTGATGACTTCTGAGTGCTTGCATTTGTTTCTGTAGAAGAAAAATATTTTCAAATATTAACTGGTGAAGTTTTATTTTTAGAGATATAATTTTTTCTTTCAATTACTTCCACCATGAATATTAGACCACGAAGCTCTAATATGTTGGCAAGTAATGTTTTAAAGCTTTCATGGATCATCTATTATTGTTACAGTCTTAAAGATGAGGAAGCTGATGCCCAGGGAGAGGTTAATTAACTTGTCTAAGGTCACTCAGCTAAGAAGTGGTAGAACCAGGATTTGAGCTCAGGTTTGAGCTCATGCTTAATCACTCTGCACATTAACTCATATGCTGGGTATTCTGCTTGTGGTAGGGAATACAGCAAGGAACAAGACTGCCAGGCTTCCAAGAGGCTCATTGTTGAGTCTTCCAATGTGGGTCTTTTGAAATTTCATCTGGGCCTTGCAAACAGGAAAAAACAAAAGTCCTTATTTTACTCATGAGAAAAAGAAAGTAAAAAAGAGGGGAATTGTCTTATTTAAGGTCATAGAAAGACACATTGCAAGATGGGATTAAAAACCATATGTCTTGGCCAGGCACAGTGGCTTACACCTATAATCTCAGCACTTTGGAGGACCAGGGCAGGTGGATCACCTGAGGTCAGGAGTTCGAGACCAGCCTGGCCAACATGGTGAAATCCCATCTCTACCCAAAATACAAAAATTAGCTGGGTGTGGTGGTGGGCACCTGTAATCCCAGCTACTTGGGAGGCTGAGGCAGGAGAATCCCTTGAACCTGGGAGGCAGAGGTTGCAGTGAGCCAAGATCAGGCCACTGCACTCCAGCCTGGGTGAAAAGAGCAAAACCCCATCTTAAAAAAAAAGGACACCATATGTCTCATCAGCACCCTCATGTTCTTTCTCTGCCCTGGGAGCACACTCCATTTAGCAGGCTTGGGGCTAGTGTTAATGTCTGGACAATTAAGCAAAACTTCCCTTGGGCTGGATCTCCAGAGCCTGAGAACACTGGTAGCCAAAGGATGGTGTCTTGTGAAAGGAGGGCAAGCGGGGAAGTGTAAAGCAAAATTTGCTTTTGGGTTTTGTTGATACTTGCAGGTAAAGTGTCCCTGGGCTAAGGGTAGATTCTGGGTCAGGGGAATGTCTGTGGATAAAGTCATTGTGAGTGTGTTCAGAGAGGCAGAGTCAGAGATTCACAGATATAGTAATGGGATGTAGTGATTGGGAGAGGAGGGCTTTTCTAATCAGGACTTTTATGGAAATTATCCTTGGTCAAGAGAAGGGGCATGTTGCCAACATGGCCACCAAGGGAAAAAAAAGGAGAGATCCAGCACAGTTGCTAGTAAGAGACTCCTCTGTTGGGCTCCCACCAGCAGCTCTAGGATCAGGCCTGGATATGAGATGTCTCTTACCTGTTGGGCTTTTGAAATGTACCTGATGAACAGACCAGCCCACAGAAGGATGAACAGCAACGAAATCCTTTCTGGCAATCTTCCTGGGATGCACACCGTTGAGTACAGTTTTCAGGTTGTGATATGCAGGGTGGAGGTTCCAAGATGTATTCTGGAACACAACAAGTAAGAGAAGGGCCTCACCAACAGGCTGGAGTAATGTTCAGAACTCAGAAAGCCCAGGGAACTGCCAGGAAAGCTGCCACCCTCGTCTGCCTTGCATGGTTCCAGGGCGGTGGCATCAGGTTTTGTCCTCAGCTGCTGCCTTCCTCTGAGTTCTGAGCAGGGAAGTCGGGCATGGATATTTTTTGATCAAGAATAGAGTTTGGCAGAAACCCGCACCCACTGGTCATTCATCATCTTTGTAGGTCAGACGCCAAGTCCCCTAGGGCCATGGTTGGGTCCCTATCAACGATATTAATGGTGTATATGGTGAACAAGAAAGAGGTTTGTACAATCATTCTGCACTGACTCATTGTGTGGTCTTCAGCAAGTCATAGAGCTTCTCATTAACAACATACGTTACCCTTAGGTTAACCTAATGTGGGTTATTTGTGTATAGGAAGAATGAATGAAAGAAAGATAAGTTTTGGCAAAGGATGAAGACCACGCAGTAAACTGAAGGTACTGCATCAGAAAGCTGGGACCCAATTCACAAGTAAGTTCTGGGAGTGACTTCTTTCATGGTAAGAAGGGTGGAGATTTCAGAATGGGGTTCAAAGATTCAGCTTCTTTTGCTTCCTTGGTGTCTCCCGATCAGGAGGCCAGAGCACCAGGATGCCTCACTTTCTACTGTTGGAGGAGAATAAGCATCTTTATGTTGCCTTCCTATTTCCTCCCCTACCCTCAAGTATCTCAGTTCAAAGCTAAGACCTACCTGCCCTGGGAGTTTCTTCCCTAAGGCCACAACCCACAGTCTCCTTTCTATTCCTGAACTCTAAGGGTGGGCCCCATTAACCCCTTTCTCCAAGCCCTTCCAGATCCTAATTTTTGTACCTTGTGACTTGCCCTTTCTTTGGGGGCAAAAGTCAAAAGTAGGGCATTCTATTGCCCATCTGTGGGTCTATTTCTATGCAGATATGTGTAATTAGATGGGAATCTATAGGATATTATGATTTGAAAGGAATGAAGGAAGAAAGAGGTTATGACTATAATTGTAGCAGCAAATTGCACCAGAATTGGGGGTAAAAGAAGCTGAGGTCCAAGCTGTTGACAATTTAACAGAGACCGGTAACTAGTACTCACTCTTGGCCTCTCAGCTATCCTATAGCTCACTGGGACACTGCAAGAAAGTGGAACTAGTCCACACTTTGAAGAGCTTGGGGCTCAATAGGACAGTTTAGGGATAGACACCATGATCCAGAGATCTCAGAGAGGTCGCCTTTTTCACGTTTTGACCCCTCTTCTGGGTATCTGGTCCCAACTTCACTCACATCACTTCCAGTCTTAGAAAGCCTCTTTGTGACTTTCCTCGAATTCTGATTCTCCAATTAACTCTACCCTGCGCATTCCTATTTTCTTGAAGCTTGCTTAGTCCCTCTTAGTCCTACAAACCTGCATGCCCTTTCTGAAACTTCTAAAGCAGGACCTAGCCTCCCCAGACCCATGAGCTACCACACCTGTCCCTCTTCTGAGCCCCAGTATTCTGAAGATGTTTTCTCCATAGAAGAGTGGATGTATGATGAATAACAGTTCTTTTCCCATTTGGTATTGGTTGATGTCAACATTACGATAGCCAGAGGTCTTTTGAGTTGAGCTGGGCTGTGGTGGCTACTGAGATGGACTCTACGCTGTCCCATTGATGCGAATTACCAGTACCTCTGGCGTTTGAAAATGTGGAATAAAATGCAAGCCTTTTTCCCCCTAACTTCCAAAACATCCTCCAAGGCCAAGGTTATATAGATTTCAGCTTGCGTTCTACCAGCGTCATTGTCTCTCTGTTTTAATGCTTGAAAAGGGAGTCCAAGCATCCGTGAAGGAGCCATGGGAAGCAAGACTAAGCTGGATGATAAGGCTGATCACATTTACAGCATTTAATATTACTGAGCATTTACCATGGTCTAGTAAGCGTGAACTATGCCTGCATGCATTATCTGTTCTTCTCCAACTATCCCCATATAATCATATCCTTTACAAGGACAAAAACCTAAGGCCCAGATACTTTGCCCAAGGTCACTCAGTAAGCAACAGAGCAGGGATTCAAACCTAGATCTTGCCAACAATAAAGCTTGCGCCCTTGAACATGACACAGTATTTTTCCAAGAGGTACGACAGACTATCAGCCCTCAGATCCTCTCCTGTCCACAGATGTTACTTCCCTCCCTGGCCCAGACCCAGCACCTACTCAGAAAACGCTGCTTGAGACTCCCAGGCACCGGCGGCAGTGCTAGGCAGAACACCACCAGGAACTGCAGAGGCAGCACGGGATTCATGGTGCCAGTGGGACAGGTGAGTAAGTTCTGGGCCAAGGATTGCTGGGTTTGACCAGGCACTGCTGTGAGGAGAAGAGAGGGAAAGAGGGCAAAGTAGAGGCCCGCTGTGACTACTAGCCTTTCACTGTGTACTCCAATCAAAAAGGCAGGGCAGAAATCCAAGCACCTCCCAATCACACCCACTCCAGGGCCACGTAGTGTTTTCATATCCCTCGTAACCCCCTAATCTTGATCTTGCTATCTCTCTCATATGTATGTAGATCTTATTCATGTCCCTTAACACTTTTTATAATTTTTCCCTGTGGAAATTGTATGTATCTTTGCTATATTTATTCACAGAGTCTTGAATTTTTTTTTTTTTTTTTTTTTTTGAGAAGGAGTCTCACTCTGTCACCCAGGCTGAAGTGTAGTGGCGCAATGTCAGCTCACTGCAGCCTCCTCCTCCCAGGTTCAAGCAATTCTCGTGCCTCAGCCTCTTGAGTAGCTGGGATTAGTAGGCGTGCACCACCATGTCTGGCTAATTTTTGTAATTTTAGTAAAGATGGGGTTTTGCTATGTTAGCGAGGCTAGTCATGAACTCCCGACCTCAGGTGATACGCCCATCTCAGCCAAAGTTCTGGGATTACAGGTATGAATCACCGTGAAGTTTTAAAAGGAAATTGTAAATGCTATCATAACTTTTCAATTAATTCCTTTACTATAAAGACACATGCACACATATGTTCATAGCAGCGCTATTTACAATAGCAAAGACATGAAATCAACCCAAATGCCCATCAATGATAGACTGGATAAAGAAAATGTGGCACGTATACGCACCATGGAGTACTATGCGGCCATAAAAGGAATAAGACCATGTTCTTTGCAGGGACGTGGATGGAGCTGGAAGCTATTATCCTTGGCAAACTAAAACAGGAACAGAAAACCAAATACCCCATGTTCTCACTTATAAGTGGGAGCCGAACATGGACACAGGGAGGGAAACAACACAACCTGGGGCTTGTCAGGGGAGGGAGAGCATCAGGGAAAGTAGCTAAGGCATGCTGGGCTTGATACCTAGGTGATGGGTTGATAGATGCAGCAAACCATCATGGCACATGTTTACCTATGCAACAAACCTGTACATCCTGCACATTTACCCTGGAACTTAATATAAAAAATATAGCTCAATCATATAGAGTTTTGTGTAATGAATTGATAAAAATAATTTATAATTAGGCCGAGCATGGTGGCTCACACCTGTAATCCCAGCACTTTGGGAGGCTTAGAGGGGTGAATCACTTGAGGTCAGGAGTTTGAGACCAGCCTGGCCAACGAGGCAGAACCCCATCTCTACTAAAAATACAAAAAATCATCTGAATGTGATGGCACATGCCTATAATCCCAGCTACTCAGGAGGCTGAGGCATAAAGTGCTTGAACCCAGGAGGTGGAGACTGCAGTGAGCCAAGATCGCACAACTGCACTCCAGCCTGGGTGACAGAGTGATACTCTGTCTTAAAAAGAAAAAAAGGAAGAATTTATAATGAACACCTCTATTATGTGCAAATAGCCACTTCTCAAAAGGGCTCATGTTATAATGTCTGGCTTTACAACTGTGGAAATTGGAGTGGCTTCCTGTAGCTACCCTCACCCAAAAAGAAAAAAAGAAGAAAAATCATGTCGTTTCTTTTCGAGAAATAATGACATTGTAAATATTTGCATAATATTTACAATGGTAACAAAAGATAGGGATTCAAAAATGAGAAAATAAAAGATTATTTACATTAAATATACAGGGGAACTAAAAGATAATGCAATGAAATACGGGTTAATTCTAAGCACCTTTTAAAAATTACATTTTTTCTTTTCTTTTTTCCTGTAAAGAATTTTGTAATTAGAAAGCAGATATATTTATTTATTCTGTTAAAAGTTTTCCTTTTAACAGAAAAGGAAACCTCTGTTAGCAAGAACACAGGACTGGTTATGTGGGAGGAGGAGGCGTCATTCCTGCAGAAGCCCTATCCTATAGGGAGAAGGACAGGGCCAGGAGGAAGCAAAGGCAGGAAGCAAGGACTCTTGCTCTGCCCTGACTTGGCCAGTGGAGGCAGCCAGGAGCTAAGGATCACTCCTTCTTTCCTTCCCTCTCCACAGGCAACTCTGCAGGGAAGTGTGTAACCATCTGGCCAGACTTAGGGCTCATGCTCTGGCCAGAGTCATGCCATTCCAGACACTGCTGCCTGTCCTGGTTCTCTGTGTGTTGCTGCTGCAGGCCCAGGGAGGATACCGTGACAAGAAGAGGATGCAGAGTAGGTGATGGGCTGCTGGATGGGTGAGGGGCAGTTGGGTAGGGGGAACAGAGGAGCTGTGTCCAGTCTGAGTAGGACCTAGGAGTTGGAATCTCTCTGCATATCCAGCTCTGACCACAATGCTGTGCAGACTCTGGGCTGTCCCAAACCATGGCCCTCCAGCCCCTTAGCTGGCCCTGGGAATAGTAATGGGAATGAAAGGGGAACCTACATCTTCTGTTGTTCATTCCTAATACTTAGAGACAAATAGTAGATCCCATAGTGAAAGATGAGTCAGGGCTGAGAATCCAATGGGAAAGCAGGACAATTATTCTTTGATTTATGCATATTTGTGAGGAGTAAACATCTAGAAGTGGTTATGAGGCTAGGTGTAGGTGTATAAATGGGTATAAGTGTAGGGTAAATAGGACATACAGCAATGAAAAGTTGGAGTATACAGACCAAAGTTAAGGTTATCCTCAAAGGGGCCAGGGGGTGGTGGGAAGGGGTATTAGGGACAGTGACAGTGAGGAGAGGAGAGAGAGGGGTGAGAGGCAAGTTCATCTTCTTTTCTGGACTCTGCAAATTCTGGAGAATAAGGGAGGGTTTGAAAATGTCTCAGGCTTCTTTGAGCTCTCAGGGTCAGACTGTAGATTCTGTGGGGGTGACTTCACCAAGACCATGATTAATAGGGAGACAGAGTTCTGAATGAACGTGTACGAAGAGGGTCCAGGAAGCCCAGCTATTGAGGTCTACAGGGGGGAGATGGCAGGGCGGGGAGACAGGATTTAAGACACTACCTCAAGCCTGTAATCCCAGCACTTTGGGAGGCCGAGGCGGGTGGATCACGAGGTCAAGAGATCGAGACCATCCTGGTCAACATGGTGAAACCCCGTCTCTACTACAAATACAAAAATTCAGCTGGGCATGGTGGCACGTGCCTGTAATCCCAGCTACTCAGGAGGCTGAGGCAGGAGAATTGCCTGAACCCAGGAGGCGGAG
>NW_022437077.1:1590412-1632583 GCF_009761245.1 Sapajus apella
AAAAAAAAAAAAAAAAAAAAAAAAAAAGACACTACCAATTACCGCCAGGTGAGGTGGTTCGTGCCTGTAATTCTAGCACTTTGGAAGGCCGAGGTAGGCAGATTACGAGGTCAGGAGTTTGAAACCAGCCTGAGCAACATAGTGAAACCCCGTCTCTACTAAAAAAAATACAAAAATTAGCCGGGTGTGGTGGTGAGCGGCTGTAATCCCAGCTATTTGGGAGGCTGAGGCAGGAGAATCGCTTGAATCCGGGAGGTGGAGGTTGCAGTGAGCTGAGGTTGCAGTGAGCCGAAATCACGCCACTGCACTCCAGCCTGGATGACAGAAAGAGAGTCTGTCTAAAATAAATAAATAAATAAAATAATAAAAAAAATAAAGATACTACCAATCACTAGGATGGGCTAGAAGGAAGTTCCCTGAAAAGTGCAGGAGAGTCGTCGCAGGGGATGGGCGGGAGGCTTGGCTCTGCCTTGGAGGAGCTTCAGGCTTGAGAAGGGTGTTCTGTAGGTGTGTGGTTTCATTGACTGCTCCTGCACCATTTCAGGAATCAAGATCTGTAAGAAGCAACCCAGCATAAATCTATGTATCCACCATTGTTCATATTTCCAAAAGTGTGAAGCAAATAACATATGCTGTTCAGCCTTCTGCGGGAACGTTTGCATGAGCATCCTGTGAGTAGGAGAGTGGGCTGGGGTGTGCATCCTGATCCCTGCACCCTTCCATCCGACACTGTGCCCACATCCAAAGCACAAGGACTTCAAATCACCAGCACAAGAACATCAACATGAATGTCGCCCTCCCTCCTGCCTGAACTCCTTGTCCCGGTCAAATAAACCAGAACAAACACCCAGGGATCCTGCTTCTTTTGCTGCCACTACAGGTGATTACTGAGAGCCCACTGTAGCCCCCACAGATGCCCCTTTCTTCTTGGTTCTTGGTCTTCGATTTCTCTCCCTGGTTATGCTTCTCTACCCTCCCTCTCCCTCTGTGGCCCATGAATCCCTGCCAGCCCTCAGGAGGCTCAGCCTCTTGCTGTTTTGCTCATTGAACCAGTACCCCCAGGGGGAGAAAAGTCTCATGTGCAGCATCTCCCTATGCTAAGGAGAATATTTTTCACCCTGGAGTCAGAAGGACCCATTAAGCATGAGATGGGTGGTGGTTAGAACCAGAGGTAAAGAGCGGGAGACCCCAAAGCACTGCTTTGCTCTCCTTAGCCTTGGGGCACCCCCAAGGCTAATCCCCAATCTCTTTCTGAGGCTCAGATTACTGTCTCTTGACAATGAGGATAATGAGGCCCAGGAAGGCCAGTGACATGCTTGAGGCACAAGAGAGTGAGGGGATATGACATGGCTAGAAGAGGGTGTTTCTTCTAGGCTCCCTTTTTGCTCACTTCTCTCCATTACCTGAGACCAGAGGCATCCTAGTGAGAGTGAGTGCCTACACCAACCCCAAAACTCGTCCTATGCAGCACCCAGCAACACGGCTACTTCTCTGATGGGACCCAATTTAGGTCTCAGGATCTGACACTCCAGCACCTTCCATGAACAGAATAGTCCCTATCTTTCCCAAGCCCTTTTCCTTAGGGGCTCATTCTCTTTTCTTTTGATCAAGAGGAAGTCCAAGGGGTGGGAAACATGTTGTCCATGCTGCAGCTGCTAAGGAGTCATTGGCGCAGAGTGGCTGTGGGTCTTGTCTGTCATCCTACTGTGAGTTGGTAAAATTAATCACTGTGGTAGAGACTCTTTCTTACTCTATGCAATCACAACTCCTCTGAAATGATCTTGGGTTCGGTCACATGTGTCAAATGTGAAGAGGTTTCAAGTGGACAGGTCATGTCCAGAGGCAGGTGTGCAGTGTTATGCTCCAGTCTAGTGCTTCTTGCTGGGCCATTCAATGAAAGAGACATCAGTGATGAAAATTTTCCCGTCAGACCAGAGGCTGTGATCCACCTCAGAGGCATCACTGAGCTCTGGGTTTTTTTCAGGCTCGTCTTTACCTATGCCAAAAGCTTCTCTTGGACAAGGGCATCTTAGAAAAGAGATCATGACCAACCACCATCACAGACATCACCAGAGGTAGGCGGGGGATGGTCTCCAAGAGATTGATTTGGTGCTACCTTGGATAGTCTCCCTTACCAAGCATTACCTCAGGCCATCTCCAAACATGGCTAGGAGACACTATTTAGAGAGACAAATTTACCTGTCAGGGACCACATAGACAATAACCTCCCCCATTCAAGTTCAGTGCACTGTACCATGTGGACATGCCATGGGTGTCCAGTTGACCTATTCCCTGTCACTGGCATAAGCATCAGAGACTATGAATTTTACTGGAAGAAGGTGCCCTTCTTTCTTCTAATCACAGGTGCCCTGACCTGTGTTCCAGAGAGCTCTCTGGACAGCTCACAATGCCCCAGGGAACTCAAGGCTGAAAGGAGTGCCCATTTGGTTATGACCGTGTGCTCTGTCTTCTATGAAAACACCTATGTGCCCTCATATTATGTAGAGTAGGGTAGTGAGGCCCCTTAGAAGAATGTGAACATCTTGGAGGCAGCAGAAGAAGCAAATGCAAATTCTTCCAAAATCTGGATCTCCAAAATGTCAAGTTCTAGCCTGAAAAGAATCACACATGAGGCCTGTTCTGTTTGAGAGCAAACACATAATCTTATGGTTGCCACTGCTTTTGCATTATTTGCTCTCTTTCTATCTCCCAGACCATGCTGCTTTTCCATGTGAATGTAATTGTTTTGGGGCACTATGAACTGTGCCTGTATAAGATGGTGAGCATAATTGATAAATGCATGTGTTCTGACTGCTCCACTGGCCAGCTCTGTCCCTGTCTCTCTCCCTCTTCTTAGGCCTTCCTATTATCTGAGACCCAGCAATATTGAGATTAGGCCAATTAATAACCTTGCACTGGTCTCCAAGTGTTCAAATGAAAGGAAGAGTCACACATCTCTCACTTGAAATCAAAAGCTAGAAATGATAAAGCTTAGTGAAGAAGGCATGTTGAAAGCTGAGACAGGCTGAAAACTAGCTCATTTGCATCAGTTAGCCACGTTGGGAATACAAAGGAAAAGTTCTTGAATGAAATCAAAATGGCTACTCCAGTGGACACATGAATGATAAGAAGTAAAAACAGCCTTATTGCTAATATGAAGAAAGTTTTAGTGGTCTGAATAGAATGTCAAACCACCCACAACATTCTCTTAAAGCCTAATCCAGGTACAGACTATAACTCGCTTCAATTTTATCGAGGCTGAGAGGTGAGGAAACTGCAGAAGAAAAGTTAGCAGTGATCGGTTCATGAGAAGCCATCCCCATAAAATAAAAGAGCAAGGTGAAGTAGCAAGCGACGATGTAGAAACTGCAGCACGTTACCCAGAGGATCTAGTTAAGATAAGTGATGAAGGTATCTACACTAAACAGCAGATGTTCAATGTAGAGGAAGCAGCCTTCTGTTCGAAGAAGATGGCATCTAGAACTTTCATAGCTAGAGAGCACAGGACAACTCTTTTGTTACGGGCTGGTGGAGCTGGTGACCTTAAGTTGAAGCCAATTCTCATTTACCATTCTGAAAATCCGTGGTCCCTTCAGAATTATACTAAATCTATTCTGCCTGCACTCTAGAAATGAAACAACTAATCCTGGATGATAGCACATGATTTATATTAAGTCCATGATTTACATCATGATTTATATTAAGGCCACTTTCGAGACCTACTGCTCAGAAAAGAAGTTTCCATTCAAACATTACTGCATATTGACAATGTGCCTGGTCACTCATGAGCTCTGATAGAGATGTGCAAGAAGATTAATGTCATTAAAAAGTCAGGAAACAACAGATGCAAGAGAGGATGTGGAGAAATAGAAATGCTTTTACACTGTTGGTGGGAGTGTAAGTGTAAAAAGTTTTGTTTTTTCCATTTTTCTTCTTCATCCTCCTTCTTTTCAAAAGTCAACGAGAGCCTTCGCTGACTCCACTGAAGAGGTGCACCGCCGGGGGCCACTCTGATGCCGGGCGCCCACCCAGGGACACACACAGTCCTCGCTGTGCTGTAGCCAGATGAAGTCTCTCAGATGGGTGGGGAGGGTCAGCTCCTTCCAGCGATCATTTTATTACTTTTGTTTTTAATTTTAACCATAGTGCACATATTCAAGGGAAGTGTCTTTAAAAACAAAAACAAGCCCCGAAATGTATATTTGGGATTGTGATAAGGCAACTAAAGACATGAAACCTCAGGTATCCTGCTTTATGTGGAGAACTCCTTCTGGGAGCTGGAGAATCGCTCTGGTGGATGGGTGTACAGATTTGTATATAGTGTCATTTTTATGGAAACCCTTTCGGCGTGCATAAGGAATCACTGTGTACCAAGTGCTTCTGTAGATAATGTCAGTGGAGTAAATATTCACCAGGCCATAACTTGAGTCTATTGCCTTGCCTTTATTACATGTAAATTTTGAATTCTGTGACCAGTGATTTGGGTTTTATTTTGTATTTGCAGGGTTTGTCATTAATAATCATCAATGCCCCTCTCTTACAGAACACTCCTGTTTGTACCTCAACAAATGCAAATTTTCCTCTTGTTTGCCCTGCACCTCTTTTGGTACACTTAAAGGTTGATTTCCTTTTTCATTGACGGTACTATTTCTTAGTGTTTTAAATCGGAACATATCTTGCCTCATGAAGCTTTAAATTATTATTTTCAGTTTCTCCCCATGAAGCGCTCTCGTCTGACATTTGTTTGGAATTGTGCCACTGCTGGTCTGCACCAGATGGACCATCCTATCTAATACGATTTTTTGTTGCACCTTGTAGTGGATTCTGCATATCATCTTTCCCACCTAAAAATGTCTGAATGCTTACACGAATAAATTTTATAACATGCTTAAAAAAAATGGAAGTCCTAGCCAGAGCAATCAGACAAGAGAAAGAAAGGGCATTCAAATTAGTAAAGAGGAAGTCAGTCACTGTTTGCTGAAGGTATGATTGTTTACCTTGAAAACTCTAAAGACTTCTCCAGAAAGCTCCTAGAACTGTTAAAAGGATTCAGCAAAGTTTCCAGATACAAGATTAATGTACACAAATGTATAGCTCTTCTATACACCAGCAGTGACCAAGAGGAGAATCAAATCAAGAACTCAATCCCTTTTACAATAGCTGCAAAAACAAACAAACCCAAAAAACAAAACAAAACGAAAAAATCTTATGAATACACTCAATCAAGGAGGTGAAAGACCTCTACAAGGAAAACTACAAAACACTGCTAAAAGACATAATAGATGACACAAACAAATGGAAACATATCCCATGCTCATGGATGGATAGAATCAATATTGTGAAAATGACCATATTGCCAGAAGCAATCTACAAATTTAATGCAATCCCCATCAAAATGCCACCATCATTCTTCACAGATAAAACAATTCTAAAATTCATATGGACCAAAAAAAGAGCCCACACAGCCAAAGCAAGACTAAGCAAAAAGAACAAATCTGGATACATCGCACTACCTGATTTCCAACTATACTATAAGGCCATAGTCACCAAAACAGCATGGTACTGGTATAAAAATAGGCACATAGACCAATGGAAAATAATAGAAAACCCAGAAATAAACTCAAATTCTTATGGCCAACTGATCTTCAACAGAGCAAATAAAAACAAGGTGGGGAAAGAGCACTCTTTCTTTTCTTTCTTTTTTTTTTTTTTTGAGATGGCATCCTGCTCTGTTACCCAGGCTGGAGTGCAGTGGCATGATCTCTGCTCACTGTAACCTCTGCCTCCTGGGTTCAAGCCATTTTCCTGTCTCAGCCTCCTGAGGAGCTGGGACTACAGATTCACACCACCACGCCTGGTTAATTTTTGTATTTTTAGTAGAGACAGGGCATTACCATATTGGTCAGGCTGGTCTTGAGCTTCTGACCTCAGGTGATCCACTCGTTTTGGCCTCCCAAAGTGCTGGGATTACAGGCATGAGCCATCATGCCTGGCCAGGACACCCTTTTCAACAAATGGTGCTGTGATAATTAGCTAGCTACGTGTAGAAGAATGAAACTGGATCCTCATCTCTCCCCTTATACAAAAATCAACTCAAGATGGATTAAGGACTTAAATCCAAGGCCTGAAACTATAAAAATTCTAGAAGACAACATTGGAAGAACCCTTCTAGACATTGACGTAGGCAAGGATTTCATGACCAAGAACCCAAAAGCAAATACAATTAAAAGAAAGATAAATAGCTGGGACTTAATTAAACTAAAGAGCTTTTGCATGGCAAAAGAAGCAGTTGGCAGAGTAAACAGATAATGCACAGAGTGGGAGAAAATCTTTTCAATCTATGCATCTGACAAAGGACTAAGGTCCAGAATCTACAAAAAAACTCAAATTAGCAAGAAATAAATAAACAATCCCATCAAAAAGTGAGCTAAGGACATGAATAGACAATTCGCAAAAGAAGATATACATAATATTCCATGGTGTATATGTGCCACATTTTCCCTGTCCAGTCTATCATCGATGGGCATTTGGGTTGGTTCCAGGTCTTTGCTATTGTAAACAGTGCTGCAATGAACATTCGTGTGCATGTGTCCTTATAATAGAACGATTTATAATCCTTTGGATATATACCCAGTAATGGGATTGCTGGGTCAAATGGAATTTCTATTTCTAGGTCCTTGAGGAATCGCCACACTGTCTTCCATAGTGGTTGAACTAATTTACACTCCCACCAACAGTGTAAAAGTGTTCCTATTTCTCCACATCCTGTCCAGCATCTGTTGTCTCTAGATTTTTTAATGATCGCCATTCTAACTGGCGTGAGATGGTATCTCAATGTAGTTTTGATTTGCATTTCTCTGATGACCAGTGATGATGAGCACACTTGGGTCTGTTGGGGGGAAATAGAGGAGGGTCAGTGGGGGGTGGGGAGTTGGGAAGAGATAGCATGGGGAGAAATGCCAGACAGGGGTGATGGGGAGGAAGGCAGCAAATCACACTGCCACGTGTGTACCTATGCAACAATCTTCCATATTCTTCACTTGTACCCCAAAACCTAAAATGCAATAAAATAAATTAAAAAAAAAAAGAAGATATACAAATGGCCAATGAACATATGAAAAAATTCTCAACATCACTAACGATCAGGGAAATGCAAATCAAAACCACAATGTGATACCATCTTACCCCTGCAAGAATGACCATAATCAAAAAAATTAAAAAAACAGTAGATGTTGGTGTGGATGCAGTGATCAGGGAAAACTTCTACACTGCTGGTGGGAATGTAAACTAGTGTGGCCGCTATAGAAAACAGTGTGGAGATTCCTTAAAGAACTAAAAGTAGAACTACCATTTGATCCAGCAATCCCACTACTGGATATCTACCTAGAGGAAAAGAGTCATTGTACAAAAAAGATACTTGAACACACCTGTTTATAGCAGCACAATTTGCAATTGCAAAATCATGGAATCAACCCAAATGCTTATCAATCAACGAGTGGACAAACTGTGGTATATATATACAATGGAATACACGATGGTGATGAAATAATCTATACAACAAACTCCTGTTTGTATAAACAAACTTCACATGTACCCCAAACCTAAAATAAATGATTAAAAAAGTTTTTTTTGTAAGCCGAATTTGAATTATATTTTAATCAAAATAAGGCAACACATTAATTTTTTTTCCAGCAAAAGGAAAACATGGAGTGTGAGATGGAGAGATTTATTTTGGCAAAGCCAATGCTCAGCTTAGGCATGCCAGTTGTTGGGTAGGCAAAGGGCAAGGGGGAACAAAGAGAAGATAAAGAATGAAGAAATTGGACAAGCACTTTCTCTTGCTTCACACCTCTCTTTCCCTATTTATATGTCTTTCCAGCAGCAACTGGGAAGAAAAATAATCCTTTAGACAACATATATTCAGACACATATGGTCAGCCTCATGAAGCTCTGGATACCCTTGCACATGACATTCTTCTGTACGATGCTACTATCTGTGCTGGGAGGAACGAGGAGAAGATATTACAGTAGGTGACGAGGCTGGATTAGGGGCCACAGGAGGAGCATGAGCTTGTTCTTGAACAAGGGAGGGGGCTTCATGTCTGCTGTATCTGACTCAAGACCTACCTTCATAGGATCACCCATTAGAGATGAGACAACGTTGTATGCACAGAGATCCAAGAAATCCCTAAGCTGAGGTCCTTCAATGCTTCCTCTTTTAACCTTGAAAGTAGCAATATCTGTCTCTCTTTACATACATATATATATGTCTATATACATATAAAATATGTATAAAAATATTTTTATAAAATAAAATATTTTTATACAAAGTTGAAAATATTTTTATCTTTATAGCTTATACTATATATAAGAAAATATTTGATCTATATGAAAACATTTTTATCTTTATAGCTTATGTATATATATATTATAGCTTATGTGTGTGTGTGTGTATATGTATATATATAAATATATATGCTATAAAGATAAAAATATTTTTTAATGTTAGGCTGTCTTTGAGGGTGAGATGTCAGTATAGAGCGAATCCTGTAGCTCTATACTGGTATACCTGTGCCCTAGCAGCATATACTTTGTCATATGAGTAGCAAATGGGCATTTCTTAAAACATACCCTTAGTTTTAGTGGCAATGCTTTAAAAATGTTAAAAGTTAAGAAAGAGGCTTGAGATGGGTTCTTAGTGGGGCAATATTGGGAGTCATATAATCAGAAAATGGAATGAATGGAGGTGCTAAGAAAACAGTGAGAGAGATAAGAATTTGCAGAGAGGCTGAGTTATTAAACAGAGTCAGCAAGTAGGAAAAGAAAAAGGGAGAGAATCGGTTTCTTACTTGACCTGGCCTAGCTTCCCATACTGTGAAATAGGCATTGCAATGAGGCTACAAGATATGCCAGACCCTGAGATATCCTGTTATGTAAATGCAGATTTTACAGGAGGGCACATGAAGGCTGGGGGTTGACTGAGTTCTCTCGTTGGGATGCTCAGCGAGGACACAGAGGCCTGCAACACTGGTAAAGCCTGAAGAGACCGAGAAGGAAAAGAGGTTAGTGAAGATGCAGTGGGGTCAGTGAAGGTATAATGACTGGAATTTGAGCAGGTTCATGAAGGCAATTTCTTTAAAAAGCAAATAAATATATTGGTCAGTGTAAGGCCAGTTGCCTCGCTGGGAGCTGAATGGACACACCCACCCCTCTCTGTGCCTAATAACTGCGTCATCACCTCCAGCTCATTATCTGGCCTCGCCACATGGCTTTCCCACACCTGCCTCTGCATACTATACCCAAGCCCACACTCAGCACCAAACTATGCACCCGACCCCAGCACGCTGTTAAAAAACCCCGCCAAAAAAATTTAAGAAGCCCCACCAAACCCTGCCCAATGGCCCCCAGGTCCACTTACCCAGATTCCCGCCCGCCTACCAATAACAGCTGACTCCATGTACATCCTGTTTCCCAACAGCCAATAAAGCTGCCTTCGCTTTGTTTCCCAAAAGCCAATCAATTGCCTCCCCTCCCTAAAACTCACGCCCTAAACAGCCAGGAGCAACTTTTTTACCCCCTTCTTAAACCACAAAACCTCGCCTGGAAGCTAAATAAATTAGCTTCTCATTTTCTTATACTTGCCTCAGTTTCCTCATTTTACCCCAGCAATAAACCTTACAGTCAGGATTTGGGGCCCAGGTTCCAGGAGGAGCCCTGAAACGTAGGAAGGCCCTTTCTTTTCACGCTTGGCTGAAAGGTACTATCAACCTTTGACCATCTCGTCTCAATTTCAGAGAAGGAATTGTTACTTGAAGAGTGCTGGGGAAAACCAAATGCTGAAGACTGTACCAAAACGTGTTCTAAAGCCTTTAGATGTGAAGACAAACGTTACAAAGGCTGCTGGACCCATTGTGGAAACATCTGCTGGAAAAATGACGTGAGTTGGGAGATGTTTGTTTGGGTGTTTATCTTCACTGATTCCCATTCCCTTCTTGGATGCTGTTATTCCTAAACAGAAGACTGAGGTACCCCAAATTTTAGGTACAAAAATAGCAGAAGACAATGTCTCTTTGATTTGGAAAGCAATTCACTGGCACATAAATCAAGACACCACCTTAGACTCCATTCCTTCTTTCATTATATAATTAATACCTGTGTTGTCTTCTTTGTATTACATAATAGTTTGCTATTTTTCCTAACTTTTGTCCAGAATTATAACCACTGCCTCCATAGTCAGACTTTCCCATGGGCCCTTTGGCTCAACCAGGCCCAAAGTCTCCACTTTTCTCTGTTCAATAGACCAATACCTCACCTACTCAGAAGTGGACAACTCCTGTTGTTATATTTAAGTATTCTTGTCTTATTGTCTGGTGAACATGGGTACTATTAAGCTGGGGGAATGAATGCTTGTTTCTCAGAGTTCTCTAGCCTCTGAAAGTCTAACCTTCTTCTTTTACAGAAAACCTGTGAATGATCACTAAAACCCTAGCTTCCCACAAGGCCGCCACCTGTGTGGGCTGGGAAATGTTGAAGAGTTCTCATAGTGGTACCATGTGGCTACTTTTAGGAACATCAGTCTATTTTTGCTGAGGGCTGGACAAGAGCAAACATTTGACAAATGAACTCATTTTCCAATAGTGGCCTTGCCTTTTTTCAGCTCATCTTGCTACCCATGAGTATCCTTATCACTAATCCCCAGTATTGTTCTCCTACATTGTAGACAAGCTTCCGACTTTTGCCATCCCATCTGATAAGCTTAGAACGGATAGGCTAATTTCATGGGCTTCACACAACAGAAGTTTATTTCTGTCCCATTTTTAATGTGGGGAGATTTCAGTAGCACTTTAACTCAGTTGTTTAGAGAGCGGGTCTCTGGTAAATGGTTTCTCATAGAGATATGGATAAACAATTCTAAAACTATTTTCTGTGTATACAAGATTAAACAAGTAAATAACTGGCAGATAATTTGAGTCAGGTTTCTAATTGTCAGAAAAAAGAAATTACAAATAGGCTGACCTCAGCAGCCTTGGGCTCCAGGTCTGCCCAGCAGACTTGATCTCTGGGTCTGCTCTAGCTCCAGGTCAACCCAACAGGCCTCAGTGGCAGACAGGCCCCAGCAGTATCATGTCCCAAGCCCATTCCAGGGCCGGGCAGACCCCCAAGACCCTAGGCTCTGGACCTTCTCCAGCACTGGGCTGGCCCTCCTAGCTTCAGGCTTCAAGTCTACCCCAGCACCAGGCTGATCCCCCGAGCCCTACTCCTTAGGCCAGCACGTGCAGACTCAGTCTCCAGGCCAGGCCCTATACAAGATCCAGGCCCACTCAGTACTAAGCCAACCCCCGCAGCCTCAGGCTTCCCACCCATTCCAGTGCCAGATCAGCTTTCCTGGCCTTAAACACCAGGAAGGTACCCACAGACACAGACTCAGGCCTGTGCAGTGCCAGGGCAGTCTCCATAGCCCCACCCTCCAGTTGACAAAGGTCTAAGAGCCTCAGTAGACTCCAGAGCTGGACCAGTCCTCTTGGCTCTGGATCTAGGTCAGCTCCAGTGACTTTTTTTGGGGGGTGAGGGTGGGGGACGGAGTCTCACACTGTTGCCTGGGCTGGAGTGCAATGGCACAGTCTTGGCTCACTGCAACCTCTTCCTCTCAGGTTCAAACGATTCTCCTTCCTTAGCCTCCCAAGTAGCTGGGATTACTGGCATCCACCACCACACTCAGTGAATTTTTTTGTATTTTTAGTAGAGACAGGGTTTCACTATTTTGGCCAGGCTGGTCTCGAACTCCTGACCTTGTGATCTGCCCACTTTGGCCTCCCAAAGTGCTGGGATTACAGGCATGAGCTACTGTGCCTGGCCAGCTCCGGTGACTCTAGGCACTGGGTCAGTGCCCATAATCTGAGGCTGCAGACCAGTCCCTGTGGACCAAACTCCACACTAGCCCCAGTACCAAGCTGACTGCAGGCTCCAGGCCAGTTCATGTTCACCCAAGCTCCATGAACCCAGAGCTCAGGCCTCATACAGCAGATCCAGGGTCCAGGCCCACCCCAGTAGAACTCAGTTCTAGGCCAGATCCCATAGACTGAGGCTCCAAGAACACCCTGCAGACATAAGCTCCAGGACAGCCCTGGTGTACTCAGGCTCCAGACCCATCTCAATAGTCCCTGGTGCCATCCCTCTCCCAGAACTTGGCCAGACCCTGTAGATTCAGGCTCAAGGCCCATCCCAGAGCCAGGTTAGCCCCTGTGGACCCAGGCATCAGGCTGGCCTTCACTGATACAAAGTCCAGGCCTACCTTCATGAACCCTGGCTCCAACACCATTCCTGCAGACCCAACCAACAGGTTCACCCCAGTGGATCCAGGCTTCAGGACCAACCCTGTGGACTCAAGCACCAGGCTCACCTACCTCCTGACCCAGGAACCAGGCCAGTCTGGCTGATGACTCTAGCAGCAAGTATGACCTTGGATCATGCCAGATGGCCTGTCCAGAACCTCTGGATGACTAATAAAGGGTTTTTCAAGACAAAACTAGTCTTCAAAGACTGGAATGTCCTTATTTCTTCAAATGCACAGACATTAATGTAAGGCAATAAGAAGAAAACAAACTGAGGAGAACACCGAAAGAACACAGTGATCTCCTAGCAGCTGATACCAAAGGAATGGAGATGTACAAACTGCCTGATAGACAATTCAAAATAATTGTTTTCATGAAGATCAGTGATCTTCAAGAAAATACAGAGAAACAATTCAAATCAAATCGGGCAAACAATAAAATGGCCAAAATGTTAAATTTAATGAGAGATTGAAATTATAGAACATAATAAACAGAAATCAAATATCAATCAAACTGGAGCTGAAAAATACAATGAACGAAATGAAAAATGGAATAGATAAGAAATTGAGCAGAAAAAGTATTTGTGAAATTAAAGATAGGTTATTTGAAAATATACAGAGAAGAAAAAGAGAATGAAAAGGAATGAAGAAGGCTTACAAGACTGCTGGGTGCGTGCCTCATACCTGTAATCCCAGCACTTTGGGAGGCTGAGGTGGGAGTATCGCTTGAGTCCAGGAGTTTGAGACTAGCCTGGGTAACAAGGTGAGACCCCCCTGCCCTCTACAAGAAAATTTTCTTCACTGATGTCTCTTTCATTGAATGGCCCAGCAAGAAGCACTAGACTGGAGCATAACACTGCACACCTGCCTCTGAGAAATCTTCACATTTGACTCCATGTCCCAATTAGGCACATGTGACCCAAGCCTGGATCTAGCCCCAGGATCATTTCAGAGGAGTTGTGATTGCACAGAATAGGAGATTCTGTACCACAGTGATTAATTTCCACCAACTCACAGTAGGATGACAGGTAAGACCCACAGCCACTCTGTGCCAATTACTCTTTAGCAACAGCAGCATGAACCACCTGTTCCACATCCCTTGATGTTCCTCTTGATCTAAAGAAAAAGAGAATGAGCCGGCCTCTAAGGAAGAGAGCTTGGGAAAGATAGGGACTATTCAGTTAATGGAAAGTACTGGAGTGTCAAGTCCTGAGACCCAAATTGGGTCCCATCAGAGAAGTAGCCATGTTGGTGAGTGCTGGATAGGAGAAGCTTTGGGGTTGGTTTAGGCACTCACTCTCACTAGGATGCCTCTGGTCTCAGGTAATGGAGAGAAGTGAGCAAAAAGTGAGGCTAGAGGAAACACCCTCTTCCAGCCACATCATATCCTCTTACTCTCTTGTGGGGTTGGGCTTGCTGGACTTCTTGGGACTCATTATCTTCATGATAAATAGACAGTAATCTGAACCTTACAGAGAGGTTAGGGATCATGGGGTGGCAGTGCACCGAGGCTAAGGAGAGCAAAGCAGTTCTTGGGGGCCTCCCACTCTTTTACCCCCCGGGCTCTAACCGCCACCCACCTCATACTTAATGGGTCCTTCTGACTCCAGGGTGAGAAATATTCTCCTTAGTATTGGGAGATGCTGCACATGAGCAGTTTCTACCCCAGCGGGTACTGGTTCAGTGACCAAAGCAGCAAGGGGCTGAGCCTCCTGAGGGCTGGCAGGGATGCATGGGTAGAGAAGCATAATCAGGGAGAGAAATTAAAGACCAGGACACAAGAAGAGAAGGGCATTTGTTGGGGCTACAGTGGGCTCTCAATGATCACCCGTAGTGGCAGTATAAGAGGCAGATTCCCTGGGCATTTGTTCTGGTTTATTTGACAGGGACAAGGGGTTCAGACAGTGGGGAGGGTGGTATTCCTATTGACATTCTTGTGCTGGTGACTTGAGGTCCTTGTGCTTCGGGCGTGGGCACAGTCTTGGATAGAGTTGGTAAGCAGTATGCACATCTTCCTGCCCACTCTCCAACTCACAGGATGTTCATGCAAACATTCCCACAGTAGGTAGAACAGCATATGTTATTTGCTTGACAGTTTCGGTGAGATTCACAGAAACGTTGGCATAGATATGGTTCAGGCCGTTGCTGACAGACTTTGATTTCTGGGGATAGCTGTGTTTCTGAAAAGGAGAAAAAGAAGGGTAAATAAATGCAGCTTCCTAGAAGTCACCTTTCTCAACCTAAAGCTTCCGCCAAGACCCTTGAACCCAGGTCTCATTCATGACACTCCTGGACTCCCTCTTCATAGAACTACCTTCTTGTCCATCACCACATCCTAGTGACTGGTCGTATTTTAAATCCTGCCTCTCCTTTGTACACCTTACCCCAATAGACCACAATGCCTGGCCTTCCTGGACCTACTTCATACACCAGCAATCAGAACTCCATTTCCCTTACTAGTCATGGCCTTGGTGAAGTCACCCCCATAGAATTTACAGTCTGACCCGGAGAGCTCAAAGAAGCACGAGACATCTTTCAAACTCTCCCCTACTCTCTGAGTAGCAGAATTCAGAGATGATAATGAACTTGCCTCTTGTCTCTCCTTCTCTTCTGTTCACTGTCACTGTCTCTAGTCTTCCTGGCCCTTCTTTAGTTCCCTTTCCACCACCACTCTCCCTGTTCCTTTGATGATAACCTTAGCTTGGCCCTGTATAGGCCAACTTTTGCTTGTTTTATGTCCTATTTCCCTACATGTATACCCATTCTACACCTACACCTACCTTCATAACCACTTCTAGATGTTTACTCCTCACAAAGAATAATTGTCCTGCTTTCCCATTGGATTCTCAGTCCTGGGTGCACCTTTCATTATGGGAACTACCATTTGTCTCTAAGTATTAGGAATGAACAACAAAAGATGTAGGTTCCCCTTTCATTCCCATTACTATTCCCAGGGCCAGCTAAGGGGCTGGAGGGCCATGGTTTGGGACAGCCCAGAGTCTGCACAGCATTGTAGTCAGAGCTGGATATGCAGAGAGATTCCAACTCCTAGGTCCTACTCAGACTGGACACAGCTCCTCTGTTCCCCCTACCCAACTGCCCCTCACCCATCCAGCAGCCCATCACCTACTCTGCATCCTCTTCTTGTCACGGTATCCTCCCTGGGCCTGCAGCAGCAACACACAGAGAACCAGGACAGGCAGCAGTGTCTGGAATGGCATGACTCTGGCCAGAGCATGAACCCTAAGTCTGGCCAGGCAGTCACACGCTTCCCTGCAGAGTTGCCTGTGGAGGGGGAAGGAAAGAAAGAAGAAATAATCCTACCTTCTCACTGCCTCCACTGGCCAAGTCAGGGCAGAGCAAGAGTCCTTGCTTCCTCCTTTTGCTTGCCCCTGGCTCTGTCCTTCTTCATGTGGCATAGGGCTTCTGCAGGAATGACGCCTCCTCCTCTCACATAACCAGTCTTGTGTTCTTGCTAATAGAATGAAAGATATCATTTATTTCTGCTTTCTAATTACAAAATGTTTTATGGAATAAAGAAAAGAAAATATATTTTTTAAAAAAGATGTGCTTATCTTTTAGTTTCTTTCCATATTTAACATAAACAACCCTTTTAATATAAACATCTTTTGTTACCTATTTTTGCCACCCTTATTTAAGCATGTAATTATTTCTCAAAATGTGGTTTTTCATAATTGCACAGCTCTAACTTAAATAATAATAATCAAGTATTTGTATTGTAGTAATTACTAATAATCTAGAGAATGTCATATTGAGCATTTTTATTTATAAACCTTTGATTTCCTTAGACTAAAAGATTTAGAATTCCTGGGTGAAAGAGTAATTAGCTGTTTCATATATAAACATATATACACACATATACATATACAAATTTAAACACATATACACACAGAAAGAGAGACTACCATAGGGAATGAGACAGGAGGGCTAATGGGGAAACATAGTAAATATCTTAGAGCTCAGACAGAGGGTGGGACCTATCAGTTAAAGGCTTGGCAAGCTGTCCAGGAGGAGGTGGTCACTGACCTTGAATATCCTGAAGGAAATGAACTCTCAGAAGTGAAGATGTTTCTTCTTCCCTAGGAGGAGAAAGAGGAGACATCCTAGGGTCACTGGACTCCCAATAGGCATGGAAGCTGGGAAGAAGATCACCCTCTTCCTCTGATGATGATAATCTTCTAAAGATTTGAACCCCATTCTGACAGTCTGAACTCCCAATGCAATCTCCTGCAGTCTGCAGTTGTAATTTACATTCAAAAGCTCTGATATTCATACCTATAGTTGACAGAGTGGTGTTTGACCTTTCTCAAAGGCTCTCTCTTTTCTAGTTTTTCTTTTTATTCACTCATAAATGAACAATTTAGAGACTGGACACTGTCATAATTATTCTAGCAAAGAGGGGTTATATAGAGAAGAATCATCATCTCAAATAGAAGCTGCATTTTTCTTACCTGACCACCTTGCAGCCTGTGCCACAATGTAAATATTTTGGCTAACAGACTTGTCACTACTAGGTCAAGACCCTAAAAAGATGACAAGTCTCTTTCATACTTTTTTTCTTTTTTACCAGCTCAGTATAGATGACAACAAGGTTCTAGAGCCTAGTGAAGCCAAATGATGCAAGGAGCCTGGGTCCTTGACTCCTTTTATCACATGAAAGGAGGGATACCCATTGTTTTAGAATATTCATCTTCAATTGTTATTTGAGCAAGAAATACAAATTATATTGTATTTCAGCCATTATGTGATGGAGGCTTTCTGTCAAAGCAGTCTAGTCGACGTTGTGGTAGGCTCAAGTATTGACAGTTTTATAAGGGGAAAGATTTATGGGTATATGGAAGGTCTTTATATTTTAAAATTATTGATAGAGCAGTAAATTTAGTAAAGAAATTGGTAATTTGAACATTATAATTAATAAACTTCTTAATTAAAATATGCAGAAGCCTGAGTAGAAAAACTAGAGAAATACATTTTTCTCAAGCACAAAATAGAACATGTACAAAAAGTGACTATATATTATGTTATAAAGAAAGTCTGAACAAAATTTTGAAGAATTATATCACAAAGGACATAGTTTCAGACTATAATACAAATAATTAGAAATTAGTCTAAAAAAAGAAAGTTACTCAAAACTAAACAGAAATTTCAAATTAAAATTGATAAGTCAGAGCTTCTAGATGGCTACCACTGAACACATAGAGGTTGCTGGGGAGCAGCATGCTCATGGAGGACATGGAATCTCCCTAGTCTTTCCCCCATATCTCACCTTATGAACCTCTTCCTCTGTATCCTTTATAATTCCAAAACCTAGAGGAAATGGATAAATTCTTGGACACATACAATCTACCAACACTGAACCAAAAAGAAATAGAAAAACCTGAACAGACCACTAACAAGTAAGGAATAATAGAAAGTATCCCCAAAAATTAAAAGTCCAGAACCATATGGCTTCACCACAGAATTCTATGAACCTTTAAATATAAATTAATACCAATTCTTCTCAAACTACTCCGAAAAATTGATGCAGATGGAGTTCTTCTTAGCTCACTTTTACAAGGCCAGCAAAACCTTAATACCAAAACAAGACAACACCACCAAAGCATAAAGAAACCCACAGATTCCTGATGAAAATAGGTGCAAAAATCTTCAACAAAATACTAGCAAACCCAATTCATCAACACATCAGAAAGATAATGTAGCATGATCAAGTGGGATTTATCACAGGAATCCAAGAATGGCTCAATGTACACAAATCAATAAATGTGATACTTCACATCAACAGAATCAGGGACAAAACAATATGGTCATCTCAGTAGATGCAGAAAAAGCATTTGATAAAATCTAACACCACTTTATGATAAAAACTTTCAATAAATTATGTATAAAAGGAAAGCACCTCTACATAGTAAAGATCATATACAACAAACCCACAGCTAACAATATACTTAATGGGGAAAAGTTGAAAGCTTTTCCTCTAAGAACTGAAGCAAGACAAGGTTGCTCACTTTACCCACTCTTATTCAACATAGTGCTGGAAGTCCTAGCTAGATCAATCATGAAAGAGAAAACAATAAAGGACATCAAAATTGGAAAAGAGAAAGTCACATTTTCCCTGTTTTCAGAGAAGCTCTTATACAGAGAAAAGCTTAGACTCTACCAAGAAGTTTGTAGAACTCATAAACAAATTCAGTAAAGTTGCAGGATACAAAATAAACACACAAGTCACTGCAAATGTGATGGAAATAGCAACAGAATGAGAATTAGAAATGCAGTCTGAAGATGTGGCTGAATTGCTACAATCTCATGAGAAAACTTGAATGGATGAGGAGTTGCTTCTTATAGATGAACAAAGAAAGTGGTTTTTTGAATGGGATCTACTCCTGGTGAAGATGCTATGATTATTGTTAGAATGACAACAAAGGATTCAGAATATTACATAAACTTAGATAAAGCAGCAGCATAGTTTGAGAGGATTGATTGCAATTTTGAAAAAAGTTCTAGTCAAACAGCATTGCCTGTTACAGAGAAATCTTTCTTGAAAGGAAGAATCAATCTATGTGGCAAACATCATTGTTGCCTTATTTTAATAAATTGCCACAGCCACCCCAACCCTCAGTCACCACCACCCTGATCAGTCAACAACCATCAATATTGAGGGAAGAACTTCCACCAGCAAAAAGATGATGAATTATTGAAAGCTCAGCTAATCATTAGCAATTTTTAATAATAAAGTATTTTAAAATTATGGTATGCACATTATTTTTTATACATAATGCTATTGAACACTTGACAGATGAGCATATTGTAAACATACCTTTTTAATATTTTAATACATGATAATGAAATTAATGATAGGAAAACTATTAGAAACTGTTTAGAATATGAAAGAGGTACAGTAGTATACTAAAACATACAGATATTGTATGAGAAGTTTGCAAATTTTACTAGCTTTATCAGAGAAACTACTTTCAATTATTAAATATTTCATTTTCTAGTTTAAATAAACATATAAATAAAAGACTTCAGGAAAACATACTTTTCATATGTACTGGGAAACCAAAAAGTGCACGTGGCTCACTTTATTGCAACATTATCTTTATTATAGATAAAACTGAACCTGCAATATCTCTGAGGTATGCCTGTATCCTGGGAAGAATTATACATTGACATCTCCTGTCACTGTATATAATATTCCTGCAGACAGGCTTTGAGAGAAGATTTACTCCTTGGAAGCCCCTGCCTCTTGCCCACTTGACTGTTCCCTTTCCTAATGAGCTAGTGATCTCCAAATCATATATATTCTGTGCCCAATATAATGCCCTTCCCTGGCATTCGGTGAACAAATCCCTCAGCACCTCAACCGACAAGCTCATGCCAAGAACTTGGTACTGGATTTGGTCACATCACTTCCTTCATTTGCTAGTTGGTCATCTACTTTTTCTAAAATTCTTCCTATTGAGTCTCTTTTTAGCTACATAAAAGCCAGAGGGCATTTGGTGGGAGATCATGTTATGATTTTGTTGGTAAAAGAGTATCAATACTGAGAAAGATGGAATGTTAAATAGGATAAACAAGAAGTCAAAGGTCAATGTAGACTGTTCCCAACTACCCACATGTGAATGGGCTGAGATGTATTCAAGAAAGACTTTGGGGACATGTACTTTGGGTCTGCTGGGGGTGGCCTGAGCAGCAATCCAGGTACACAATGTTCCTCCAAGCTTATCAGAAGATCCCGCCTGCATCTATTGAGTACTTCTGGATGGGTGAATTTCAAAGGAAAGAATCTGTGATACCGCCAACATGTAGTTTCTGGGTAGGAATTAAAAATCAGTCAAAACCAAAATCACCATTAAGTTCTTGGCTTTTGAACATTGTTTTTCTGCTCTTCTGCCCCCAGTTCTAGCCCCCCTTCAAACAACTTCATAATAAGAGGCCAGACAAAAGAGCTGTCAGCCAGTTACTACAGACACTCAACTCAGCCACCTTCAGAGGTAGGTGGTGATAAGGGTCTTCAGACATGAACCTGTATCTGTGGCTTGTTTGGATTAGCTCCTAGTCCAGATGGTGTCATTATTTCTATGAGGTAGGGATTACTGTCTCTTGTTCAAATAAGAAAATCGAGAGGGGGTTACATGAGCTGTCTGAGGTTCCATAGGTAAAAGGGACAGAAATGAAACAAGATCTCAGCATTCCTGACACTAAATCCACCACACTCTCCTCTTTAACGTTATCTGGAAAGCCCAGGATTCCACATTTGGTGGAACGCAGTAGTTCCATGTCTTTCTGATCCTGGGGTCCATTTGAATTGTCCTGCAGTTTGTCTCAAAATGACCAAAAAATTCACAAGACTCTGTATATGACAAGTACCCAGCCTGGGCATAATGATGTTTCTCTTGTCTAGGATCATTTAGTACACTTGGGGGTGTGCAAAAGTATAAAAAAAAAAAAGTAAAAAGAAAAAAATTTTAATTGAAAATAGTTTTCAAATATCTGGAGAAGAGATATTCTGAGCTTAATGCTAACAGTTAACATTTATGAAGTATGTACTATATTCCAGGTCATATGTTTAGTGTTTCATACAAATTAGATTATTTAACCTTCCCAGTGACCCTATGAGATGAGTATTGATATTTTTTCTGTAATACGGATGGGGAAAACCAGGCTCTGGGGATTATGTGACTAGCCCAGGCCTCATGGCTAGAAGTTGCTGGGGTTGGGATTCTAGCTCAAGCCATCTGACTCTGGGGCCCATGTTCTTTCCTCTGTAAAATACCCAACAGCAAATAGTGTGGTGATGAAAATTACTTGTATAGCCTCGAGTAGAACAAGGAGTGGAGAAACACACATTTGATGTCCAATAGGTGGAAATGTAACCTAACCCTTAATGAGAAAAATGTAATTATCGAAAGTCTGGGAAAGACAATGTCTTTTGCCTAGAAATCTTTCTTCATTAACTCATGCTATGAAAATGACAATATATGTAACAAAGCCTTAACTATAAGTAGATTCATCAGGCCATTTTTTATAACAAGAAGAAATTTACACTATTCAGATATGGGGAAATGATCATAATATTTATAACTGGATTGTTGTCATGACTTGTATGATGTGAGCATATTTTTGTCTCCCGCTGTCTGCATGTTTTATTCAGAACGGTTAGTTTATTTCCTCGCTTCTTCAGGAAAATTTAGGTAAGTCTCCAAATATTTTATGTGATTCTCCAGTCATTAAACATTTTCTCAATATAATAAGTAAAATGTGCAGGCCCATGAAATTAGTCACAACTCCATAAATTGTTCAGAACTATGGATTCCTCCCTTCCTCAGAAGCTCCAGTTATGAACCAGGATGTAGTGAATCTCTCTCTTCCTCCCTCTTCCCTACACTTTGGCTCTTTGTAATTCTATTCTTCCACCTACACTGGACTAAAAGCAAGTCTCTATCTCCTAGGGAGCAGAGGGAGGATGGACCAATAAGAGGAGTAGGAAAGTGCTTATGTAATAGATACTATCATGAGCTAGTTTTGTGCTTCTGGTCTTGACTCTTTCATGGGAGATTTCAAGGGTTCATTGGAGACATGAAATGTCATCTGGCCATTTATAGTTCAGATACTTCCCAAATTAGAGCCCTCTTCTCTGCTACTATAGGCCACTTTGGCCATATTTAAAGTCACCCTTTAAAGTCTTCGGTAATGATTCAAACATGAGTCTACTGTGTCCCCACAGACTTCTGGGATCACACAGCAAGCTCAACGAGTAGTATTCATAAAGCCTTTTCTCTCAGCTTGGAATTCGAAAGCAGTATTCCAGCTTCCACGAGCAAAGTTTTTTTTACCAATAAAATATCCTTCAAAATCTCTACAATTACTCCAACTCTGGACCATCTTCGTGGATTAAAGTTCTGAGTCCCGTAGCAGTTCTTGGCTGTCATCTTTTCCTCAATCCTGTTATCTATCTGTCACTCCCTCCTGAATTGCGTTAGTGCCTTTTGTCTAAGGATCTTCACCAAAACTTCTTTATATCATCTTGTTACATATGTTTTAAAATAAAATATCAGGATACTTGATGTGTCCAATTTTGCAAAATAATGACTACAACATAAAACTACAGACATATATTGATTATCTCTAGATGGTGGAATTACTAATGCTTGTTCATTTACTCTTTGTATTTTTTATTTTACAAATTGTATAATCTGAGGATTTATTGTTTTTAATCAGAAAGGAACAATTCATTTTGAAAGAAATAGTTTTGCAAAGGAAGGGGTATGTAATATGAGATGAGAATGAACCTGGGGAAGTTACTGGCTAGCTTGGGAATTGGTTGGTGTGCTACTGGGTACTAGAAAGGGAAGGAATGACATAATAGTCACAGGCACTTTCCCCGTTGCCAACCTTATTCTCTTCAATCCATTTTCTACCTCTGGCAGCATTGGGAAAAGACTTGTCTTCCGCCAGACCTTAACCCAAACACACACGGAGACCACCATGAAGCCCTGGATTCTTCTACTCACCATGTTCATCTCCGGAGTTCTGATGCTTCTGCCTGTGCTGGGAGGCCTCTCGTTTGAGGATCCCCGTAGGTGGTGTGAGAAGGGAGGGGGCTCTGGGGTCCTGGGGTGTCTTTCATAGCTGATTCAGGGTCTGCATTTCAAGAATCAGCCTTTAAAGGATCAGAGCTCTCCTTAAGCAGAGATATTCAGGCAATATTAGGTTGGATGTTCCCAATTTGTTTAAGTTCTCTCAGCTCTGAAAGCAACACTAGGTATGTGAAAAGGGAACATATCTTTTGTCTATATTCCATCAGCTAGCAGGAAATAATATTTTCCAATATCAGATCAGTAGAGGAAATACCAACACAGAGCTTCCCTCTGAGCCCATATTTTCAGAACATTTGTGCCTCAGTTGGGTGAGCCATTGATGAATGCCAAAAGGGTAATATTTAACACATTAATTTAGTTGGAGGGGAAGAATCTTTCAGAACATGAAAAATGGAAAAGACAAATAAAGGGTCCTTATTGGATTAAAGTTTGGGTTCATATGATAAGAAAATGTGGACAACACGGGCACTGAGCAGGAGGGTTGTGGGCCAGTGAAAGAAATGAAATTTATGGAGGGACTGATTGCTTGGGTGGTATCATCAGGGAAGCAAATAGAAGGGGAGAAAAATAAGTTTCTATTCTTCCTTGGCTCAGTTTCCCATTCTGTAAATTGGCTATGGAAATTGGAGTGAGAGGATATTGCAGGCCCTGAAATCTAAGTTTACAAGACACCAAATTTGATGGTTGGTGTCATATATGGCCAGGGTGTCTCAGTCCTAACTTTAGAGTCTGAAATGCTGTAGGGACATGTAGACGGAGTAACACAGGCCATGCAAGGATGGTCTTGTGATGAGACACTGGTTAGAATTTGAGAAGCAATTCTCTTGGAAGGCAGATAAATACTTTGTGGCTTGGAGCTCAAGTTTCAGAAGGGATTGTTAAGCTTAAAAAGGGTTTCTTGCTGAGCTGTGAATAGACAGATCCTACTGACTTCTTCCATCTCAGTTCCAGAAGAAATCAGAGAAACTTACCAGTGCTGGGTCCAGCCTTCATTTAAGTTCTGTGAGAAAAGGTGTACTAAAATAAACACCTGTGTACTTCCGAATCATACATGCTGCTGGACCTACTGTGGAGACATCTGCTTAGACAATGAGTGAGTTGGTTGGAGTGGGAAGGCTAGGGCCTGGGCTTGCTTCATCACTGGTCCTTACCTACTATTCAGAAGACTGCAGCCACCTAAATCCTGGTTAAACAGGCAGGAAAAAGAAAAAGAAAAAGAAAAAGAAATAGGCAGCAAAAGACAACGGCCTCCTATCTCCAAACCTAGGCTGCTCCTCACTGCAAAATAAACTGAGACACCGACATGAGGTCCTCTAATTTTTCTTCACTCTTATTCAGTTCCCTGTGCTTCCCTCAAAACATCACCTATTCCAACTATTGACCCCTTAGTTGGGCCTCTCCATAGGCCTCCTACTCTCAGCCAGGCCCAAGGAGACCTGTTCTCTGTCTGTTCAGTTGGCAGACTTTTTGGGGGAAATTGCTTAAAAGTGGGTAACTTCTGATTTAACAGAAGAATTGCTATCCTTTATATCTGGGGCCTAGGGTGCTATTAATTTTAGAAATGGATTTCTCCCACGATTCCTGACATTTGACTAACTTTTCTCTTCTAGAGAGCCATTTAAAACAATGCTAAAACCCAAGATTCTAACGACCCTTAATTAATGTGGGCTGGAGGACGACCAGCTGGTCTAAGAAGAATTACCTACTTCCTTATTGGGACACCCACCGGCTCTAGCTGGTAATCTTTCTGATATTTCTTTGACCTCTCTACACTGAAGCTTTTGCCAGATAAACCGCTACATCAACCTGAGGACTCTGCATATTTTTTTTTTACTTCCTCTCTATGACTTAATTTCTGTCATTGCAATCCTCAGCAGTTCCAACAGTTCTTCCCATTCAATCGTGGGCAGAGGTGGCCAATTCTGCCTTCCCAGTTAGACCCATGTATGAACCAGTGTGGCGTTGATCACATCAGGGTCATCACCTGAGACGTTGATCACCACCTGTGGGGATCTGTCCTGCAAACCCTGACTCTGCGACGGATGAATAAAATACACTCACACACTGAGTCCAGTGATTGAGTGGGCTAGGGAGGTTGTCAGCTGCTCTGAGGGTGAATGTAGTTACGCGACCCCTACTCCCTGTTCCTCCTCACGTTTATTCAGTATAGATTTAATAACAGAGGTTCTAAGTCAACACACTTGTGGATAATTAACATGGTTAAAAGAGTGGTTTTACAAATGATATGAGGTTTAGATTTCTGGGTCTAGAACAAACACCATTAATGGGTAATGCCCCTTCGACCTCCCCCACGAGCCATCTGGCACAGAGTTTACATGAGTAAAGAGTTGAGTAGAGATCAAGGAATATGGGGTGAGCAGACTTAACTGGGGAAGCTACTATTATTCCTAATCTTCGCCCTATGACCTAAGGCTTTAAGGTAAGGACTGGCTGCCTTCGGCCTGTTGCATAAGTTAATAAAAACGTCTCGGTTTTCCAAAAGGTTCGAGAGTATAATCTTTCCCTACTATCTCCCTTAATGTTTTGCCAACCACCCTGAGTGAATCTCAACAAACCAGCTTTGCTAATTACTGGAACAAATATTCAAACAGATATATACAAGCCTCATGGGGTTAATACAGTTAACCCATAAGAGGTTATCTTCATTCACAATGCATTTCACTGAGGGTGGTCAGTAGGCAGTCATCCCCACCATAATTCAAGGAATGTAGCTCCTTAAATCTGAAGCTCTGTTATCTCCCAGGGGTTTCTCTACTGGTTCCTCTACATCCAACCGGCAATAGGAGAAGAAAGTAGCATGGGGGCTCATACAGAAGCTTTTAAAGGGCTAGGCCTGTAAGTGAAGTTTGTTATTTTAATCCACATTCCATTGACCATAATATAGTCATATGGTCCCACCTATTTGCAAAGGAGATTGGGAAATATAATCTGGAAATATAATCTAGAAATATCATCTGGAGTTGGGAAGCCTTTGACATGGTGAGCACCGCCACTCAACTGTTGTGTCAAGAGTTTGAGAATCATGAGTGGGTGGATCACTTGAGATCAGGAGTTCAAGACCAACCTGGCCAACATGGTGAAATGCCATCTTTACTAGAAGTACAAAAATTAGCCAGGCATAGTGGCACATGCCTGTAATCCTAGCTACTTGGGAGGCTGAGGCAGGAGAATCACTTGAACTTGGGAAGCAGGGGTTGCAGTAAGCTGAGATCACGACACAATATTCCAGCCTGGGGGACAAAGTGAGACTCCATCTCAAAAAAAAAAAGCAAGGAATTGGGACACCTTCGAGTGAGTATATATTTTTATTCAGGAGAAAACAGATGCAGCCCAGGCTCTCTCTGGACTCTGACAGAGAGGGGAGAAGAGAAGGAATGAAATCCTGTTTTCCTACTCTGACATCGTGTGCCCTCCCCTGCCCCTAGTTCTGACAACATCAGCACTGGGCTGTGAACTTGGTGTTCAATTCAGAATCCCTGTATTTTCTTTTTTTCTTTGCCTCCCTCTCATAATGTATGTAAAAGGTCTGGATTCTTTACTGGAGTTTATAATTTCCTCATAGGTTCTTGGTCTGCCTCAACTCAGAGGGTCTCTTCTATTTTCACATAGTGCCTTAAAGAGTCTTTTTATGTCTAGGAGCCCTCCATCTGCAATCAGTACTGTGGATTTTATTAGGAGCAGTCCCTGGGTGGGGACAGGGGGAAACATGGGCATTTTTTGTAATGGACAGATGAAAGTGGGATGGGGTGTATCCCATAAGTATAGTAGGGACAAGTAATAGATTTGTTAGTTACAACTAACACTAATAGTCGTTCCAAGTAACAACTATTATTGATAGTTGTTCAGAGAAACATTAATCTAGGCTGGTGTGTTTCAGTCCAAATAAGCAGCAGCATGGTACCTCTTTCCTAGAACTGTTTTGTTCCTTGTCAGTCAGCTCCAGACACTCCTCCTATGTGTTAAGTGCAGAGGCCAAGAATCCAGGGCATCACTCCATTCCCTCTTCCTACCCTCACTCTGATCAACCTCTGCCTAACTTATTGCTTTTGCTACGTGGGACATGGCACCATTGGAATGTCACTAATGTCCCATCTGCATGGTTTGTGCCCAAACTGAGATGAGAACAGATCAGCAGTATCTCAGATATGAGACATCCAGTGGTGCTGTTGCATCAACAGAATAGTTAGGGACCTGAGCTCTGGGCCCAGACCCTGTTACTGGGGTTCATACCAAGCAAAGGCAAAGTTGCTTGTGTCAACAGGGACAAAATGAGAAGGACTTTCAGAACTCCCCCCTAACTGAGGGCAATTTTCCATGATTTCAATGCCCTACAATTAAAGCTTTATTCATTAGGATTAAACTTTTTTTTTTTTTTTTTTTTTTTTGAGATGGAGTCTCACTCTATCATCCAGGCTGGAGTGCAGTGGTGTGATCTTGGCTCACTGCAACATTCACCTCCCAGGTTCAAGCAATTCTCAAGCTTCAGCCTCTCAAGTAGCTGGGATTACAGCTGCATGCCACTGTGCCTGAATAATTTTTGTATTTTTAGTAGAGATGGGGTTTTGCCATGTTAGTGAGGTTGGTCTTGAATTATTGACCTCAATTGATTTGCCCACCTTGGTCTCCCAAAGTGCTGGGTGGGGCCTCCCCGTGGGAATCTTGGTATCCCCAGAGAGGGATTTATGGACAGGACACTGACCCTGAGAGGAGCTCCTAGGAGGAGGGGCAGCTGTGGTATCATGGATCAATGATCTTAGTTTTTCTGCCTACTGGCTCTGAAGAGTCAGAGCAACCCAGACTACGGCGATTCCCCCCAGTGCAGCACACGCACCCCTTCAAGGGACAGAAAACTGCTTATTTAAGTGGGTCTCTGACCCTGCTCCTCCTGACTGAGACCTCTCAACAGGAGTTTCCAGACACCTCATACAGGAGCATTTCAGCTGGGATCAGACCAGTGCTCCTCTGGGACAGATCTCTCAGAGGAAGGAGCAGATTGGCATCTTGGCTGGTCTGCAGCCTCCACTGGTGATAACTCCAGGGATGGGAAGGAACCAGGCAAATGGGGGCTGGAGTAGACTGCAAGCAAACTGCAGCAGTCCTACAGGAGAGGAGCCAGACCACTTACAGAAAAACAAACAGAATGCAACAACATCAATGAAAAAGACACCACAAAAAAACTCCATAAAAAAGTCAGCAGCCTCAAAGATCAAATGTAGATAAACCCGTGAAGATGAGAAAGAATCAAACGCAAAAATGACAAAAACTCAAAAAGCCAGAGTACCTTTTCTCCTTCAAAAAGTTGCAACACGTCTCTAGCAAGGGCACAGAACTGGGCTGAGACTGAGATGGATGAATGGACGGAAGTAGGCTTCAGAAGATGGGTAACAACGAACTTCACCGAGCTAAAGGATTACGGTCTAACTCACTGCAAAGAAGCTAAGAACCATGACAAAACATTACAGGTGCTGTTAGCCAGAATAACCACTTTAGAGAGGAACGTAAATGATCTGATGGAGCTGAAAAACACAACACGAGAACTTCATAATGCAAACACAAGTATCAATAGCTAAATAGACCAAGTGGAAGAAAGGATATCAGAACTTGAAGACTATTTTGCTGAAATGAGGCAGGCAGACAAGATCAGAGGAAAATGAATGAAAAGGAATGAACAAAACCTCCAAGAACTTTGGGACTATGTTGAAAGAGTGAACCTGCAAATGATAGGGGTAAGGTAAAAATATAAAATATTTGAACAACAGAAATAAAAAAGTAACTATCAACATTTATAGAAAAGAACTCAGAATTACTGTAGAATATACATTTTTTTCTTTTTTTATTTTATTTTATTGCATTTTAGGTTTTGGGGTACATGTGAAGAACATGCAAGATTGTTGCATAGGTACACACGTGGCAGTGTGATTTGCTGCCTTCCTCCCCATCACCTACATCTGGCATCTCGCCCCTTGCTATCTTTCCCCAACTCCCCACCCGCCACCGTCCCTCCCCTATTTTCCCCCAACAGACCAGAGCACATGAAGCATTTTAAAAAATGTCTCAGCAAATGTCAGTAGATTAAAAATCCAACTGACTGACCACAGGGTAATTAAGAATTAAGCTAGAAATAATAAAATAAGATAGCTAGAAAAATTTTCCAGATTAGCAAGGCAAATGGCCAACTAGACACAGCCAGGAAGAATATCTCACGCCGATGTTCAGGCCATTGGGAAGATGGGCACATTCTGAGCAGATCTTCTGATGAAAGTCATTGAAAGTGGGCTGTGGGAGGATGCAGATCCTGAGCCAAAGGGAGAGGAAGCTGGAAACCATGCAATGGGGCTGCCAAGCACCAGGACTTGTTCCTGGTCCCCAGCAGCTCCTGGGGAAGGGGCGAGTTGAACAGGCAAGGGGTGGCCCACTCTTGCTACGGACCCCTGGAATTCTAGCTGCAGGAGACTCCATGAACTCCATGGACATTTGAGCTGACAGGGAGAGCTGTTTGGAGATGTTAAATACAGTGAGTTCTAAATTTCTCTTCAAAGAATCAGTATGTCAGTGTTCAGTTCCTTGTTCTCTGTTTTAAAGTTTAACTTCTCCATGCTCCTCGTCTCCTTGCCCCTAGTTTCAGTAAACAACTTTTCCATCAGTTCCAATCAGTAGTTCTTATCTGTTCCCATGGTCACCTGCTCTGCCCTGAGTCACCCCTGGTCACCTGCCTTGACGTGAGTCACCTTTAGTCACCTGTTCCGTAACTGTCTTTCCCACCAAAGCTGCTCACCCTGCCACTCTGGCTCATACCCTTGCTCTCTTTAGCCAATCAGAATTAGCTTAGACTTGTGGTCCAGCCCTAGCCAATAGGGGAACAACACAACAGTAGGGGCTACCTGTGTCAGGGATAAGAACCCCTTTCCCTCCCTTGTTCAGGTGTGCTTTCACCATCGCTCCATCCATGAGATGCACCCTTCTATAGAAGTAAATTGCCTTGCTGATAAAATTTATATTCAAGTGCTATTTCTTTTGTGACACTGAAAGTTTATTTATAGAAGAGAGGTGGCAGTGAGAGGAATCAAACTGTGTGGCGCACAGAGGGTTTGGAATGAGAATGGCTGCAGTGGAGGATGGCCAGGGATGCCCATTCCCCAAGGCTCATCACGCTCCTTGAGGTGGCTTTGGTTTTGTTGACTCTTAGACCTGGACAAAGCAGGGCAGTCTTGCCCATGGGACAAGGCTAGTCTGATCTACTCCTACTCATTTTTTTTTTTTTTTGAGACAGAATCTTGCTCTGTCACCCTGGCTAGAGTGTAGTGGTGTGATCTCGGCTCACTGCAACCTCCACCTCCTAGGGTTCAGTGATTCTCCTGCCTCAGCTTCCTGAGTAGCTGGGATTACAGGCGCCTGCCACCACACCTGGCTAATTTTTGTATTTCTAGTAGAGATGGGGTTTCACCATGTTGGCCAGGCTGGTCTCCAACTCCTGACCTCAGGTGATCCAGCTGCTTTGGCCTCCCAAAGTGCTAGGATTCCAGGCGTGAGCCATCGTGCCTGGCCTAATCTACTACTCTTTTAGCAAATTTCTAGGATACAGTACAGTATTAACTGTAGTTATTATGCTGTACATTATATCTCTAGACTTATTCATTCCAGATATTATAACTCCCACAGGTTGCTGTAGTTCTGTTAATGTTTTTTCACAGTCTGTTTTCTCTCTGTTGTTCAGATTGAACACTTTCCATTGTTCTATCTTCAGATTCACAGATTATTCCTCTGTACTCTCTATTTGGCTGTTAAGCTAATCCATTGAGTTTTTATTTCAGTTATACTTTTCTAAAATTTTCTAAAATGTCAATTTGTTTCTTCTTTATATCTTCTATTTCTTTGCTGAGACATTCTGTTTTAACATCTTTATGTTTGTTTAAAATTGCTCTTTCAAGCTTCTTTCTGACTACTTCTTTACAATCTTTGTCATATTATAACATCTTTGTCATCTCAGTGTTGGCACCTATTAATTATCTTTTGTCATTTTGTTTGAGATCCTTCTGGTTTTTGGCATAACAAATAATTTTTTTAAATTGAAAGTTAGACACTTTGGGTTTTATATTATGAGATTCTAGATCTCATTTAAACCTTGATTTCTTCTGTTATCCTTCCAGCAGAAAAGAGTGGAGCACCACCTCATTACTGCCAGGTAGGGGTAGAAATCAGGTTCCCCATTCAGTCTCTGTTGATAATTGAGTTAGGGGAGTGTTTTCTTCTCATTACTTCTAGTGGGGAGTGGGACGTCTAGCTCCCCAATTAACTCCACTGGTACCTCTCTAGCTGAGAGGGATAGACGTATCTTTCTGCTCCCTACATGGCCTCCACTGACCACACACACATTGGGGGAAGGCAGCATCATTACTGTCTGGTGGTGACCAAAGTCTGGGGCTTTTGCAAAGAGACTAGGGCTCCTCATTTCAGCTTGGTAAAGGCAGAAGTCGAATCTCCTCTATCAGCTCTGATGGGGGTGGGACTGCGTGTTTGGCTATACTAGTGGTTATTGTTCAATGTTTTCTGTCGTATTAGGCTGCCTCTTTCCTGGTCTTTTTTGCACGAGTGGGTAGGCTGTTTTTTGTTGTGTTGTGTTGTTTTGTTTTCAAGGCTTTTATTGTCTCTGCTTCTGTGTTTCTGTTTCCAGCTTCTGTAGCATCCAATCTTAAATATGTGAGGCAAAAAGAAAACTCAGTAATCCCACTGCTGTGCTATTCTTCAGGTCCTAGGGTCCCTAGCTTGTCTGCCTTGCCCTTGCCACCTTTCAGAGTCTTCTTGTGTTTGTTTCATATTTAATGTCCAGGATTTTTAGGTGAACTTCATCAGAGGAATAGGGTTCCATCTTGTTTCATTTTCCCAGAAGTAGAAATCTCTGTTCTATGTGTTAGATTTTTAAAAATAAATAACTTAGTAGAAAAATTAGGAGAATAATTTCATAATCTTAGCATTGGAGAGAACTTCTTAAGGAAGAAACATAAAAGCTATAAAGAAGAACTAGTAGGCATTATTGATTACAAACTCTAAATTTTTATAGAACAGAATACATAATAAATAAAAATCAAACTGTAGGCTGAGGGAAATGTTTGCAATACATATGACAAGCCAAAAGTTATTTTTTCTAATATACAAATTGATGGGAAAATGACAAACATCTCAAGAGAAGAATATTTGCACAAGCAATTCACAAGAGAGGCAATTCAAATGGCCAATTAAAAAAAAGCACATGAAGATTGCTAAAAGTAGTTTTCAAATGTTTTCATCACAAAAAAAGATAAGTATGTGAGGTGATGGATATAACTAGCTTGATTTAATCATTTCACATTATGAGTATATATATATATATGAAAATGTCACACTGATATATATAAAATTTTTATTTGTCAATTATACATTTTTAAACTATAAAACTTTAAAAAGCAAAGAAGATTAATATCAGCAGTAGTTAGGGAAATGCAAATTAAGCAACTCTGTAATTTCTGTAAGACTACCAGAAATTTAAAAGAGTAGAGATGTTGGACAGCGTGTGGGCATCTGTTTAAGACAATTGTTGATCTACATTTTTATATGGATGGACACTCATGAGGTAAAGTTAAGTGAAAAGAAGCAAGTACAGTAGCAGTGAATGTATACATCGTAATTTCATTTTGTTTTTTAAGCATCAGAACCCATATACATACATGATTGTATATGTTTGGATACAGAGAAAGATGGTAAGGGTACAAAACAGAGTATTAAAATTGGTTATTAACTAATAACCAAGGCAATTAATATTGAGAGGAAATGGAGAGATGTGGCTTAGAAGTTATTAACTTTTCTCTGTATATTCTTTGAACTGTTTCACTTACTGGGTATTCAATGTGTGTAATTTCATATATAAAAATTAATGTATAGCTAGGACTCTTAGAAACTATTCCCAGCAAAACATACCCCCAAACTACTGTCTAAAATAGTGAAAATGCATGACTCTTTAAATCAATGAGTCAATTGGCAAGAAAGAGGAATTCTTAAAAGCCAAAAATGATATGAAGGCATAACTCCAGAGAGATAAGGAAGCGCTTTAGTCAGAGTCTTTCTGGGGTATCTGTCAATGCCTGGTAATCTGCAGTTTGAATTTTAGTGGGCCTCTGGCAAGGGCAAGAAAAAATAGCTAAGCCCCAGGCAATGTGAAAAGTTAGATCGGAAACCTCACTCACAAGGACCCCCAAATGCCAACACCTTATAAAATGATGATACAGAAACATCCACATCCACAACTATGATAAAGGAACTTGCCTGTCTTGGCTTTGGCTCTGAGCAAAGTGGGGAAAAAGACTATTCTGAGAATTTGTAGCTGGAATCTAGTTTCCTTTCATGAGAGCAGAGCAGGAAAACTGGCACACGTGCATAGTCTGAGAAATCTAAGGCTATGAATTTAATTCAAAATAACATGAGTTGTCAGGGAAAAATTGAAGACAAATTGATTCTGAAGAATGCTTCTTTAAACACAGGAATCCAAGAAATTCCACAGGTAAAGTACCATTACATACATAAACTTCCATTAAATATATACTCTCATAATAAAAAAAAAAATCACACAGAGCTTAAGAAAACAAGATGAAAAAACATCAAGAAAAACAACCAACAGCAGAGGTCCACAAAGACTTCAGATATTAGTTACTGTATTGTAGGGGAAAAAAACATAGAAAAAGGATTCCTGATTCTGTCTTTGGAGTAGGAAAGGCATGTGATAAAAACATTCATTCAAAAGGTAAAAGACAAACCAATAAAAGTTTTAGATTACTCTGGATCCTGGAAGATGTTTATAATACATATAACTGATGAAAGACACGACTACAGTAGAAATCAGCAAGAAAAAGTCAGACAACAATGAGCAAAACAGTTGAACAGAAAATCAGAGAGGATATCCAAGTGCTTAATTAAGATCTAAAAATGGGCTCAACCTCATTACTAATCAAGATATGTAAATTTAGTCCACAATGATGTATTTCTATACTCATAGCAGGATGGTAAAACTAAAAGATTCCGACAATTCTGCATACAACATAGATAAGGAACAATAGGAACTCTCAACTACCAGTGGCAAAGCTGTGAATTGGTACAAGCTCTTTGGGAAATAATTTGGCATCAGCTTGAGAAGCTGAAGATATGCATGCCCTGCAACCCAGCATTGCCCATCTTGAATATATAACCTACAAGAACACCTGCACATTTGCTCCAGCAAACACACACAGAGTGTTCACAGCAGCTTTATTCTTAACAGCTGCAAACTATAAACAACTCAGTAGAGTAGGGATATGTGTGTAGTCATGCAATAGATGGCACAGCAATGAAAATTGACAAAATACACACAGCAATGTGGATGGAATTAATAAATATAATGTTGAACACAAAAAGCCAGGCACAAAAGAATATATTCCAAGTGACTTCATTGATATAGTACAGCAGCAGATAAAAACAAAAACATATTTAAGGGAATACATACGATCTTGAAAATGTGAAAAACAAAGTCACTACCATTAGCTGCCTTTGAGAGGATAGGAAAAGGTTGAGACTGGAAAAGAATGAAAGTGTTGGAAATCTTCTACTTGATCTCAGTGATGGTTTACTTTTACTTGATCTTTTACTTGAGCTCAGTGATAGCTTAACGAATGATCACTTAGTAATAGTTCGTTAGACAGGACATTAATGTTTCATGCATATTTTTGTTTTTGTGTTATGTTTTCACTATACATATTTTTACGAAAAGGAAAAGTAGCTCTTCCTTATTTTCTCTCATGTTCTTTACTAACTGAACTAGTCAGTCCTAAAGCCATTAGATAGGGCAGAGCAAGGTAGGCGTTTGCCCCAAGGGGAAGGGAGCAACAGCTGGTTCCGTGTGGGCATCAGAGCTGGAACAGGTCAAGGAGGGCATCTCCGTAGGAGGGCTGCTGGCATGGCGTGCTGGAGCGATGACATGAGAATGCCCAGTGAAGAGGCGAGAAGCAGCATATCATGGAGATCAGCCTGCCCATGTTGAGAAAGGCATCCCCTTAGGGCTAGAGGGGCAGCCTGGCATAGAATGAGAGCCGGAGTGGGGTGAGCAGAGTGTCCAGGAGGGGGAACAGATGAGGGAGGAGCCTCAGAGCTGCAGCAAAGTGAGGAAGCTGTCCCCATACGGAGGAGGCCTGATGTGGACTGTCTGAACTGAAGGAGGGTGAGGAGGGTGTCTATGGGGGTGGGCAGCCAGACATGGAGATTCAGAGCCCAAGGAGATGAGGAGGATATCTAGAAGTTAGGGTGGTGTGCTCTGGGGAGGTGGGCCAAGCACAGTGAGGAGGGGTTTCATAGAACAGGGCTGTCTCATGTAAGGAATTAGAGCCTAAGCAGGGTGAAGAGGGCATCAATGCATCAAGTGATTCTCCTGCCTTAGCCTCCCGAGTAGCTGGGACTACCGGCATGCGCCACCATGTCCAGCTAATTTTTGTATTTTTAGTAGAGATGGGGTTTCAGCATGTTGGCCAGGCTGGTCTCGAATGCAACCTGATATGGCTCTTGGAGCCCAAGTAGGGTAAGTTGGGCATCTGTGTGTGGCCCAGTGTGGAAGGTCAGAGCTGAGCAGGGTAAAGTTTGATATTTTTAAACAAATAAGCAAATAAACATATAATATGTATCTAAACATTAAAAAAATTAAAACAAGAGTAATAGTGATAGGTTATATTATTATTCAGTTATTCATTCCATCTTTCCTTTAAGAGGACACTCCTGCGCATTACCTTGCAATTTACAGAACTACCTGTGGAAGGAAGACAAATTTATGCCTCATTGACTTTGGGTTTGCTGTCAGCTGTGCTTTGCCTATTGGAATATGGGCAGATGTGGCATATGCATTGTGAGTTTTGCACTCTGAGTTCCTGCCAGCTCCTCTGCACTTCCCCTCTGCCAGGAGAAGGGGCCTGACCCACATAGAGGCTGCTGCTTTATTCTTGGTCCCACAGCCTGGAGTAGAGCCCCTGCCTGGAGCAAAGCAGTAGACAATTTGCTACCTAGGAAATCTTTTGCTGTGGCAAGCTATGGAGAGCTTAAATTTATTTCTACCCCAAAGTAATAAAAATACAGTTGATTATCATTACTTGGGGGTAGTTATGCTCTGTAAAGTCACTGTGAACACTGGATAAGCAAATAATGAGCCATTGCTCCCAGGGAAAATGCAAGCCTCTGACCACGCATTTTCATCATTTGATGATTACATACTCTTGTTTTATGTATGCGTCTGTTTGAAGCCACGTGATATAGATGGTAATTAGAAGGTTCACACAGAGGGCTTCTGGGAGGCTGGCTACTTTTTGTTTTTTAACCTTCGTGGCTAATTATTAAAAAAACTCTACTTGTTTTTTTTTTTTTGAGACGGATTCTCTCTCTGCCCCCCAGGCTGGAGCACAGTGGCGAGATCTCGGCTCACTGCAACCCCTGCTTTATGGGTTCCAGCAGTTCTCCTGCCTCAGCCTCCCACGTAGTTGGAACTATAGGCATGCGCCACGATGCTGGGCTAATTTTTGTATTTTTAGTGGAGACGGATTTTCAACATATTGGCCAGGCTGGTCTTGAACTCCTGACATCAGGTGATCTGCTCGCCTTCACCTCCAAAAGTGCTGGGATTACAGGCATGAGCCACTGCGCCCCACCTGTCTCTATTTTTAAAACATGTATATAGGCAGGGCATGATGGTTTATGCCTGTAATCCCAGCATTTTGGGAGGCTGAGGTGGGTGGATCATGAGGTCAGGAGATTGAGACCATCCTGGCTAACACTGTGAAACCCCGTCTCTACTAAAAATACAAAAAATTAGCCGGGCATGGTGGCACACACCTGTAGTCCCAGCTACTTGGGAGGCTGAGGCAGAAGAATTGCTTAACCCCAGGAGGCAGACTTTGCAGTCAGCTGTGATCGCACCACTGCACTCCAGCCTGGGCGACAAAGCGAGACTCTGTCTCAAAAAAAAAAAAAAAGGACACCTTACATAATATATTTTATTGCTTGTTAACACTGAAATGTGGCTAAAAGCCCTGTAACTCATGCCTGAACCTGGTTTATCTAACACAAGTAATTTCTTTGTAAGGCACATCACAGGCTTCTTGCTCTTAGGACACTCGACAGCACTTTAGCAACTCTTGGTGGCCATTTTAAACCGTGAACTCACCAATAAAAAGCACAAAAATGTGACACTAAATAGATTGCAAAAAGGAAGCTTGTTTATAGCAGTGTAAGAGCTTAAACAAGCAGAGCACTGTCTTGTTTGACTTCAGCTAGGAATGTGTATGTTGAGTGACTCAAATTTTTTGCCACTCTGCACATATCCCTGAATGACTACAAATGCATCATGAATATTGATTCTTGGGTAATCAATAAATTTCAGCAAGAAGGCAAATTCGCAAGTACAGAATCTGAATAATGAGGACTGAGAGTAGATAACTCATAATAAGATTGTAGAAATGAATCCAAATATGTCATTAGTGCCCATAAATGTCAATGAATAGGTAATAAATAGATGGACAGAATTTTTACAATGTAGATTTACACTATTTGAAGGATAAACTTAAAACTTAAGTAGAATGGTTGAAAGCAAAAGAATGAAAAAAAGAATAGGCAAATGCAAACAAAGAAGAGAAAGTATAGTTTGATTAATATTAGGCAATAGAACATTCTAAGACAGGCCAGGCACAGGGGCTCACGCCTGTAATCCCAACACTTTGGGAGGCCGAGGCAGGCAGATTGCTTGAGGCCAGGAGTTCAAGACCAGCCTGGGTAACATGGCAAGATCCCATCTCTACTAAAATTACAAAAATTACTGGTTTGGTGGCACATGCCTGTAATCCCAGCTACTTGGGAGGCTGAGGCACGATAATCATCTGAACCCAGGAGGCAGAGTTTGGAGTGAGCCAAGATTGTGCCACTGTATTCCAGCCTGGGAGACAGACAGAAGGAGACTCTGCCTAAAAAAAAAAAAAACAACAACAACAAAGAAAACTCTAAGAAAGTTTTATCTTTAAGGATAAGTAGGGCTTGCTAGATAATGGTAAAAGACTCAATTCACCAGGAATACATTTGTATTTACCTAAACCAATCAAATCAGGATATATTAAAGCAAACATTGATGTCATTATAGGCATAAACTGAGAAATCTATGGCCGTATTGAGGGCCCTTGACACATCTTTCTCAATTATAGACAGGTCAAAAGGACAAAACATTTAAAAGATTTTAAATATTTTAACCGCACAGTGTGGAGATATATACAGAGTATTCTGTACTCAATATTTATAAACTATCCTTCTTCAGTGTCAGAATGTGGATATCTGAGTAGATGGTATTTAGAAGATAACATCCTTAGGTGGGGCTTACTAGTTTACCTACTGACTCTGCCTGAACTTAGGGCAAGGTGCATTAAAGAGACTCATGGAGCCAGTTGACCTCCTCAAGGTCGGTTTCCTAGTGACTGAGGCTAAAGGCCCATATCTGGTTGAGTAGCCATGCATCAGACCATGCTATGCTATGGGGATGAGGAGGGGTGTGAGCTGGGAGCTCTCAGCTGTGGCAACGCCCATGGGGCTGGTCAAGTGCCTAATGGTGGAGAGCAAGAGGGTAGAGAGATGTAGCAGAGTCATAGTGGGCCTTTACCTGTGGTTTCTAAATATTGTAACCTGGAAATTCACACTGTTCCCCCAGCTCCTTGTCATCTATAGAGATTTCAATTGCAAAATGCTACTAAGTTTTCTGCAAAGTGCAACCTCTACTATTTGGGGAAGCTGGGCAAAAAGGTAGGTTCTGGGTGATATGGGTATTTTAACAATATCAATTCTTCTAATCTGTGAACATGCAATATCTTTTCATTAATTTATGTCTTCTCCAATTTCTTTCATTAATGTTTCATAGTTTTCAGGGTACAGATCTTTCAAATCCTTTGTTAAATTTAAAAATGGGCAAAGGACTTGAACAGGCATACAAAGGCTGGGCACAGTGGCTCATGCTTGTAATCCCAGCACTCTGGGAGGCCAAGGCAGGAGGATCACTTGAGGCCAGGAGTTTAAGACCAGTCTGGCCAACATGGTGAAACCCTGTCGCTACTAAAAATACAAAAATTAGCCAGGCATGATGACGCAGTCAGCATTGAAAGCTATAGAAATAAGCACCTCTATGACAGCCTGCGGCTGTGAAACATCACTATTCCAAACCACGAAGATATCCTTAGCCCATCCATGATTGTAGTCTGGTGTTTTTGGCTTCCCATGAGGGAACAACTCCAAGTTTTCTTTGGCCAGTATACCAGCTGGAAACTGGGGCAGTGGAGATGGAGATTTTCAGTTCAGACCATTTTTCCTGGGTTCTCCCACAGCACCTGAGCACAGCAACAGCATTTTTAGTTTGGCCTTTCCAAGATGTGAATTAGAGCAGTAGCAAGTCTCTAGCAGGGCCTTCAAAGTAAAAAGAATTTGAGCCATGCATGGTGGTGCATGCTGGTAATCCCAGCTACTCAGGAGGCTGAGGCAGGAGGATCACTTGAGTCCAGAAGTTTGGCTAGGATGGCGCTGCTACACTCCAGCCTGAGTGACAGAGTGAGATTCTGTCTCTTAAAAAAAAAAAAAAGTAAAAATAATTTAGCTAATTTTATGGAATGTTTCTCTATTCACTTTCAGTGATTTCATGTAGCAAATATTTATTCCAGATGGGAGTCACCAACCTCCCTTTGCTTTTAAGTTTTTGAAGTGGTCTTCACATTACCAACTTATAAGAAAATCAGTGGCAGTGGGAAGTGGTTTTAGAAGTCTGGTTTCTTTGTGTCTATTATTTAAAGCATGAGCATTTTTAAAGTCAATTTTATTGTGAACTGTTGAATTTTCATCACTAGTGAGAAGGTCACAGCAATATTGTGTGCTCCAATAGACCACTCTTTCTGTATAGGCTGTTTCTGACTGAGCTGTGTGTTTATGCATAAACACCTGTGTTACATGTCTGCATGTCACTTTGAATTCTGGTATTTTCATGTATCTGTATATGTAAGTGTGTTAATTTACACTGATATTTGGCTGTATTTGCCACTATATTTATGTGAAAATTTTGGTCTTGGAAAATGGTGGGTGATCTGTGGCTTATGATTTGGATTGTGTATTTATTTGAATATATTTATGTATTTAACTTCGTAGTAACTTGTTTGGAGGTACACCTACACTTATGTCAGCGAATGAGAACATGATTCGATGCATATATATTCAATCCCTACTTGTATTGGAAAATAGTTAACATTGATAATGCTATTTTGTGGTTGATTTTGTTTTTTTGGCATTTACAGTTGACCCTCCATATGCACAGGATCCGCATCTGCAGGTCCAATCAACTGTAGATAGAAAACGTTTAGAAAAAAAAACAATAAGAAAACCACAATAAAAAAATACAAATATAGTATAACAACTATTTGCATAGCATTTATAATGGTAGTAGACACGATTTTCAAGTATTTGGAAGAATGTGTGTAGGTTATATGCAAATATTATGCCATTTTATAAAACGGACATGAGCATAGAAGGATTTTGGTATCCACGAGGGTTCCTGGAGCTAATCCCCCAAAGATACCAAAGGGTGACTGTATTTTAAACTAAAGCTATTTATTTCTTTGCCTTTTTGTTAACTATTGCCTTGGGTTTATTTAGGAATGCACATCTACTGCATACAATTTAGCAATATGTTATTTATTTTATTTTGAGACTGAGTCTCGCTTTGTCGCCCAGGCTGGAGTGCGCAGGATCCCGGCGCACTGCAACCTCCACCTTCCAGGTTCAAGCAATTCTCCTGCCTCAGCCTCCCGAGTAGCTGGGATTACAGGCAGGCACCACCATGCTCCACTAATTTTTGTATATTTTAGTAGAGATGGGGTTTCACCATGTTGGGCAGGCTGGTCTCCAGCTCCTGACCTCAAGTGATCCACCCACCTTGGCCTCCCAAAATGCTGGGATTACGGGCATGAGCCACTGCGCCCAGCCAGCAATATGTTATTGATTTCTAGAGATTATATTAAAATAATTTTAAACATTTAAACATTATTTTAATGATTTAGTTTAATTATTAATCAATAACTTGATTAAACTCTTCTTCAACTTTTATAAAGGCATAGAATTGAACACCTGGTATCTTGCAAAATGATTTGTTTTATAGCAGGTAGAATACTAATCACAAACCACAAGTGATTTTCTTAATTTCTGGAAAGTTTACCAAAAAGGTTTTACCAGCATCTACCAAATGATTAATAATGTGATTAATCATACATGTCACTCTTTCATTTAATCACCTTTTCTAATCTGATCTACTTTGTAAGTGTTGGAAAGTTTAAATATTATGGTTTCAAAATATAGGAAAGTTTGAAAGCATTTTACAAAACATACAGTTTTAAAAAATTTTATATGATTACTTTTATAAAATGCTTTTATCTTACGGCATACTTTAAATATTTTTTTAAAAAAACTTGATGGCACAGGTTTGACTAATTGGCAAAGTCAGTCCTCCATCAGCCAAATTAGTCAAACTTATTTTCTCCCACAAAAGAATGACTTCATTTTTCAACTCAAATAAATGTCTTAATATACATCCCAGTGGCAACCATCACACTTCTGAATACTATTTCTAGGGTAGAGAGCAAAAGGCACAGTGGCTTAGTTTAAGTTTGCCACCTGAATGAAACCCGTGCTGTCTCCTTGGTATTTCTTACCCATACTTTCTTTGGTTTGCTTCCATGGAAAGCATCCTCAGGAAAATGCATTCTTGAATTGTTCCTTTGTTTGGAATTCAGAAGTTTTTACACTTTGAATACATGTGAGAGATAGGTAAGAAGTATGCCTTTTTTTAAAAAAAAATTTAAAGACGAAGGACTTAATGAAAAAGAGGATGAAAATGAGAACTTCAGGATGGCTCATTCTCGGGTAGATCAGCTTCAGGAAAAAGTAGATATGTAGTTTAAGAATCAATAATGTCCTTAGATCCCTCTGTACCTGTATCCTGAGAGATATAGTTACCCCAGCCTGGAACCCCAGCCTGAACAAGCCTGATCTAGTCAAATTTACTCATTTTTCAAATGGGTAGATGGAGGTAAAATTTCTCCCTCCCTCCCTCCCTCCCTCTTTCTCTCTCTCTTCTCTTTCTTTCTTTCTTCCTTC
>NW_022437077.1:1632683-1634297 GCF_009761245.1 Sapajus apella
TTCTTTTTCTTTTCTTCTTTCTCTCTTTCTTCCTCCCTTCTCTCTCTTTCTCTCTCTCTTTCTTTCTTTCTTCCTTTTTCTTTCTTTCTTTCTTTCTCTTTTTTCTTCTTTCTCTTTCCTCCTCCCTCCCTGCCTCCCTACTTTTCTCCTCTCCTCTCCTCTTTTCTTTCTTCCGCAAGAACTAACTCTGTCACCCGGGCTAATAGTGGCATGATCATGGCTCATTGCAACCTTGACCTCCCAGGCTCAAGTTATTTTCCCACCTCAGTCTCCTGAGTAGCTGGAATTACAGATGTGTGCTACCATGTCAGGCTAAGCTTTTTAATTTTTTTTAAATTTTTTATTTTTAGAAACAGGGTCTTGCTATGTTACTCAAGTGGGTCTTGGACTCCTATGCTCAAGCGATCCTCCTGCTTGGCCTCCCAAAGTGCTGAGATTACAAACATGAGCCACGGTGCCGACACCTAGTGTGCTACTTTTGCAGTACCTTTGTGTCCATATATTCCAGGTCTGCCCTAGTTCTTCAGAGCCCCTACTGTGCAACTCTCACAGTCATGCTCATTCGTTACCTACAAGATCTGTGTTTTGTAGTCTCTTGCCCAAAGAAACCACAGTCCAACCAAAATTGATTCATTCTGTGTCAAAGTTGCCAGATTTAGAAAATAAAAATACAGGATGACCAGTTAATTTTGAATGTCAGATAAACATCAAATAATTTTTTCATAGAACTATATTCCTTATATTGCATGGGATATACTTATACTAAAATTATAACTGGACATCCTCTATCAGGTTTGGCAATCCTGTTAATCTGTGTTTCTCCCCCACCCCCATCCCACGAGATCTGCTTTCTTATAACTGACTGCAGGCTAATCTGATCAAGTGATTCTCAAGACTGGGTTAACAGATGTTTTCAGGTTAAAGGGTAAAAATTCAAACCCAAAGGGTGACTTGATTATAAAAATTAAAGCATCAGAAAGCCTTTTGGCTAATCTTTTAGGGAACTAAAGGAATGATTTACATAGTCTCTGACTAAGGAAATCAAAAGCTAACCTGGTAATGGGTACATTTATTGGCGTTCACTATTGCCATTCATTATTTGTTAACTGGTTAAATTATAACAAACACTGATTTGCAAGCCAGTTTTCATGCTTTACAAAAATAGTCCAATGAATTGACATGTCTGTGAGTTAGGTGTTATTGTTGTTTCCTTTATGACAAACTGAGGCTCAGAGAGGTGATGTGACTGAGCCCAGACCACACAGCCAGCAAGTGGTGGACTGAGGATGTGAACTCAGGTCTAACTCTGAACACTACGTTTCCTACCACTCCATACCGCTTCATCAAATCTTCACACTATCTCACCTGAATCCTCACAATGATAACAAAGCTTCCAGGGTAGTTGAATTATTCCCATTTTCCAGATGAGGAAACTGGGAATCCAAGATATGGTGCTACAAGGGATCCAGCCAGGCCCCAAATCAAGATCACCATGTTTGGGGTCACAATTTCAATGACCAAAGAGTAAAGGCACTATTGTAAAATTTGAAGAGGATACATAATTAGAATTCCCCCCACAAAAAAAGTGGGGGAGATAAATTGTCACAAGTTTTT
>NW_022437077.1:1634697-1649754 GCF_009761245.1 Sapajus apella
CCCTCTCTCCCTCCCTCTTTCTCTCTCTCTTCTCTTCTCTTTTCTTTATTTCTTTCTTCCTTCCTTCCTTTTCTTTCTTCTTTCTTTCTTTCTTTCTTTTCTTTTTCTTTTCTTCTTTCTCTCTTTCTTCCTCCCTTCTCTCTCTTTCTCTCTCTCTTTCTTTCTTTCTTCCTTTTTCTTTCTTTCTTTCTTTCTCTTTTTTCTTCTTTCTCTTTCCTCCTCCCTCCCTGCCTCCCTACTTTTCTCCTCTCCTCTCCTCTTTTCTTTCTTCCGCAAGAACTAACTCTGTCACCCGGGCTAATAGTGGCATGATCATGGCTCATTGCAACCTTGACCTCCCAGGCTCAGGCTCAAGTTATTTTCCCACCTCAGTCTCCTGAGTAGCTGGAATTACAGATGTGTGCTACCATGTCAGGCTAAGCTTTTTAATTTTTTTTTTTTTTTTTAGAAACAGGGTCTTGCCATGTTACTCAAGTGGGTCTTGGACTCCTATGCTCAAGCGATCCTCCTGCTTGGCCTCCCAAAGTGCTGAGATTACAAACATGAGCCACAGTGCCGACACCTAGTGTGCTACTTTTGCAGTACCTTTGTGTCCATATATTCCAGGTCTGCCCTAGTTCTTCAGAGCCCCTACTGTGCAACTCTCACAGTCATGCTCATTCGTTACCTACAAGATCTGTGTTTTGTAGTCTCTTGCCCAAAGAAACCACAGTCCAACCAAAATTGATTCATTCTGTGTCAAAGTTGCCAGATTTAGAAAATAAAAATACAGGATGACCAGTTAATTTTGAATGTCAGATAAACATCAAATAATTTTTTCATAGAACTATATTCCTTATATTGCATGGGATATACTTATACTAAAATTATAACTGGACATCCTCTATCAGGTTTGGCAATCCTGTTAATCTGTGTTTCTCCCCCACCCCCATCCCACGAGATCTGCTTTCTTATAACTGACTGCAGGCTAATCTGATCAAGTGATTCTCAAGACTGGGTTAACAGATGTTTTCAGGTTAAAGGGTAAAAATTCAAACCCAAAGGGTGACTTGATTATAAAAATTTAAGCATCAGAAAGCCTTTTGGCTAATCTTTTAGGGAACTAAAGGAATGATTTACATAGTCTCTGACTAAGGAAATCAAAAGCTAACCTGGTAATGGGTACATTTATTGGCGTTCACTATTGCCATTCATTATTTGTTAACTGGTTAAATTATAACAAACACTGATTTGCAAGCCAGTTTTCATGCTTTAAAAAAATAGTCCAATGAATTGTCATATCTGTGAGTTAGGTGTTATTGTTGTTTCCTTTATGACAAACTGAGGCTCAGAGAGGTGATGTGACTGAGCCCAGACCACACAGCCAGCAAGTGGTGGACTGAGGATGTGAACTCAGGTCTAACTCTGAACACTACGTTTCCTACCACTCCATACCGCTTCATCAAATCTTCACACTATCTCACCTGAATCCTCACAATGATAACAAAGCTTCCAGGGTAGTTGAATTATTCCCATTTTCCAGATGAGGAAACTGGGAATCCAAGATATGGTGCTACAAGGGATCCAGCCAGGCCCCAAATCAAGATCACCATGTTTGGGGTCACAATTTCAATGACCAAAGAGTAAAGGCACTATTGTAAAATTTGAAGAGGATACATAATTAGAATTCCCCCCACAAAAAAAGTGGGGGAGATAAATTGTCACAAGTTTTTTACTTTTAGGCAGCCACATAGTATGGCTTCAGATGCTCTGGAAGAGACTCTATTCCAAGATACCTTCATAGCTTTCGCAGTATCTGAACTTCCACCAATACAGATGTATATTTTGGCATAAAGATGTTCTCTCTCTTTCTCTCTCTCTTGCTTCCTCTTTCTCCTCCTACCTACCTCTTGCATTTTTGGAATGTGTGTACTCTATGACTCTAATAGTCAGTAAGAGATTATTAGTTCTTCACACCTTAAAATAAAAAATACATAAGGATCAGGAAGACACATATGGAAAATTGGGGCTTGAGTAGGTGGGGGAAGCTCATCTATTCGTCTGGTTGTCTGGGAGTATCATAAGATTCTAGGCTTAAATAGCAAAAGAAGGAATAAAAGGAATTTCTTTGTTAACCCAAGGTCATCTGAGATTGTTATTGCTTCTGGCACACCAAGATCCAGTAGAGTGTGCCCAGGCCTTCTGGAAAATCATGTACTATCCATTTCTGTCATCAGTGGAGTGAAGAAAACATGCCCACTAGTGTCTGGGATTGCCTCCGGAGTGACTGTGGGCAAACCAGCTCTGCAGCTGTTCCAAACAAATCCTTGAGATCATTTGAGTGTGGCTTCTCACCCAGGAACATGACAATAGGCAGGTGTCCGGGTAGGACAAAGTACAGCACCATGGCAGAGTATGGGGACTGGCCAAGGTCCTGAAATGGAATTATCAAAATGGAATTATCAACGGCCACCCTCACTCACCATCTGACCTCAGACCGATCCCTTTCCCATGCCGGCGCCAGTCTTCTTACCTGTGAACTCAGGGAACTTAGTGGCTCATCGCTAAGGTTTCTCTGCACACACTTTGTGTCTCTCTCTAGATTGTGCTTAACTCCCACCTGTCTTCTCATCCACATAGGCACCTTCCTCTCCACAGCCCCACCTTCTCCTGGAGGAATGTAGCTTTCCTGCTGCTTCTCTCCCTTGCTTTGGAGTGGACTTCTGCATGGCTGGAGAAGAAGATCACAGGTGGGTTCAAAAAAAAGCTGCATCTATTCTTCCTTAGAAATCATTCTTCCTTAGAAAGCATCCTCGTACTTGGGGACGAGGGTTAGATATAAGGCCAGTGCCAGTGGCAGATGAAGTCCCCTCTGCCATGGATTTGGGACCACAGAAAGCTACCCCTGCTCACCACCCTGGCCCTCCACATCCTTTCTTCACTCATTTCCCCCCAAATTATTTCCCTAACTTTTCCATATGTACATATGGAAGGAGACGATGTATGTGGTCTCCTTCCTGACATGCACACCCCAAGGGTTTCTCTGCATCTACTGGGGATGCTCCCCAGAGATCTGGTCTCCTCTGTCTTATGACATCACTTGACACATGCTTCTTGGGTATGTGTCATTCCCACTACACACACACGCGCACACACAAACACACACACGTTTAATATTTTTTAAATTAATGAGCCATTAGGCATGAGCCTGAGGGGACAGGACCAGTGAGGAGGCTGCTGAAGTAGTTGAGGAGAGACAAGGGATGAGGTCTGGTGCTGATCTGAGGGAGTGGTAGTAAAGATAAGGAGGAGACGGGGTTTGGAGAGAGATTTAGGAGATAGAATTGATCCAAGTCCATGACTGATGGGATGCTGGGATGGCGGAGAGGAAGGAATGGATCTCCAGATTCTAATAACAGGCTGGACCTGTTGATGCCAAATGCCAAGATGCGGAATAGAAATAAGGTGGTGCTTGGGCATAAGGAGATAATAGTTCTGTTTTAAATATATTGTCACAGAGGTGCTTCTGAGATGCCCAGATGGTGTTTTTCCTAGGGAGGTCGAAATAAGAGTCTTTAGCTTGGAATAGAGGATGAGTCTGGAGGAAGATATGAGAATCATAGCTGGGATCACGGGAATGAGTGGGATCACCCAGGAAGTATGTGTCAAGTAATGTCAGAAGACAACTGAGACCAGATATCTGGGGAGCATCCTCAGTAAATGCAGAGAAACCTGTGGGGTATGCATACACTCACAGGTAATTGGTTGAGAAGAGCTGACCAGAAATAGAGGAATTTTTTTAAATTAATAAGTGAGAGTTCAAGCTGACAATGGGGAAAGGAGCTACAAGGACTGAAACCCAGTAAAGGTTTAAATGGCTCCAGGAAGCAAGATGGAGAATGGAGTCAACATTAGTGAGAGAGAGGTTTATCTTCACAATCCCAAGGTTTCCCTTTCTATGCCTTTTTGACCCTTTGGAGGTATCCCTGTTTGATTTGCTGAGCTCTGTCTCTCTGCCTAAACCTAGAACAATGGTTCCCAAGTCCACCTACTTCCTGGTGCCTGCTGCCTGCTTTAGGATCCCCTGGGGTTCTTTTTAAAAAGTAGAGTCCCAAGGATGCACTTTCTAGAGATTCTGATTCAGTCTAGAGTCTCTCTTTTCTGAAAGATGTGTAGATGATTTTTATTTACTCTCCAAATTAGGAATCACATACTCTTCTTAGCTATAGTCCATTCTTGGAGGGGTCATTAATGACAAGAAGTATTGTTGGAAAGTACTCAAAGTCTCAGTGGCCAGTCCTCAGGGAAGATGTGGGGCTTCTGAAGTGAGTCCTGGATTGTAAGCCCCAGACCTGCCCCTAATGTGCTGCATTATCCTATCTGACCTCATTTCTTTTAATCCATAAAATCAGAAGTTTAGTGACAATGATAAATATGGTTCTTTCCACTCTAAAGTTCTACAATCCCAAGACTCAGTAGTATCTGAAAGGATCATGCCTCTCTGGCCAGATTCCACTGGAGGGATGTTCAGTTTAGAATCATAGAGACACATTATGCACTGTATGAGCTATCCTTTGCTACGTAACAAATTATCTGTGGGTCAGAAGTCTGGCATGGTGCATCTGGGGGGAAAGCAACTCCATATCTGCCAAGGTCTTACCATGCGCCAGGCATTATAGATATCACCTTATTCAATACTTATAATCAATCTGTAAGGCAGGAATTGTCATTCTCATTTTAAAGATGGAAAAACATAACTCAGATGAAGGGAAGTACGTTCCTGAGACGATTAGCTGTTTAGTGTTGGAGCCAGTCTCCCGAGCCAAATCTGCCTGACTACAATGCTTCTTCCACTCCACCATTTCCTACTCTTTAGAGGTTGCTGAAAAATCACACAACTGAGTTCAGATTGGTCTTGAGTTTACCAGGAGTCAAGCGTGAAATCAGACCTCCTGACCCCTACTTCCATGATGTTCCCATCAGTCTTTACTAATTTCTTTTATCAACTGGAGGCAAAGGAATTAAGCATTAAATATTAGGTTTCAAGAAGAGAGAGGATCTTTTGCATTTAGAGAAAGGGCCTTGGTCCCTTCCTAACCCTTTGCCCTGGAATCCAAGATGCTTCTCCTTCAGTTCTGCTTGGACACAAATTCCTGATTCAGATCTATTTAAATGGATCTGAGTGCTAAGAAACAGAACTAGCCCCTAACTATAAGCAGAACAAGAACTATGAATTGAAGGTAGAGGATGGGTCTGGGAGAATTTCACTACACACCTTTGCCATAGGAGAAAAAAAGCTGAAATTCTCAAGGAATGTGAGTTTGAACATTTCTTTCTTGCAGAGAAACCAGGGGTGTGTCCCAAAGAGAGGCTCAGCTGTACCACTGAACTTCCGAACTCATGCCTCACAGATTTTGACTGCGAGGCCTACCTGAAGTGCTGCTTTTTTGCCTGTCAGAAGAAGTGCCTGGATCCCTTTCGAGGTAGCGATGTCTGGGCTGAGGACAGAGGTTCCCACTTCTTGCTCTATCCAAAACTTGCTGAGAGACTCCCTTGGATGGAAGGACAAGGACCCAGGGCTTGTGGTTTTCTCGTTCTCTTATCCAATGCCTAACACTCAAGTACAAATCATAAGTCTAGGCATGGTGACTGTCAACCACCATAATATTGATGCTGGTCTTCTTTGGTCCAACATTCAACCATTCACAAATAACTAATACTTGTTGCATGCTCACTCTGTCTAAGAGGCTATTATTGGCACTGTGACAAAATGAAACCTCAGTCAGCTTAGATGCTGGCATTATTTTTCAGACTTTTCCATCTTCAAGGAGGTTTTCTGGTAACCCAATGTATTGGGCATCTAATATGTGTAGGGAACTGTGTGTTTTTATAAAAATTAATTTATTCACTCACTCACACATTCATTCAACAAATGTCTGTTGTTAATGTTCTTTGAACAAAGACCACCAGAATACAACTGTAGTTGAACAAGCTGGATTTATTACTCATTGCAGTGAGGGAAAATGCTCACCCTAGACAAGTCTGAGGCATTTCAGTAGGAAGCTGTTAGAAAGAATCTATTATAGGATTTGGGATTTGATTGGGTAATTCAGGGGAGGGTCTAAAGAAGTGAGAGTTTGCTCCAGATTGGGTGCTGTCAGAGAGTGGGGGCAATTCTATGACTAGCTATCCCAGTGAATCTTAGCTCTACAGAGTGCAGACTCGACTGAGGATAAAGCTGTGATTGGTTGGTAGAGAAGCATAAACCACTCGTGTTAGCTGGGAGGTGGGGGGTGTTTAGTATTTTGCAGGTTTCACAGTGATCTTGTTTTTGTCTCACTTCATCATGATCTCAGAGCGACTTTGTTTGATATAGATGTTCTAGGAGTTGTTTTAAATGTCCAACAGAGGATCCATGTGGCTTACCTGGGAGTGTCAGATCAGTGTTCAGACATCAGGGGCTGTCTCTTCCTTGGTATTTCATTCTTCCTAGGTAGTAGGTACTTTGTTAGGCACTTTGGATGCAAAAGTAATTGTGGTTTTGGACTGGGAATTTTAAATCATTATGACTGTCCTCAAATACATCTTTATTGGCTAGGCACAGTAGCTCACGCCTGTAATCCCAACACTTTGGGAGGATGAGGCAGGTGGATCACCTGAGATCAGGTGTTTGAGACCAGCCTGACCAGCATGGTGAAACCCTGTCTCTACTAAAAATACAAAAGTTATCCAGGCATGGTGGCAGGCAACTGTAATCCCAGGTCCTCTGGAGGCTGAGGGAGGAGAACTGCTTGAACCCAGGAGGTGGAGGTTGCAGTGAGCCGAGATTGCGCCATTGCACTCCAGCCTGGGTGACACAGCAAGACTCCTTCTCAAAAAACAAAAAACAAAAAACAAAACAAAACAAAACACATCTTTATTAATCAAAAGAGGAACTACTACAATCAACACATTTTTTTCCTTTCTTTTTTTTTTAATTTTTATTTTTTTCCCATTTATTTATTTTATTGCATTTTAGTTTTTGGGGTACATGTGAAGAACATGCAAGATTGTTGCATAGGTACGCACGTGGCAGTGTGATTTGCTGCCTTCCTCCCCATCACCTACATCTGGCATCTCTCCCCTTGCTATCTCTCCTCAGCTCCCCACCCCCCACCATCCCTCACCTATTTCCCCCCAACTGACCTGGGTGTGTAGTGCTCCCCTCCCTGTGTCCATGTGTTCTCATTATTCAACACCCGCCTATGAGTGAGAACATGCGGTGTTTGATCTTCTGCTCTTCTGTCAGTTTGCTGAGAATGATGGTTTCCAGGTTCATCCATGTCCCTACAAAGGACACAAACTCATCGTTTTTGATGGCTGCATAATATTCCATGGTGTATATGTGCCACATTTTCCCTGTCCAGTCTATCATCGATGGGCATTTGGGTTGGTTCCAGGTCTTTGCTATTGTAAACAGTGCTGCAATGAACATTCGTGTGCACGTGTCCTTATAGTAGAACGATTTATAATCCTTTGGATATATACCCAGTAATGGATTGCTGGGTCAAATGGAATTTCTATTTCCAGGTCCTTGAGGAATCGCCACACTGTCTTCCACAATGGTTGAACTAATTTACACTCCCACCAACAGTGTAAAAGTGTTCCTATTTCTCCACATCCTCTCCAGCATCTGCTGTCTCTAGATTTTTTAATGATCGCCATTCTAACTGGCATGAGATGGTATCTCAATGTAGTTTTGATTGGCATTTCTCTGATGACCAGTGATGATGAGCATTTTTTCATGTGTTTGTTGGCCTCATGTATGTCTTCTTTTGTAAAGTACCTGTTCATATCCTTTGCCCACTTTTGAATGGGCTTGTTAGTTTTTTTCTTGTAAATCTGTTTTAGTTCAATCAACACATTTTTGCCAAAGAGAAATAAATTGTTTATTCCTGTAGTGTAAAAATCTGTGCTTCAGTATTCGATGAACTCTTGGAAAGCATTTTCTGCATCCTGCTTTTTGTGGATGTGTTTCCCCTGCAAAAACATATCCACAAAAAGCAGGATGCAGGAAATGCTTTCCAAGAGTTCGTCATTGTTGAGACGCTTGAAGAAGTGGTAGTCTGTTGGCGAGAGGTCAGATCAACATGATGGATGAAGCAAAACTTTGTAGCCCAATTTATTCTTTTGCATTGGTTGTGTGATGTGTAGTTGGGCGTTGTTGTGGAGAAGAATTGGCCCTTTCTGTTGACCAAATGGCCTTTCTGTTGACTAATGCCAGCTGCAGGCACTGCAGGTTTCAGTGCATCTCATTGATGTGCTGAGCACACTTCTCAGATGTAATGGTTTCGCCAGGATTCGTAGTCTAAAATAAATATCAAATAAACAGCAAGTAATGTCATTAGCAAAAATACATGAAACAGGAAGTCTGCATTAAAATGATGTATAACATAATCACATGTATTTAAGAATATATTCTAATGTCAAATGGCAATTTTCAACAATGCAAAAACCACAATTACTTTTATACCAACCTAATAGTTGCTGAACAAGTCTTGCCCTTGCCCTCCCAAAGCTCAGAAGAATGGAGAAAAAGAATCAGCTCCAAAGTATAAGGTTATTTTTTTTTTTGAGATGGAGTTTTGCTCTTGTTTTCCAGGCTGGAGTACAATGGCACGATCTTGGCTCACTGCAACCTCTGCCTCCCAGGTTCAAGTGATTCTCCTGCTTCAGTCTCCCGAATAGCTGGGATTACAGGCACATGCCAGCACACCCAGCTAATTTTGTATTTTTAGTAGAGAAGGGTTTCTCCATGTTGATCAGGCTGGTTTCGAACTCCCGACCTCAGGTGATCCTACCACCTTGTCTTCCCAAAGTACTGGGATTACAGGAGTGAGCCACCATGCCCGGCCACAAGACTCTTATATGCGCTTTATAATATTCTTTACAAGGAAAGAGTGAGGCTCAGAGGTGCCATACAATGCAGACTATTAGTAGTAGACCTAGGACCAGAACCTATGCCTTTTTTTTTCCCTTGCATTGACTCCATTTATGACTTAGGCGATAACACCAGGAGCTATGACAAATGCTAGAGAACTGACCCTCTCCTTTTATGTCTACTCTTCATGTCCTTCCCTCCTTGCTGCCTGACCTCAGAGCCCTGCAGGCTACCTGTGAGCCAAGGAGATTGCAATGATGGTGCACGGCGCTGGTATTTTGACTTTGAAAATTACCGCTGCAGATCCTTCACCTACAGCGGCTGCAAAGGGAATGCCAACAACTTCTTAAGTGAAGTTGACTGCAAAACGTCCTGCATGTTAACTGGTGAGACCCATTTCCTGGAAATCTGAGGGCCTAGTTTAACTAGAAATAGTATACCGGTGAGGTTATAGGCTCAGGATTTGAGGTTAAACTTCCTTGGTTCAAGACTGAGCTCTGTCATTCACTAGCTGGGAGGTCTTGGGTCAGTTGCCTGCCTTTATAAGTTTCAGTTTCCTTGTCTATAGAATGAGGTTAATAATAGTATTTACCTAATGGAGTGGCTCTACCAAAAAATGAGAAAGTGTATAGAAAGTGTTAATAGATCTTGGCCAATGGGACCTGAAAGCCAGGTGTGGCCCCTTGGAAGAAGGTGTTTCCTCATTGTAGTAACCTGTTGAGCATCATATTGAAGATTCATGTTAGAATGAAGTGTAGAAAGGCCAGCTCTGGAATCCCATGGAGTAAGTGTCCACACTGGAAGTGGAGGGTAGGGTGGGGTGAAGGTGAAGGCTGTGGATTTATTCCCTAGTATAGTGGTCATCACCAGTAACGCTGGGAGACAGTGTCCTACCAAACTTAGGAGTCAAATGACCTGAATTAAAAGCTGACTTTTCCCACTTGCTGCAGGTTTCTTCACTTCTTTGAGTTTCAGTTCCCTCTTCTGTAATTCTGGAGTAACAGCAAACAACTCATTGAGTTGTTGGCAGGATTATATGTGATTAAAAACACAAAGACTTGGTACAGTGGCTGTCTCATGGTGTGGGTTCACTAAATGGTAACAATTAAGATGATGACTAGTGATCTTTACAATGCAGCACTGTGTGATTTACGGGGCAGCGTTGCAATTTCGACCTCAGATTCTGTGAGGCACGTTGAAAAATGTACCATCGCTACCACTTAACAGATGAGAGAACAGAGCCAGAGAGGTGAAGTTAGTTGCCCAAGGACCCACAGTTGGTCAGGGGTAGAGGTGGACTTTTAATTCCATGGACCCATGGGCCTGAATGGCCAAGGCAATCCTGGGGCCTGACTTGAAACTAGGACCACATGCTTCCCTTCATGGGAAACTCTAAGGAATCATGAGGCTGCGGACGAGACTTTTGTCTCCTCTCCTAGGAGCCATCAGGAAGAGGAGGCCAGGGAAGTAGGCTTGGGCTGATTTGTGGGAAATTTAGGTTAACACTCAGAGGCAACCTGATAATACCTCTGAGAATTCAACACATCATAACTGAGCCTGACCTGGGGAAGCCCTTGTAGAATTTGCAGTCAGATGAGGACAAGAGCATACATGCACAAAACCCCAAAGAATTGATTTAAATGCTACATATGTCCTAATGACCCTCAGAGTCACATCTCCAGCCCAAATCTGACTCCCAGACTCGGCTATCTGCTCTATATCTCCACCTGGACCTCATAAACCCCTCACGTTGAACTTGTTTAAACAGAACCTCGGGCCAGGCATAGTAGCTTACACCTGTAATCCTAGCACTTTGTGAGGCTAAGGCAAGACGATCACTTGAGCCCAGGAGTTTGAGACCAGCATAGACAGCATAGTGAGACCCAATTTCTACAAAATAAAAAAGCAAACAAAAAACCAGGCATGGTGTCACACATCTGTGGTCCCAGCTACTCAGGAGGCTGGGAAGATCACTTGAGGAGGTGGAAAGATCACTTGAGCTGGGGAAGTTGAGGCTCAGCTGGGTGACAATGGGAGACCGTATCTCAAAAGAAGAAAAATAAGCTAAACATAAACATACACATAAACCAGTATGTCTTACCATTACTCCCTAACCCAAACCTGTTCTATCCATGCTTCGTATCTTGGTTGAAAAACTTCAAAATCACACTTGATGCCTCTCTTTCTCAATTAACAACCATTAATTTGGAAAATAATTTTTGTTCTACCTTGAAAGTGGATACCGAATCTGGTAAAACCTGATCACCTCCACAGCTGCCACCCTGATCTAAGGAGCCATCTTCTCCTTGGATTACCCCAACAGCCTCCTAAAAGGTCTCCCTGCTTCTACCCTCCTTACAAATCAACACAGTAGCCACAATGACCCTTTCAAAACATGAGTCAGGCCGTGTCACTTCTCTACTGAGAACACGGCAATGGATCCCCATTTCATTCTAAGTAAAACCAAATACCATAAAATGGCTTACACTGATTTGTGTAGATTTCACATAATTATCCCATTTTATAAAAAAGGAAACTCACTAAGTTGCAGGACTGGGACTTTACCATGGGGTTTGAGGCACCAAGCCCAGCACGCTGTCTGCCATATCCCATGATATGGTGAGACATTTCATTCTTCCACAGCCTACTGGAGATGGATAGGGTAGGGTGAACCAAGTTGCAGAAAGAGATACTAGCTTTGAAGAGAAGGAAAAGCTCTTTGAAGAGTGGTGGGATGGAGATGGGGTTTTAAGAAGCTCACATCTGCTCTTGTTTCAGTTAAGAATGGACAGTGTCCACTCTTCCCTTTCACTGACCGTATGGAGTGTCCGCCTTCATGTCACAGTGACATCGATTGTCCCCTGACAGACAAATGTTGTGAATCTAGGTGTGGCTTTGCTTGTGCCGATGCCTGGACAGGTAAGGATTGGGGATATACCTCCCAAATCTACTGGACATGTGCCAAGGATGCCATTCTGTGCCATGGAGTGGGGGGTGTCTTGAACCTCAGATGCCTTGGGCTTACCTTTGAAGATCCTTGGGAACCCCTTTAATGCCCAACAAGTTATACTGACCTCTTGACCTCCGAAGACTATTGTGCTGTTCTTCAAAGCCAATTATTCATAGTATTGCTCTCTATTCTTCCCCAAGAAAACTTTGGCTTGCAAGGTGACAATATCCACTGATTCATAAAAAATTCATAACCATGAGGTGTACTCCTAATAAGCCCTTATGTCTGCACAGAACTTCAGAGCATGCACAGCATATTCATATCCTGTAAGATGAGCTAGGGAAAACATTGGTAGCAAATGCTGTTGGATAGAAGCCAACTTTCCAGCCTCCTCTAAGGCAGGTGTTTACTCCCCCATGTAGTACCAGGTATTGTCCAGGTGTGGCTTTGAGGTTCTAAGGTTCAGTATAGTGTGGTAGCAGGAGTCAAAGGCTTTTCAACTGGCTTCAGCTTTTGTACTGGGTTTCTATGTGGCATTGGGCAACTCACTTCCCTCTATATGGTCTTCAATGCCTACAATTTACAAAACAAGAAAGTTCTGTGTGCTATCTAATACTCCTGCCATCTGTGGTACTCTGGGGTTATATCACCCAGATCCATGAATTCTATAGGAGCAGACAGGAACCCCAACAGATGGTACAAATCAGAGATCTCAAGACTTTTCTTGATGCTTCTCAAGTTATTAGCTGTAGAAAGTTGATACTCTGCCTCCCCCAGTCTATTGCCACTACAGGGGGAAAGGTAAGAAGCTCAACCAGAATAAAACCCTGTTTGAGATTCCCAAGATTCCCCAAATTTGTCTCAAATTATGACCAAGTATTTTAAGGTCAAGTGTCTTCTTTTTCCCCATAAAGTCAAAACAGGTTTCTGCCCACACAAGCCCTCGGCATGTGCCAAGATTGATAAACCCAAGTGCCTGCAGGATGGTGAGTGTCCATGGGGGGAAAAGTGCTGCTCACATTGTGGACTGAAATGTATAGAACCCAAATATTGAATAGCAAATAGAAAATATTACCATCAAAATCATTAATTATGAGTAGCATAATAAAAAGCTGTCAGTTTTGTCTTATATCCAACTACCTTACCAAATTATCTAATTAAGTATCACGATATTGAATGATGTTACTTTAATTTTATATATAAACCCATCATCTTAAAATGAGGATATATTTGACTCTTTTTTCAACATCATGACTTTATTTTCTTGTCTTCTTGTACTGTATAGAACCTTCAAAATAATAATGAAAATAAAGGCAATGGCATCCATCTCTGTCTAGTTCCTTATTTTAAAGTCAATGGCTCCTGCAATGTAAAAAGACATTTGTTGTTGAATTTGGAATGAATAAGTTTTATTACACTTAAATTTCCCTTCCTTCCTTCCTTCCCTCCTTCCTTCCTTCCTCCCTCCCTCCCTTCCCTCCCTCCCTTCCTTCCCTCCCTTCCTTCCCTCCTTCCTTCCTTTTGACAGTTTTGCTCTTGGTGCCCAGGCTGGAGTGCAATGGCATGATCACTGCAACCTCTGCCTCCTGGGTCAAGCGATTCTCCTGCCTCAGCCTCCTGAGTAGCTGGGATTACAGGTACCCACCACCATGCCCGGCTAATTTTTTGCATTTTTAGTACAGATGGGGTTTCCCCATGTTGGCCAGGCTGGTTGTGAACTCCTGACCTCAGGTAATCCACCTGCTTCGGCCTCCCAAAGTGCTGAGATTACAGGCGAGAGCCACCATGCCTGGCTAATTACTTCCTTTTTAAGCTTATTTCCTATCAATTTATAGCTGCTACTAAAAATGACTGCTGAATTTTATCAAATTTGAGCATATAGTCACATGATAATTTTTCTCTTCTAATTTGTTGGCATAATAACTTGTTAAATTTTCTTGAGCCATCCTTGCATTCTTAATAAACTTAATTGCAATGTGTTATATCAATATACTTAGAATAACCTCAATTGCAGTGTATTGTATCAATATATTATTGGTTCTTTTTAGCTAATAGTCTATTTTGAATTTTCACATCTGTAGTCAAAAGAAAAATAGGTCTATGTTTTTTATTTGTTTTTCTATTTGGGTCATATTACTTAAAAAACATGAGTATGGGAGCTAATTGGGAAATATATCTACCATTTCTATGACCTGAAATATTTTACATAATATATCAATTCTGTGTTTTTTGAAGGCCACCAAAATTCAGCTCCAAAAGCATCTAGGTCAGGGTCTTTCTAGTGGTATATTTTAGTAATTTTAAAATATTTCATCTTATTTTTCATCTGCAGGTTTTCTACCTCCTCTTCTGCAAATTTTGATCTTTTGTATTTTGGTAAAATTAATCAATTTTTTCCTATATTTTCAAATGTATTTCTTTAGAGTAGTATAAATTGTTCTCCATATAATTCTTTTTATATCTTTAACTTTGGTTAGTGTTTTTACTCGTACATTCATGTTTCTACCCACCTATTTACTTACTAACCATTCAATCCTGTTACTTCCCTACCCATTTACTCAACACATATGCAGATACCCAATCCCCACTCACCTATCCCTCCCATCCCTTCACTGACACACCCTTCAACTTAGTACTTGCCCACTCCATATGTCTGTCCACTTACCCTTCTTACTCATCTTTCTTCTACAGACTCACTTGCCCATCCAGCCTTTAATTCATCTTCCTATTATTGACCTCTCTCCTCCCACTTTATCTGCACACACACACACACACACACACACACACACACACACTCTTTCATGCCCATAAAAATACACATTCATAATTTCTATACCTACCTCCCTCCATCCACCTACCAATGCACTCAACCACCTTTCATTCGAACGGCCCCCATCAATAGGCTCACCTATCCCATCACTACCCTATCCATCCTTATATTCAAGCCAATCCACTTATTCACCAATAATCTACCCATCCATAATCCATGCATTCATGCACCCAAATTTCCATGCTTCCTTCACTAATCCCTCTTCCTGTTCAACCATCTTCCCACTCATCAGTCTACCAGCCACCTACCCATCCACATATCTACTTACTTATTCACACACCTACCAATCCCCACCACCTACCTTGCTCATCCAGCAGGATGTACTGAGGGTTTATTTTGAGCCTATTCATGTTTTTTTTTTTTTTTTTTTTTTTTTTT
>NW_022437077.1:1649854-1723111 GCF_009761245.1 Sapajus apella
TTTGACAGAGTTTCGCTCTTGTTACCCAGGCTGGAGTGCAATGGCGCGATCTCGGCTCACCGCAACCTCCGCCTCCTGGGTTCAGGCAATTCTCCTGCCTCAGCCTCCTGAGTAGCTGGGATTACAGGCACGCGCCACCATGCCCAGCTAATTTTTTGTATTTCTTAGTAGAGACGGGGTTTCACCGTGTTGACCAGGATGGTCTCGATCTCTCGACCTCGTGATCCACCCGCCTCGGCCTCCCAAAGTGCTGGGATTACAGGTTTGAGCCACCGCGCCCGGCCTGAGCCTATTCATGTTTTAAGCACTATGTTCTAGACACAGACCTGCTTAATGGAGTTTGGAGCTTACTTGGTAGAGCAAACATGTAAGTTAATAATAGAATTAGAGGCAGAGGGAGCAACACAGGGAGCCAGTGACAGAGAATCAGTCCATGTGACAGGCTTTGGGCTAGTGAAAAAGCAGGAGGTGCCAGGTAGAAGCTGATCTGCTTGGTTCTCATTGGCGTCCCCCGTTCTGAGCACAGGATTGTTCCTGGAAGAGAATTGACACTGAGGCAGAGGTCAGACACCATGGCCCTCAATAGAGGGGATGACGAAAGGAGACGCAAAACCTCAGATGAGTCCATACCCAGGCTTCTCCAAAAAGTTATTGGAGAGAAGGGGCCCAAACCATGATTCATCCCAAGTCCCAAAGTCATAAATTTTATTTCACCTGGTTGGAAAGTGAGATGCTTGGATTGGGCCTGAAAATTAGGCAAGACAGAATGGAACGCAACAACCACAAAGGTAGTTAATTTATTTTCAATAAAATTTAGGAAAGAAATACAGCTTTAATTAGGGACCCTGGGTACCATTTGGAAATTTACTGACTCTGGGTGTTCAGCCTCTGTCTCCACTACAGATATCACTTCATTCTCTTGAACTCACCCTTCCTCTCTATCTTCAACTCTACAAGAAAATATATCCACGCCAACATCAGAACATGCCCTGGTGTCCTGTGGCAAGAACTTGTATGCTCAGCTCCCTCTTAAACTTATTTCTGACACTCACTTGCTGGGTGACATTTAATCAGTACCTGCACTTCTCTGGGCCTTATGATTCTTATCTATAAAATGAAATGGGGCTTGATGGCCCTTCCACCAAGATATTCCAGTTTTCACTCCCGCCTGGGCTGAGTTTGTGAGAATATGGGAAATAAAATAAGTTAAACAGTACTGCATAGGACATCTTACTTGTCCATTAGAAATTCTAGCCAGGCACAGTGGCTCACGCCTGTAATCCCAACATGTTGGGAGGCTTAGGTGGGCGAGTTGCTTGAGGGCAGGAGGTGGAGACCAACCTGGCCAACGGGGCGATACCCAATCTTGACTAAAAATACAAAAATTAGCCGTGCATGATTACAGGTGCATGCCTGTAATCCCAGCTACTCGGGAGGCTGAAGCACGAATTGCTTGAACCAGGGAGGTGGAGGTTTCAGTGAGCCAAGATTGTGCCACTGCACTCCAGCCTGGGTGACAGAGCAAGACTGTCTTTAAAAAGAAGAAAAGAAAAGAAGAGAAGAGAGAAGAAAAGAAAAAAAGAAATTTGATTCACTAGTCTCTTTAAGTGAGATTGTGAAGTTGGTGGAATGGGATTCTTACGGGGGCTCTGCCTCCGATCCTAAATTTTGTGACCATACAGTCACTCTCTGATGATAAGGCTGTCTTTGGCCTCTGTCTGTCATGTAGGAAAGCTTGGAGAACAAACTTGGCCCAAAAGGGCAACACCTAGTTAGAGAAGAAAATGGGAGCCCTAGGGATAACATTTACTCTGTGAAGAGTGTCTTTCTCCTTCCCAGGACTGGCTGAGTGGCCGGTGTAGATTCTGTGGCTATAGGAAGGAGAGCTGCCCACATTCTCCAGCACCTCTTTCCCACCGCTCCTCTACTAGCCCAGTTAGAATCCCGAAACTCTGCTGTGTTACTGAACTTTATTCCACTGTAGTCTCTCAGGCAAATCCCTTTACTTCATAGTTCCTTAGACAACAAGGAGCTGGGGTTGATGGTTGAGGCTCCCTCTAAGCTTTGATAGCCTTTCTTGCTCTGAAAGCAACACAACGTTGAAAAACACTCTCTGAAGACTCTGCTGTCAGCCTAATTCCTCCTCTACACCCTGCTCTGTGGCAACATCTTTATTCTTTGGTCTTGGTCAAAGAATATGAGCGAACCAAAGATAAAATAAAAGAGAGAAGGATGGGAGGAAACTACGGGAGAGGGAGAAAGGAACACAGAGACCACGGGAAAGAGAAACAGACACAGGCGCAGAGAGGCACCGATAAACGATGAGATACCAAGAGACCAACAGAGACACATTGTCAGAGACAAGCAGAGGGGTGTGCTAGTAAGTGTGCACGTACGCTGGAAAATGAATGAAGAACGAGGACACTGCACTGCTCTCCAAGTTATCAAGATGAAGACCCATGATGGTGGCATTCCCTCTGAAGGTAGCCTGGAAAGTGGGAGACATGCTTTGCCCACTCCCCAGGGTTGACTAGAGCCCCCAGCCCAGTGCAGCCCAGGGGTGTAAGGATCAAGATCCATTCAATAAAGAGACCCTTCCTCCCAAGCTGTGAGCTGGGTGGGGGGAGGGAGTTAGTTCCATTTGTGACCTTGGGAACTTAGTGTTCCCAGCAAGAAAGGGAGTGGCTGGCTTGTCTCCAGTTCTTATATCCAAGGTGCTGGCTACTGAAGGAATAGGCTGGGCCACAGCAGCTGAGCTTCCAAATTCTGGAACCACAAGAAAGGCCAGTCTCTCTTCAGCATGGGATCTTCTGGACTTTTGAGCCTCTTGGTGCTATTCATCTTCTTAGTGAATGTCCAGGGACCTGGTCTGACTGATTGGTTATTTGCCAGTAAGTATTGGGCCTCGGTCCTTGCCCTAGAGAGAGGGGAGTTTGCTGGGAGGAAGGATCAGGGAACAACTCTTCAGATCCGGGTTGCTTTCCACCCATCTTAGCCAGGTCCCAGGTTGGGAGAGGAGAGAGATATTTGTAAGCTCCCTCCTGTGGAAGATCCCTTCTGGGAATGCAGAAACCCTTACTTAGGCAATCCCCACTTTCAGCCCCTTTGAAGTGGAGAGTCTTTATCAAGGAGGTGGAAGAGAGTCACAGAATCTAGCATTTAGGGTAGGTGCTACAGGAATCCACGAAACCAAGAGACCTTCTCCTTACCCCACAAGCAAAACAGGCCCCTTTCTTGAGCCGCCATCTCTATCAACTCCTGGTTCTTTCAAATGTAGTCCCATAAAGGGTCCCTGTATCCCTAAGGGTTCCCTAACTTTGAGATAAAAGACAGCGTGCAGAAGTCCCTTTAAACTTAAGACGCTAATGTTCCATGACTATAATGTAACAATGATCATCGTTATCATTTGCTGAACACTCAGGAAGTAAGGATTTCTGAAAAGGGATTTCTAAAACAACAGAGGGGTCTGGAGTCAGATTTGGGGGGTTCAAATCTTGGTAGCCATGTAATCTTGGACAAGTTACTTAAATTTCGTGGGCCTCAGTTTCCGCATCTGTAAAATGAGGATATTAACAGAACTTCCTTCATAGAGTGATTATCAAGGTTGAATGAGATCATACATTTTAAATGCTTAGAAGAGTGCTCGGCTTATGGTAAGTACTTAGCAAATGTTAGTTAATATGACTGCGTATCTGTTACTATGATTAGAGCTTTATATACTTTGTCTCATCGCTTTCTCACAACTCCTTAAGGGCAAAACGATTTTACAGTTGATGAAACCAAGGTTCAGAGAGGGTCAGAATTCAGGCCAAGAGTAAGAATTCAAAATCTAAACTGGCTCCTGGGTAAGTGATATTAATCGCTGTATAATATCTCCACCTAGAGGAACTTCCAAACATTGATTCTTCAACAAAGCCAAAAACATCACGTCAGCTTAATCCAGTGGCCTGCAATGGGGCGATTTTGCCTTCCAGGGGAACTTTGCAGTGCGTGGAGACATTTTTGGTTGTTACAACCAGCGGGTGCTACTGGGGTCTGTTGGAAAGAGGCCTGGGATGCTGCTAAACATCCTACAATGCCCAGTTCAGCCCCCCAAACAAAGAATTATCCAGCCCAAATATCACTGGTGTTTGAGATGGGATGGAGCTGGGGGGATGGGAAGAGAGGGAGGAGTGGTCAGGAGGGAGCGGGGTGTAGGCAGTAGGGAAGTGAGTGAGGCCGCCTTGAGGAAGAGAACTCCTGGAAGGGAGCAAAGTGGAAACAAACTTCCCTGACTCTCCAGAATTGCCTTGTGTCTGGCAAAGCGGAGAGACGCTGTGCTCTCCAAGGCTCACGGGTGTAAAACTGCTCCCTCCCTAGAGAGATGTCCCAGAATCAAAGAAGAATGTGCATTCAAAGAAAGGGATGTGTGTACAAAGGACAGACAATGCCAGGACAACAAGAAGTGTTGTGTCTTCAGCTGTGGAAAAAAATGTTTTGATGTCACACAAGGTAATATTCAGAGCCTCAGAATAACCAACCCCTCCCCCCCATATCCTCACCTTCTGCCTTCCTGGGCTGGCTTTGTGCCCTTGTCGCTGAGGGCTGGTCTCCGGCAAAATTGCTGGACTTGGAAGACCTGCGATTTAGATTCATTACTGTGCCAAATATGGTGTGTGACGATAGTAATGACCTTATCCTATCAAGTAATATTTGAGACTCAGTTTCAAACATTACTTGATAGGATAAGGTCATTCTTATCTTCACCAAAACAAATGAGTGGTGAGGGAGTGGGATTGAAACAGATATTTTTTGGCTATTTGTTTACCTGTCACTCTTATAATTTTTTTGAGCCTCCAGGTGGCCATAGTTGCCCTAACATATACCAACATTGTTGCTGCAAGTGATAAATTAAGCAATTTATATTTCCTAGCTCTTTTGTATGTAGTGACCACCTCTCTGCCTACACAAATCCAACTTTGCACCAAAATACCTCTCCTGACCACTCCAGAACAGAGGGTTTTTCCCTTTCCGCTGCATCTTAATTTCATGCCCATCTCCCTGGGATGCAAAAAGACTATCAAAGATTCTTTTTTCATTCATTTAACAAATATTTGTTGAGTGCCTCTGAGACCCAATTTAGGATTCGATCTGCTCAGCGTGGTCAGGAAGGTTGGGATTGCCTCCTTTGAGAAAGCGAATCTGGAGCTGAGTTGAGAAAGATGGGTAATGTTTTAGGCAAAAAGTGGTGGAAGGGTTTTCCAAGCACAGGAGTAGCATCCACAAGGCTCAATGGTGGGGCCTGGGGAGGCCAGAATGCAGAGTGAACACGAGCATGGTACAAGGAAAACAGATCCTGGATGGGCAGAGATCAAACAACTCAGGTACGGTGGGCCGGATGAAAGAGTCTTGTCTCGATCCTAAGGGCCATGGCAATCCACCAAGGTGGGCCAGTCACATGACCAGGTTCACACTACATCTATAGAGGTTAAAATAGGAGGAGCAGAGTGTCTTAAAGGACTTCAGGATGATAGAAGTGGTGGCCAGAACTAGAGGTAGCTGAGGGGATGAAGAAGAGTAGGGTGTGCTTGAAAGGTATATGGGAGGTAAAGTAAACAGGACTTGACAGAAGTAGAGTGGGCAGGCCGGAGGCTAAGTCACTCACATGCCAGCAGGTAAGGATTCTGAATGCAGACATCCTGAGTTCAACTCTTACCTCCGGTTTGTACCAGTCTTTTTGTCTTGGATAAATTAACGACTTTCCCTCACTGTGCCTCAGTTTCCTCAGATAATAAAGGGATCAGTGTAAAAAGTTATTTTGAGGATCAGATAAATTGATCTGCATGATGTGCTTACAGCAATGACTGGTACATAATAGCCACCTGATAACCTATTCTCTTGTTTGTGATTCTTGGCTGGGGGCTCCTAAATAGCAGAGATCATGCCTTTTCTCTGTTCCTAGAAGCATATGAGCACATAAATAAATAAAAAATGAATGCACAAGATTCTGAAGCAAGGTGTGGTGGTGAGGGATATAGAATAGAGTCAAGGAAGACATCACAGCAGTCGATGTCTGAGAAAGGTTTTGAAGGAAGAAGAGGAGTGTCACTGTGAGCAGTGCAAAGGGATAGAGGTATGGGGTAGTGTGTTGAATATTGCTGAAGCATGTAGCTCGGAGGGTTCTGTGGCAGGGGAGGAGGCCAGCATCACAGTAGGAGCCAGGCAATGAAGGGCCTTGTGGATCATGTGAGGACATGGTCATGAAGTCGAGGTAGGTCCTATCTGTGGAATGACATGATGAGCCTGGCTTTCAGATCCATCAGATCCTTCTCTCTGGTGGGAAGCATAAAGGATTGATTGGAGGGGCCAGGACTGGAGGCAGGGGGATCAATCTGAGGTTATCTCAACAGCCCAGGCATGAGACACTGAGGCTTATATTAAAGAGACTGGCAGAGAGGTGAACTATTAGGAGGTAAAAATCAACAGGACCTAATTGCTCAGCAGTGATTTACTCATATGGAACTGGGTAAGCATAATTTAGTTGGGACCTGTATTTGCTTGCTAAAGTTGCTAGAACAAAGTACCATTGACTGGGTGGCTTAAACAACAGAAATGTGTGGTCTCACAGTTCCTCAGAAGTCCGAGGTCAAGGTGTCAGCACGGTTGGTTCCTTGTCGGGGTTATGGGGAAGAAGCACGTTCCATTCCTCTCCCCTAGCTTCTGGTGGTTTGAAGGCAATCTTTGGTGCTCCTTGGCTTATAGACACATCACCCCAATCTCTGCCTTCACATTCATGTGGTGTTCTTCCAGTGTGTATGCCTCCGTCCAAATTTACCTGTTTTTTTTTTTTTTTTTTTTTTTTTTGTGAGACAGAGTTTCACTCATGTTACCCAGGCTGGAGTGCAATGGCACGATCTCGGCTCACCGCAACCTCCGCCTCCTGGGTTCAGGCAATTCTCCTGCCTCAGCCTCCTGAGTAGCTGGGATTACAGGCACGTACCACCATGCCCAGCTAATTTTTTGTATTTTTGGTAGAGACGGGGTTTCACCATGTTGACCAGGATGGTCTCGATCTCTTGACCTCGTGATCCACCCACCACGGCCTCCCAAAGTGCTGGGATTACCTGTTTTTATAAGGACATCAGTCATACCAGTACAGAGGCCCACCCTATTTTAGTCTGACCCCATTTTAACTAATTACACCTGCAACAACACTATCTCCAGGGATACAGCTGCCCACTCTGGGGTCTCCTTGCAAATGTGTACAATATTTCAGTGGAGCTGTACACCTGCTGTGTGACAAGGGAAAAGGAGCCTATTCCAGTTTCATCTATAGTGGTTTTCAGGGAGAATAATAACATCTGTTCATTTCTGGAGTAGGCACTCTGAGTTTTCAACTCTGGAGTCTCTCTGCAGATGTATGCGAAATGCCAAAGGAAACTGGTCCCTGCATGGCTTTTTTCCGTCGTTGGTGGTATGACAAGAAAAATGATACTTGCTCCATCTTTATCTATGGCGGCTGCCAGGGAAACAATAACAACTTCCAATCCAAAACCAACTGCCTGAACACCTGCAAGAAAAAACGTGAGTCCTGGGCGCCCCGCTCCTTCATCTTCTCCAGTGCCAGGCTGGGAGGTCTGGGTGTTGGCTGGTCCATTCCAGGACAGCTACATCTTTGGCAGATCTGGTGCTGACAGAACCAGCTCCAATCAGGAGATCAGAATGCACCTGGCAAAGGGGTAAGACAAAGTTACTTTCTGGGAACTGAGGATGAGAGGGATGTAGAAGTAATCAATGTTGGCGAGTATGAGGGGAGTTAGGAGGGGTAGAGGATGGGTACAGAAGTGGTGAAATCTCAGAGACGAACTGCAGAAGAGGCACAGGATGTTAAACCTAGATAGTTGACCAACCAACCCTTCCAAGCCATCAATGCTCTCAATACAACTCTTTGCCAGCAATTCCTATTCATTTGTCCTTGAAGGAGATGGAGAACTCCCCAAAGCAAACCCACTTCTTTTTAGTATCTTTCTGTGAAAAGATGTATAAACGTAACTTCAGCCTCCAAAGATAAGCTGAACCCAAGATGCTCAACTGTTTCTGTCCTACGTTCTCTACAGGCGTTCCCTGAATGGATAAGGATGCACTGGAAGAACCACCAGCATGTGACTCATGCTCTGAGGACTGTCCGTGTACGTGACCGATGCTCTAGATTGACTTCCAGTTTCACTCTCAGCATTCCGAGATCTTGGCCTTTCCCAAAACAGAACCCCTGCATCTACCTCCTCTTCCCCAGACTTTGCCTCTTTTGATGCACAATATCCTTCTGTTTTGATTTCATCCTTATGTCCCCTTTATCTCCAACTTCTAGAGCTCCCAGTTTATACTGTGTCACTCTCAATTTTTTCCAATAAAGTACTTGATGAAGTCCTGTGCCTCTGAGGCTGAGTAATTGACATCTTTTTGGCACATTGCACTTGTAGAGTAAGGGATCGTTGAGGCTTCTGGTGATACCATTCAAGGGAGTAAAGACAATCAGAACTTTGAAGAGTTGTGAGCTCCAGGGATACTGTTATTGTTATATACCTCTGTTTCTATAAAAGATTGTAAAATTCTTTTTAGGCAAGGGCCCAAGGACAATGACTTAGTTTGGATCCTCTAGAAATGAACCCTTGGAAAAGGGCATGGGTGCAGGTAGTTTGTTTGGGAGACCTCCCAAGACATACAGGATGGGGGAGTGGGATGAGTAATTCAGGGAAGAGAGAGGAGTCTATTATGAGCTGGTTATCACTGTGGCTCAGTCCTACTGGGGACCTTTTAAAGAATCATGTAAAACAGGCTTCCACATTTTCTTTTTAAAAATTATTTTATTTTATTTTAAGTTCTAGGATACATGTGCAGGACCTGCAGGTTTGTTACACAGGTAAGTGTGTGGCATGGTGGTTTGCTACACCTATCAAACCATCACCTGGGTATTAAGCCCACATGCCCCTGATGCTTTCCCTACCCCTGCCCCTTCAACAGGCCACAGTGTATGTTGTTCCCCTTCCAATGTCCATGTGTTCTCATTGTTCAGCTCCCACTTACAAGTGAGAACTGGCAGTGTTTAGTTTTCTGTTCCTGTGTTAGGTTGCTGAGGATAATGGCGTCCAGCTTTATCCATGTCCCTGCAAAGGATGTGAACTCATTCCTTTTTATGGCTGAGTAGTATTCCATGGTATATATGTACTACATTTTCTTTATCCAGTCTATCATTGATGGACATTTGGGTTGATTCCATATCTTTGCTATTGTAAATAGTGCTGCAACGAATATATGCATACATGTATCTTTATAACAGAATGATTTATATTCTTTTGGGTATATACCCAGTAACGAGATTGCTGGGTCAAATGGTATTTCCAGTTCTAAATCTTTAAGGAATCATCACACTGTCTTCCACAATGGTTGAACTAATTTACATTCTTGCCAACAGTGTAAAAGCATTCGTATTTCTCCACAGCTTTGCGAGCATCTGTTGTTTCTTGACGTTTTAATAATCACCATTCTGACTGGCATGAGATGGTACCTCATTGTGGTTTTGATTTGCATTTCTCTGATGATCAGTGATGCTGAGCTTTTTTTCACGTTTGTTGACTGCATAAATGTCTTCTTTTGAGAAGTGTCTGTTCATGTTCTTTGCCCACTTTTTGATGTTTTTTTTTCTTGTAAATTTGTTTAAGTTCCTTAAAGATTCTGGATATCAGATCACAAATTTTCTTAATCTATCTCCTGTGATGGGAAGCTAAGCTATTTGTCCACTGACTCCCAATGCCCACTGGATGTCAGAGATGCTAAATCCCTCACTCTTTCAGACTTTTATGCATACAAGCTATACAAGCTCCCAAGGGGCCAGAGAAAACCCACAGCAGAAAAGTAGTGACTAATTTTGGAGGCAGGAGGCTGTCAATGTGCATTGGCTATTATTCAGCCATAAACAGGAATTAATATCTCACTCACCACTGATGACATGCCTTGCTGCACACAGACACCCTGCTGCCATCCTGCAGAAATGTTTTCATTACCCACAGTCCTTTGCCAGATGGGATTGATGCCCAGGTACCTGGCTCCTCACTTCACTCGGGCCTATACCAAGGATATAAAATTTGGTGCAGATGCTCAAACCTTAATGCTTCAAGGTGTAACTTTTTATCCAATGCTATAGCTGCGACAACAGGGACAAAGTGAGAACAGATTTAGAGTAGTCCCAAAGTAACAAAATATGTTATCGATTGTTGCAAAATCAACTGACTTAAAGAATAAATATAACTGATCTTTACATACAAAAGAAGAGAGAGGCAAGTGAAAGGCAGGGAGAAAGATTCAGACAGACAGACTCACTGAAAGAGAGAAAAAGACAGGCACAGAGTAAAAAACATAAAGAGATACAAAAAAGGGAAGAAACAGTGAGAAAAAGAAAACAAGAATAGACGTGTCAGGAGAAGAGTGAAATTCGAAAGAAGTAAGAGAACTAGCATACTCTTAACCTTCAAATGCCCCCTGGGAAATGGCAGACTCTCGAGTTAAACAGCCTCTTCTGCTAAGGGAGCCTAGAAAGCTCAAGACAAGATGTGCCCTCTTTCCCTGGTAGGCCAGAGAGCCTCCAATTGCTGAGAATTGGAAACCGCCTATCAAGCCCCACCTTCCCCCAGGCTAGGTACCAGCTAGTCGCACTCGTGGCCTCAGGGATCTGATGTTCCTGATGAAGGGAATCTGCCTGGCTTGTCTCCAGGGCTGTCTCTTGGAGTGCTGAGCCACACCAGTGCAGGCAAAGTGCAGAGGTAGGAGCCGCTGAGCAGCCGTTCTTAGTTTTGGTGCCATCAGCCAGGACAGTACTTCCTAACATGGGACTCTCAGGATTTCTGCCAATCCTGATACCATTCATCCTTCTAGGGGACATCCAGGGACCTGGGCATGCTGAAGGGTCTTTTTGGGGTAAGTATTGGGAACTCAGTCCTTGCAGTGGAGAAAGGAAACTCAGCGAGAAGGAAGGAACAAAGAATAATTTTGCAGATGAGGAATTATTTTCTCCATCTCTGCCTGGAGTTCCAGGTGGGAAATAGGGGAGCTATTTGTAGTCTCTCGGTAAGAGACTCACTTGGTGAATATAGGCACCTGAATCTGGGGCAACTGACTCCTTGCAGTCATTCCAAAGAGTTCTTCCTGGAGGTTTCTGGACCTAGAACTCATGAAATGGAATAAGAAGGAGTGGTGAGCCCAAGGAAGTTTCCCGTAAGGAAAACAGGCCATTCCCTACAATACCACCTGTGTCAGCTTCCAAATGTTCTCCCTGCAGCCCCCCACACCCATACTCACAGAGGACCCTAGCCTGTGGGATAAAGAATGGTCTCCAGAAGTCCCTTGGAATGCTGAAATGTGAAGACCCACAATTAGCAGCTAAATATACTGAGCACTGAAAATTAGTGGTTGAAAGTGAGCACTCAGGAGCCACACATTGCAGGTTCAAATCCTGGCTCTGCCCATGAGTAGCTGCATGACCTTGGCAAATTCATATAATCCCCTTATGCTTCCAATTTCTCTGTTTACAAAATGTGAATATTAACAGTACTTACCCATAAATTTGTAATGAGGATTAAGGAGAAAAGGCCAGCACACAGTAGGGGCTTCATCCATATTACTCACTGTTATGTTATGTTATATTCCCCAGGCAGTTTGACAATGGCTTTTCAAACTGTGTTGCATCAGTCTTCAAAGCAACCCTATGGACAAATGAGAAAATCAGGGCTCAGAGAGAGTGCCTGGCACATCAAGGGTTGCTCAGAATTCAGAAGGCCAGCTCTCTGATGCCAGAAATGTTCATCTCAATAATTGAGAGTCATAGCACCTCCTGGGGGAGCAACCAAGCATAGCAATGCTGAGTGACTAGAACAGTCTCAGAGGAATGCGTCTTTCTCTCAGGAACCTCATAGATGGTGTGGGTGGAGTGTAGGGGTTGGTTTAGGGATCTGATGGTGAGTTGTTATGGGGTTGGGGATGTGAGCAGTTTTGTGAAATTCCTGAGCCGCCTGAGGGCCACTACCTTCTGGGGACAGGTGGAGTGGAAACAATGTTTTCTAACTCTGCACTGGTGCCCTGGGCCTGGGGAGGTGGAGCACTGGCTCCTTTAAGGCCTCGAAGGAATATATCTTCCCCTCTTTTAGGTTCATGTCCCAAAATCCGAGTGAGATGCCCAATGGATGAAATAGATCAGTGTACCCAACACAGCGAATGCCCGAAAGACATGAAGTGTTGCATGTACAGCTGTGGAAATAAATGTGTAGCTCTCAAAGAAGGTAACTCAGATACTTTCTGAATTACCCAATGTCCTCATCTCCTGCCCCCACCTGCACTGCACTAACTCTCCTGGTTCACTGATGGCTGGTCTCTGACCAAGAGTCTAGGTATGTCTTCTACTTGACACAAATCTATCAGTCCTGGACTTGGGAGACATGGATTTTGTTTCATTTCTTCCCCTATTTTGGTATGTGATGTGAACAATGTAGTTTTCCTTTCTGGGCCTCAGTTTTCCTATCCATAGGACAGGTGTTGATATTGGACCACATGGTCTCTTGGCTACTCTTCAGTGATTCTCGAGATGCCAAGTAGTCACTGAAGTCTCATCAAATGCCAACATTGTGTCAGGTTATATGTTAGCTATACGAGATAAGTGTATAATATGTATTTCCTGGTTTTTTTCTCCAGGCTTCTCTGTCTATATAAATCCAGGATGCCCTCCTTGACCACCTTAGACTGCCCACACTCTTTCTTCTCTGCCCATATTATTGGGCTCTAAAGAAGACGATCAAGGACTATTCATCCATTGTATTCATTCAACAAATATTGATTGGTTTCCTGACACCTGTGATGAGTTCCACTTGCTCATTGTGGCCAGGAAGATCAGAAAAGGTTTTTCTGGGAAAGGGGTCCATGATTTAAGATCTGAAAGATGAGTACTTAGACCAAAAAAATGGGACGAAATAGCCTTTCAGGCACAGGTAATAGCATGTGCAAGGCTCTGTGGCAAGAGGCAGCATGTTCAGGCCTAGAAAGACTGGAAAGCAGAGAGTGAGGAAGAGATGAGGAAGCTGGTGGTGTATATTCAGGGCAACTTGAATCTGCACACCTAGGCGACCATCCTCAAGTTTTGGGCTCAAATAAACTCTCTACTTAATTATATGTTCTGAATCTTGTTACTTAAGGTTGACATGCCTATCAAGACAATAACTAGGTTTTCAGTGCTTTGACAAAACGTTGGATGTGTGGCCTTCTGGCCAAGCACCTGTGGTTTCATATTGTTCAAGCATTTGTTGCATTCCTAGGGATTGCAGCTCTATATAAGCTCACTGTTGCTGAACCAAGAAATGAGGCATACACAGATTTTGACAGAAATTGTAATTCTAGAACAGATTTTGAAGAGATGAGGAAGGCTGGTGTCTTTCAGAGTGCAAAGTGACTTTGGAATTGAAAGAATTTCTCTGGGTTGAAGTTTCTCATTGACTTGTGTTCTTGAACCATGAAGCATGAATATGTGGGCTGAGGAATAGTTTCTCTTGATAAATAAACAATTAACAAATTTTAAAAAGAGAGAAAGATGAAGCTGGGCTAATGGGAGAAGGAGGACAGGTAAGGGGTCTGATCTTGATCCCAAAAGCAATGGATTAACCTATGTTCAAATCCTTTACCAACTGTGTGGCTTCAGGAAAGTTACTTGGCCTCTTTAAACCTTACTTTCCTCATCTGCATAATTAGAACGATAAGAGGACCTACTTTACAAGATTAAATGTTAATAGATGTCAACTACTAAGAATAGTGCCTGACTCTAATCGATGCTATAATTATTGTTTTGTCGTGTTTCAGACTATGAGGTTCTAAAGAACTCTATTTGTACCTCATAGCACTATGGGCAAAATATTTGCTCAATAAATGCTTCTTTAAGACGACAGTAGATTTGGGTTTTGGGTTTTTTTTTTTTTTGTGAATACTCATGAAGCATCCTTTCTATGCCAAATTACCCGTGAGAAACTGCTTTATCAAGATGGCATAAGATGCGATCCCCTCTCAAAAACCTCACATTCTCATGGAGGAGTCAGAAAACATGAACAAGAAAGTAAATGGAAATGATAAATGTGTGTGTAAGACTGAGAAGCAGTAAAGAAAAGCAAGGAGTAAAGAATGAATCCAGGAAAGACTGCAGAAAAGAGCCGATGTCTGGCAAGGGTTTTAAAGAATGAACAAGAGTGCACATATCAAGAGGGGGCTGGATGTGTCAGGCGTGTGCAAAGGCATGGGGTATGTAAGGACGTGCTATTTTTAGAGCATCCAGTTGGGAAGCTTGGGTGTTGGGCAGCATAAGAAATAAGCTGGAGAGGAGGAGGAGGAAATGTCCTAAGTCCTTCTGGGTTTGGTAGAGCTTCATCCTGTGTCCAGCAGATCAGCCATTCTGGAAACCAGTGTGGAGCAGACTGGAGAAATCTTGGAGATTAGCTGGTGGCCTTTCGTGGAAGTCCTTGCAAAAGAGAATGATGCTTGAATTAAGAAAGTGGCAGAAAGGAAATAAAGAAGAGCTATTTAGGAGCAAAATCAGCCAGATTTAGTGTTCAGATGTTGGGGAGGCAAAGAAAAAGAAGCCATGTGATGCCACAGCTGCTCCTTCCAGCAGCCCTGTTAGGCAAGCAGGGTGGAATTTTTGTATTCTCATCTTACAGATGAGGAAGTCAAGGACAAGAGAGGTAAAATGAATGGTCAAGATTCACACTGAATTGGGAGCAGAGCCCTGAGCCAAATTTGTTCCTTAGTGGAGACAAAGAGAGCAGTGGCCCGAGAAAGGGAGAGATGGACATTCTCCAGGGAGACAGGCACACAAACAGCTCTGCTCTGCGATCTCCCTGTAGATATATGCAGTATGCTGCCGGACCCTGGCTACTGCTTGGCCTCCATCCCACGCTGGTGGTACAATAAAAAAACTAAGACCTGCTCCGAATTCATTTATGGAGGTTGCCAGGGGAACAACAACAACTTCCAAACTGAAGATATCTGCATGGTCACCTGCCAAACGCTCCGTAAGTCCCAGAGGTCCCAGTCTCCTGTGCTCACCAAGGCCACACTGGGAGGTCTGGGTGTTGGCTGGTCTATTCAAAGACCTGGGTGGGCCTGGGGATGACAGAACCAGCTCCAGTGCAGTGGTACAAGTAGAAGGATATGTTGGGAAAGAGAGGGTGGGGTGGGAGGGATTAGTCAAAGGGATATTGGCAAGTATAAGGTGAGTAGCGAGTGTAGAGAGCAAACAGAAGTGGTGGAGTATCCCAGACCAGGTCAGATGGAGGCCCAGTAAATTCAGCCCAGCTCTGAACACCGTTCACCAGCCAATCATTATAGGCCTTTACTTTGCACTAAACCTTGTTGCTAATTCTCTCCCTTTTAAAGGTTATTTCTTTTTTTTTTCCCATTTATTTATTTTATTGCATTTTAGGTTTTGGGGTACACGTGAAGAACATGCAAAATTGTTGCATAGGTACACATGTGGCAGTGTGATTTGCTGCCTTCCCCCCCCATCACCTACAACTGGCATTTCTCCCCTTGCTATCTCTCCCCAGCTCCCCACCCCCCACCGTCCCTCCCCTATTTCCCCCCAACTGACCCCAGTGTGTAGTGCTCCCCTCCCTGTGTCCATGTGTTCTCATTGTTCAACACCCGCCTATGAGTGAGAACATGCAGTGTTTGATCTTCTGCTCTTCTGTCAGTTTGCTGAGAATGATTTATGCAGCCATCAAAAACGATGAGTTTGGGTCCTTTGTAGGGACATGGATGAAGCTTAAAGGTTATTTCTAACCAAAGCAACCACATAGTTTATTGGCCAAACCAAGTCACTTTTGAGAATGTCTTAAACTGAGGTGCCATTAACTATTACACTGGGACAACAGGCATAAACTGGGACTCTACTGGGCAAACCAGAACCCATGATCATTCTAGGAGCCCCCCAAACTCACCTTCATTCCATTCCTGCCCAAAGATGTAAAATTGATCCCACCTCCTTTTCCTCATTAGCTGCAAGATTTGGTTCCTAATGTGGCCAGCGTCCAAGTATCTCACCCTTTATTCTTCTACTTCACAGGTTGGCCTAATTAGCATAAGGAGGAGCTTGAACAACCTCCAGGGCTTGGTTCATAATCCAGGCCTCTCTCCATGTGTGCCTGATTGGTGCTCCATATTGGCTTCCATGGGCCAAACCTTGGCTGTTCCAGAAACTAAATCCCAGGAATTGCTTACACCCTTTCTTTTAGCGTAGCTTCTCTTCAAACAAAATGCCCTTCCCTTTGACCACTTCTCAGTTTGAAACTCTATGTCTTCAACTTTCAGAACCCCTATGTATTCCTATGAAGGCTTCAGTTCCCTTAATAAAGTGCACTGTAGGGTCTAATCTCTCTGAGGCTGAATAATTCGTATCTGCAATATGCTGATATTCACATATACTCACATCTGTCTGTATGCAATTTTCAGAGAACAAGAAATCATTGCATTTTCTGGTAACACCGAAAAAGGGAGAGAGGAGTATGAAAATCCTGCAAATTGAGAATGCTGGTGGCATTATTACTTTAGCAAAATTGTTGTAAGATGCTTAAGAATGGAGCCAGTGCAGATCCAGATTTTGTGTGGTCTAAACCTGATAAATCAGGAGCTCCTTTAGAAACCAAGCACAGGCCAGGTGCGGTGGCTTATGCCTGTAATCCCAGCACTTTGGGAAGCTGAGGCCGGTGGATCACCTGAGGTTGGAAGTTTGAAACTAGCCTGATCAACGTGGAGAAACCCTGGCTCTACTGAAAATATTAAAAAAATTAGCCAGGTGTGGTAGTGCATGCCTATAATCCCAGCTACTCAGGAGACTGAGGCAGGAGAATTGCTTGAACCTGGGAGGTGGAGGTTGCAGTGAGTCGAGATTGTGCCATTGCACCTCAGCCTGGGCAACAAGAGTTATACTCTTGTCTCAAAAAAAGAAAAAAAAAAAAAAAAAAAGAAAAAGAAAGAAATAAACCAAACACGAATTAGTACAAAAGAGAATATTATTTCAAATGAGGAGGGAAATTGCAATCAACTGCAAATTTTTAAAGGCTGACAAACACAAAAAATTGCACAAAACCCACAAATATTAATAAATCATTGTTTACATTTATGATGTCAATTCTGTAAAGCACAATTTCCGTGGAGAGAATGGAAAGATAACGAAGTCTTTTATTTAATGTGGCGATCAAAATATGATTATATTTTATTTTTTATTATAGGTGAGTTGCATAATACATACCTGAATGCTTGACGCCATGCTTGAGGTCTGTAGTTCTGTTACAGGTTTGTGTCCAGAAACACAGGAATTTTAATAAATTATCTTTTGTACAATTCCATCAAAAAAAGAAAAAAATGCATGGTATATTTAAAATTGTACATATTGATGTATCAAGTATATGGTTACTAGAAAATAACTTCTGAACAGCCTTCCATAAGAACTGATTTTTTTTTTTTCTCTTTAAAATTTGATGTATCTGGCTGGGCGTGGTAGCTCATGCCTGTAAGAGAAAACTAAAGGCAGAATGATCATTTATAATATTACTAAATTGGGCCAGGCACAGTGGCTCACACCTGTAATCCCAGCACTTTGGGAGGCCAAGGTGGGTGGATCAGCTGAGGTAGGAGTTCAAGACCAGCCCGGCCAACATGGTGAAACCCTATCTCTACTAAAAATACAAGAAATTAGCCAGTGTAGTGGTGTGCACCTGTAGTGCCCGCTACTGGGGAGGCTGAGACATGAGAATCACTTCAACCTGGGAGGTGGAGGTTGCAGTGAGCCAAGATCATTCCGTTGCGTTTCAGCCTGGACAGTGGAGTGAGACTCCACCTCAAGAAAAAAAAAATTGATGTATCTGATATTTGAAAGAATGCTCCACAGGCTTGTTTTCCTGGTTCCATACATTTCAAAACTTGCTTCTCCACTATCATCCGTATCCATCTTGGGCTAAGAACATTCATTTTACAACGCATCCTCTAGTTGCATAACTTAGTGTTAAATGTCAAGGGAATTGGCCCAGTAGACAACGGGAGTATTATTTGCTGCTGCTCCTACACCAGGACGGCTAGCAGCAACTTCCTATACATAGAAATGACAGCAGACAACCTAAATATATTCTACTAACTCCAAAATAAATATATCCCCAAATCAACTTCCTTTTAATCTGCATGCCTAAAATGCTGGCAGTTGCCCCAACACCACCTGACCCAGGAGAAGTGTGACAGAGGGAAAGGTCAGAGTGGAAAGGGGAGGTGGATTGGTTGATTGTGGTCAGAACATCTTATTTTTGCAGATATTACAAGTCATCTGACCACGTAAACATATAGCTAGGAGCACTCCTAGAATCTTAAAAAGGGCTTGCTCAAGAGGGACCCTGAGGCTTGGCTCCATCAACCCCATGGTAAGCCCATCTGTGAAAGGACTCATTGCCTTGTTTTACGGAGTTGTAGTAAAGGAGACAGTTCCACAGTATGGTGCAGAAACTCCAAAACTGAAAATAGCTGGAGAGAGGCATGAAAGGGGGAGGCAGAGGAAAGCAAAGAAGAGTTAAAGAGGAAGGGAGAGAAAGGAGGGGTGAAGGAGGAAAAGACACTGGATGGTGTGACAGTTTTAAAGCAAGGTCCTAAAATTCTTTCACTCACCTTCCACCTAGAAGTGGGATCTATGTCCCCTCCTTTCAAATCTGAGAAAACTCTGTGACTGCTTTGACCCAGAGAATAAAGCAAAAATGATGCTCTGTGACCTCCAAGGCTAGGCTAGAATGAGTGCAACTCCCACTTGATCCTCTTAGGTAACTTGTCTGGGGGCAGTGGGAAACCGCCACTGTAAGACATCCAACTACAGTACTCTGGGAGAGGCCCATGCTTGAGAGACCCATGTGAGTGCTGTGATCAACAGGTCCAGATAAACTCTGACTGATAGCCAGCATCAATTCCAGCCATGTGAATGACCTGCCCAACCCAAGAGAGCCTTCATATGGCTGCAGCTCCAGCAGACACCTGACGGCAACCACGGGAAAGACCCTATAAAAGAACCACCAAGTGGATTCCTTTCAGATTCCTGACCCACAATGTAAAATGGCTGCTTTAAAGTGCTAAGTTTTAAGAAAATTTATTCATAGAATAGGTGATCAAAGATGGAAAGGGGCTAGGTGCAGTGGCTCACGGCTGTAATCCCAAACACTTTGGGAGGCCAAGGCAGGCAGATCACTTGAGGTCAGAAGTTCAAGACAAGCCTGGCCAACATGGCAAAACCCTATCTCTACTAAAAATGCAAAAAATACAAAAATTAGCCGGGCATGCTGGTAGGCACCTGTAATACCACCTACTTGGGAGGCTGAGGCAGGAGAATTGCTTCAGCTCAGGAGGCAGAGGTTGTGGTGAGCCGAGATTACGCCACTGCACTCCAGCCTGTGTGACAGAGGGAGACTCAGTCTCGGGGAAAAAAAAAAAAAAAAAGATGGAAAGAGAGTGGAAGGATAGGGAGAGAAGAAGAAAGAGATGCCCAGAAGACTGGGAAAGATAAACGGGTGCCAGGCTTGAGAAGGGAGCCTCACAGCAGGCAGCTTGTTGTCATAGCACACCAAGACTTGCTATCCTTTGTCAAATAAGTTTATGGTTTAATATAGCTTGGATCAAGGGGCTCCAAAGCGGCTGGAATTCACTTCTCATTGATGCTGTTGTCATCCCTGTTTCCTTCTCTTTAGAAAGGGCTAGTTAAACTGATTGTAGAAAACTCTAAAGGTACTGCCAAAAGAAAAATAAAGGTTAGAATTAATAAACAAACTTATTAAAGTTACAGGATACAAAATCAACATACAAATATCAATGGCAATTTTCTACACCAAGAACAGTCTCATTTACATTAGCAGCTACAACAGCAAAAACACTTAGTAAAACTTGTGCATTGAAAATTATAAAACATCAATGAAGGAAATTTAAAAGACACAAATAAATGGAGACATCTCATGCTCATAGATTAGAAGAATTAATGTTGTCAAAATGTCCATACTTCCCAAAGCAATCTACAGAGCACATGCAATTTCTGTCAAAATGTCAATGGCATTTTTTACAGAAACAGAAAAAGCAATGCTAAAATTCATATGGAACCACAAAAGATCCCAAATTGCCAAAGAAATTTTGAAAAAGAACAGAGCTGTAAGCATCACATTTCCTGATGTCAAATTACATTGCAAAGCTAGAGTAATCAAAACAGTGTGGTACTGGCATAAAAACAGAAAAGCAGACATATAGGCCAATGGAACAGAACAGAGAACTCAGAAGTAAGCCCACCTATTATGGTCAATGGATCTTTGACAAGGGTGCCAAAAACACACAATAGGCAATGGAATATCTCTTCAACAAATGGCATCGGGAAAACCAGATATCCACATGCAAAAGAATGAAATTGGACCCCTATCCAATACCATACACAAAAGTCAACTTAAAATAGATTAAAGTCTTAAATATAAGACCTAAAACTGTAAAATTCTTTAAAAAATCTTGAAGAGATATCAGCACTTCCAAGTTCAAGGAAGCATTATTCACAACAGCAAAGATATGAAAACAACATAAGTGTACATCAACAGATAAATGAATTAAAAACTGTGGTGTTTGTATGCACACACACACGTGTATACACATACATATGATATATACATATATATATATATATATACACATTATACAATATATGTATACATGATATGTGGACACACACATACATACACACACAATGGAACAATATTCATCATTTAAAAAGTAGGAAATCCTTACAGTGGAACGATTTGTAATCCTTTGGATATATACCCAGTAATGGGATTGCTGGGTCAAATGGAATTTCTATTTCTATGTCCTTGAGGAATCGCCACACTGTCTTCCACAATGGTTGAACACGAATGTTCATTGCAGCACTGTTTACAATAGCAAAGACCTGGAACCAACCCAAATGCCCATCGACGATAGACTGGATAGGGAAAATGTGGCACATATACACCATGGAATATTATGCAGCCATCAAAAACGATGAGTTTCGGTCCTTTGTAGGGACATGGATGAACCTGGAAACCATCATTCTCAGCAAACTGACAGAAGAGCAGAAGATCAAACACTGCATGTTCTCACTCATAGGTGGGTGTTGAACAATGAGAACACATGGACACAGGGAGGGGAGCACTACACACCCAGGTCAGTTGGGGGGAAATAGGGGAGGGACAGTGGGGGGTGGGGAGCTGGGGAGAGATAGCAAGGGGAGAAATGCCAGACGTAGGTGATGGAGAGGAAGGCAGCAAATCACACTGCCACGTGTGTTCCTATGCAACAATTTTGCATGTTCTTCACATGTACCCCAAAACCTAAAATGCAATAAAATAAATAAATGGGGGGAAAAAAAAGTAGGAAATCCTATCATTTGCCACAACACAGATGAATCCAAAGGATATTACGTTAAGTGAATTAAGCTGGACACAAAAAGACAAATATTGCCTGATCTCACTTATATGTGGAATCTAAGACAGCCAAACTTGGGCTGGGAGTGATGGTTTATGCCTGTAATCCCAGCACTTTGGGATGCTGAGGCAGGAGGATTGCTTGATGCCAGGAGTTTGAGGCTGCAGCCTGGGTGACAGAGTGAGATCCTGTCTAATAAATAAATAAATAAATAAATAAATAAATAAATAAAATAGTCAGACTCATAGAAGCAGTGAGTAGAATGGTAACTACAAGGGGGATGGGGTTATGAGGTGGGGGAAGGAGAAACATGAGAAAATATTGGTCAAAGGGTACAAAGTTCCCATTTCAGTTATGTGAGATGAATTAGTTCTGGAACCTAATGTACCGTATGGTGACTACAGTTAACCATACTGTATTGTATACTTGAAAATTGCTAAGAGGGTGGATCTTAAGTGTTCTCATCACACAAGAAAATGTTAACTATGTAAGGAGGTATATATGTTAATTTGCTTGAGTGTGGTGATCATTTTACACGTTATCAATATAGCAAGTTGCACACCTTAAATATATACAATTCCTATTTGTCAGTTATACATCAATAAAGCTGGGAGGAGAAAAATTAAAACTCTTAGAAAAAATATAAGAAAAAATCATCTTGACATTTATCTTGGCAATTATTTTTTGGACATGACATCAAAATTACAGGCAACAAAAATAGACAAATGGGACTATATCAAACTAAAAACCTTATGCACAGCAAAGGAAACAATCAACAAAATGAAAGGCAACCTACTGAATAGGAAAAAATATTTCCAAGCTATATATGCTGTAAAGGATGAATATCCAAAATAGATGAAGAACTCATACAGCTACATATTAAAAATACAAGTAATCTGATTAATAGGCATCCAACAATTCTTGAGAAGCTGAAAAAAAGATGGGCAAGGAATCTAAACAGCCATTTCTCAAAAGAAAAAATTTAAATGGCCAACAGATATATAAAAATGTGCTCACGGCCGGGCGCGGTAGCTCATGCCTATAATCTCAGCACTTTGGGAGGCCGAGGCGGGTGGATCACGAGTTTAAGAGATCAAGACCATCCTGGTCAACATGGTGAAACCCCATCTCTACTAAAAATACAAAAAATTAGCTGGGCATGGTGGTGCACACCTGTAGTCCTAGCTACTTGGGAGGCTGAGGCAGTAGAATTGCTTGAACCCAGGAGGCGGAGGTTGCGGTGAGCCGAGATTGTGCCATTGCACTCCAGCCTGGGTAACATGAGTGAAACTCTGTCTCAAAAAAAAAAAAAAAAAAAAGAAAAAGAAAAAAAATGTGCTCAAGATCTCTAATCAGGAAAATGCAAATCAAAACCACAATGAGATGTCACCACACCCCTGTTAAGATGGCTACTATAAAAGAGACAAAAGATAAGTATTGGCAAGAATGTATAGAAGAGGGCACCCTTAGACACTGTTGGTGGTGAGAATGGAAAAACAATATGGAAGATCCTTAAAAAATGAAAACTAAAACTACCATATGATCCAGCAATCCCCTTCTGGGTATACATATCCAAAGGAATTGAAGTTAGGGTTGAGGAGAGAAAGCTGTGCCCCAATGTTGTGGCATTATTCACAGCAAGTACAGAAACAACCTGAATGTCTGTTGACAGATGGATAGATAAAGAAAAAGGCTAGGCATGTGGCTCTCACCTGTAATCCTAGCAATTTGGGAGGCCACGGTGGGAGGATTGCTTGAGCCCAGGAGCTTGAGACCAGCCTGGGCAACATAAAAAGACTCTACTTCTACAAAAAAATTTAAAAAAATAGCTAGGCATGGTGGCACGTGTCTGTAGTCCCAGTTACTTGAGGCTTAGGCAGGATGATTGTTTGAGCCCAGGAGCTCTGAGGCCACAGAGAGCTATTATTATGCCACTGAACTCCAGCCTGGGTGACAGAACAAATTTCTGTCATAAAATAAAATAAAATAAAATACAACACAACACAACACACACATACATGTACAATGGGGATATTATGAGCCTTAAAAAATAAAAAGAAAATGTTGCCATTTGGGACAGCATGAATGGAGCTGGATGACATTATGATACGTGAAATAAGCAAGACAAAGAAGGAAATACTACATAATCTCACTGATATGTAGGATTAAAAAATTTTACATTAAATCGACAGACAAAATTGTATGCATTTATTGTGTACATAATTTTTTCCCTGCATACTTTTTGAAATAACATGTTTTGGTAAACACACACACACACACATTGCAGAATGGTTAAATCTAGCTAATGAACATATGCATTACTTCGCAAAGTTATTTCTGTGGGGAGAACATTTAAAATCTACTCTCTTGGCATTTTTCAATAATGCAGCTCCTAGATACAGAGGTTAGGGTGATGGTTGCCAGGGGCTGGGGTGGGAGGGGGAAATGGGGTAATGTTGGTCAAAGAGTATAAAGTTTCAGTCATAAGGCATGAATAAATTCTAGAGATATAATGTGCAGCATGATGAGGATTGCTAACAATACTGTATTGTATACCTGAAATTTACTAAGAGACTAGATCTTAAATTTTCTCAACACACACATACATATATACATGGTTTACTATGTAGAGATTATAGATATGCTAATTAGCTGAAATGTGGTGATCATTTCACAACGTATATGTCTATCAAAACGCCAAGTGGTACACCTTAAGTGTATACAATTTTTATATGTCAATGATATTTTAATCTGTTAGAATTTTTACAAAGTCCATATAATTATTGAGAAAATAAGGTTTAATGCAATTGTTAGAAAGTAACTCCTCAAATAGACAAGACATAATGTTTTTAAAGTGTTTGACATAGTATGAAAGAAGATCAACAGTATTCTGGAATTAAAATTCTGAGTGATTACAATCAAATCATGCCAAATGTCTTGCCAAAAAAAGTCTTAAGGTGCCTGCTTCTGGTGTAGAAGGAGAGTAGGTGAAGATGTTCGAATCCTTAAAAGTGAAAGTCAGGGTTGTGATGAAGACCCTGAAAACGCTGCTAATTTGGCAGTTTTGCAAAGTGTCTGTCCAGCCACATTGTTCCTCTGTGTTGCATCTCCCTATGTTGACATTTGCTGTTGCCTCCATACCTCTGTGAGAATTGGTCTCTTCTCCTGGGAAGCCTATCCTAGTCCCGTGCATCCTTAAGATCCAGACCAAATTACTAACCAGTCATCACTGGTCTGCATCCTATGATGCACATGTCTGGGAATAAAGAGATCCAAATTTGAATCCCAACTTTAACCCTGATCGAATGTATGCTGTGGTTGGAACAAAATAGGACGGGGGGATGCTCCTCCTGGGGCCTCGGGTTTACATTTCTAAGAGGAAGATGATGGACTAATAATGTCAAAGTGTACTTCCAAATTTGAAAAAATATGGCAGCTCAAGAACTTTGCCAAATCTGATAAACACCTGGTGCTTGTCCATCTCACTGGCACTCTTCAATCCTTGATTGGGGTTGACATACATGAATGAATGGAACAGAATCATTCTGTCCCTGACACCCATGGACCAAAGAGGCCCTTGGAAATGTTCAGAATGTGCCGTGTGGTGGACAGTGTTTGCTCGCTGCTCTGCTCACAAAATGAACTCGGAGCCCTCAGGGCTGAGCACAGAGAATCCCTGCCTTGCAAGACCTCAGTGGGGCTGGAATGTTGGGTCTCTTTATCACTGACTGTTTGCTCATGACTCTGTCCATTAGATTCCAAAAGACATCTCAAGTGGAATCTTCAGGTGTTTCCCACGGTACCATGCATATCCAGGACCTCGTCTTCCTCTCCTTCTTATTCTCTCTTTGGAGCTGCCTCCAGAGCCAGAAATGCCCAGAGGAAGCTTACATGGTTTGGAAACTCAGGGAATGTCTAAGCCAAGGGGACTAGAAAATTCCAGGAGCCCCAATGCCTCTCTTTTAAAAAACACGTGTACAAATGGAAGCTTCTAGTAGGGGAAATGGACTTGTCTAAAATCACACAGCAAGTGAGTAATGAAACTGGGCTAACCAGATCTCAAGTGCGGCAAAGTGTTGCCAGATCCCACAGACTAGTTGGAAATCAGGATGGATATAGTGGCTATTTGTGATTTTGATTTTTAATATTCAGTATCTAAATCTAATTCCTATTAGGACTTCCTACTAGTGAAGTCTTGGTGGGAGTTAAAACCAGTATTCCCACTACAAGAGCTGAAAAAGCCAAGCTCTCACTCAGGGAGGATTTAATACATGAGTTAACTGGTTACATGAGTATTAGGGGAAAAGGCAAAAAGGAGGAGAAGCTGAGACATTCCTCAGTCCTAGGTTTGGGAGAATAAAAGATTTGGGGTTACCAGAACCCAGGAGTTAAGACAAGGGACCCAGGCATACCTCTGTGTTGGGACAGAGAGGTGAGAACTGTGTGGCTGGCACTGTCTCTTCTAAAATTTCTGCAGCCAGTGTTCAGACCTCTGAGGAATCAAATGGTGCTTTTGGTCTACTGGGTGGGGAGGCATGGCCAGCTGGTATCTCTGAGGAGTTACTGTGCAGCTGGCTTGAAGAGCCAGAAGCATCCAGAGACAGGAAGGGTAACTGTTTCCCCCACCACAGACTGGCCCATGGCACTTCCTTGGCTCTCATCCCCCCAACCCCAGGGACTTTCATAAAGATATCAGTGGTGGTGGCAATGAGGGCTGCGGAACTTGTCTTACTCAGAACAACAGGATATCCAGCAAAACGCTGTAGACCACACACCTTTCAGGAAGACCTGTGGATCCAAGCCGTTGCCAGCACCTGCCTCTTTTTAAAATTTTATGTTGTATTTTTATTTTTATTATACTTTCAGTTCTGGGGTACATGTGCAGAACATACAAGTTTGTTACATAGGTATACACATGCCATGGTGGTCTGCCTCATCCACCCTCACGGCATCTATGTTAGGTATTTCTCCTAACGCTATCCCTCCCCTAACCCCTGTCCACCCCCTGACAGGCATTGCTGTGTCTATACCCAAAGGATTATAAATCATTCTTTTATAAAGACACATGCACACGTATGTTTGTTGCGGCACTATTTACAATAGTCAGAACCTGCCTCTTGTCAGGCCAGCTGCACTCCACAGCTGAAACATGGGGAAGGTAGAACTGAGCCCACATAACTGTCATTGAGACCTGGGTTTTGTGTTTGGAGAGAAATTTCAGTAACCTTTACATTACAAAATCAACAAGCACTGCTATCTGGGCTGTCCTAAGATATCTCGGATGCCGTACAATAACAATAGACTGAAGAAAATGGGCATGCATTTCAGTACTTGTTTAATACATTGTCTACCATTGATAAGCCAAAGATTTCTCTTTTTTAGCCAAATCACCTAAAGCTTTAGCTCCCTAGTACCAGTACACCAAGAATTCAGATTCTAGAGCCTTCCCAAAAAAACTAGATTTTATAAATAAATAGAGCTCCCAAGGTAATTCTTTTTGTAAATTCCATATAACGTTCTTTAAAAATTTTTTTTACTGTGTATATTTAAAGTATACAACATGATTTTATTAGATTCAAGGTAATTCTGACGTCATGTAAGTTGAGGAACTACTGGTCTAATACTCCTGACTTAATATCACATTCCTGAAAAGTATTGTTAAATGTAGGTCACATCACTTCTGATTTATCATAACTTTGCATATTCTTGCTTCCTTCTGCTATTAATTTTTGTTCTAAGGACCCATCCTTCTTAATTTGCCATTTCTGCTAAGTATTGTCCAGTAGAGAGTGCATCATTCCTGATTCATTTCTGTCCTTTTGCACAATTTTCTCTCCCTGCTATTGATTTCCTCCTTACTGCCTACTTTAGTATATTAATTCATCAAGCAAAATGAGCACATCCTCCATGTCCTTTCAATTCAGCAGTAAAGTTAAAAAAGGACATGGAGATGTATGTTTAGCTCCAATGTACTTTATTTTTTATGTCTAAGGAGTCTCCTATTTTTCCCACAACTCTCTCCCCTAATTCACTGAGAAACCTTGTCAAGTCATGCTTCTCTCCCCTCATCTACTGTGTCAGCCTTGCTGGTCTCATTTCAGTTTCTTAAATGCACTGAGATCCTTACTGCCCCAAAGCACTCACATGTGCTGGTCCACATGTGTGGATTCCCTTCACCTCAAATCTTCATCACAGATCTTGTACTTCTCTGTCATAGCCTTTGTTATAATCTGCAGATATATATTTAATTGTGACATTATTCAATGTTTCTCTCCCCTCTAGATGTTAGACTCTATAAGGAGAAAGGGTTGTGCCTTTTTCTTACAAGTTCCTGACACAGGAGAGGTCCTCAATGGATATTTGTTGAATGAATGAAAATGCACCATATAGTAAAACCCCTCTTAATGTGAAGGAGCAAGGGGAAAGACTGGTTACTGGATCAGAGATCTATATAGAAGGGGTCTGCTGAAAGGAGCAAGTTAAGGCGTCCATGCAGACTGTGGAGACATACCAGAGGGAGCTGGGGAATAAATGCCCAAACCTTCGTCCCGTTATTTCATCTAATCCCCTTCTGTGCCCCATGGGCTCATTCCAAGCAGAAGCCAAAGAGCAAGACAACCATTGATCCAACCCATACATTTGGTTTTCTGAGGTATAAAACAGGGCACAGAAGAGGGGGTGAGTAGGTTCAAAAGGGGAAAGAAAGAAATCCAAATCCATCCCTCAACATTCACTCTTGAGTTCCATCTGCCTGAAAAGTTCATTTCCCATCATGGGGTTGCATGAGTCTCCCTGGTCACTAAATGGGAGTGTCATTTGGTCACATGCCCAAAAACTAAAATGCTAGCCATCACCAATGTTCCTCATCATCAATTGTGGAAGAAAGGAGGAAAGAAACACCTAACATAAAACAGCAACTACAGACCCCACCTGTGTGGCTGGTCGTGAAGCTCAAGTTGATAATCATAGGTGCCTTCTCCTGGTATCCTTTCTATGGTTCCTTTACCTTCTGCCAGTTACATGGACTGCTTCACTTGATGAGGTGATCCAAACTTTCATTCCTGTGAAGTCTGAGCACTTCACGATCTTTCCTTTATGAGATTCCCACAGTTTTTCATTGATCAAGGCTATTGGACAGAGGAGTTCTAAGAAATGCCAATGAATCCCTTGGGTTCTAGGTTGTGATGGTTAATCTTATGCATCAACTTGACTGGGCAACAAAATGCCCAGATTAAACATCATGTCTGGGTTTGTCTGTGAGGGTGTTTCTGGATGAGATGAGCATTTGAATCGGTGGATTTAGTAAAGTGGACAACCTTCCTGAATGTGGGTGGGCATCATCCAATCCATTGATCCCTGAATAAACAGAAGATGGAGAAAAAAAAAATTTGTCTTCTGTCTTTCTGCCTCATTTCTTGAACTGGGACATCTCATGTCATCTTCTCCTGCCCTTGAACAAGGATTTACACTATCAGCCCCCCTAGTCTCAGGTCTTCAGACTTGGACTAAAGTACACCACCAACTTCCAACTTTCCTGGGTCTCCAGTTTGGAGGTTACAGATCATGGGAATTTTCAGCATCCAGCCTTCACAATTGCATGAGCCAATTACACACACACTCATATATTGGCTCTGTTTCTCAGGAGAACTAGTACACAGACAAGCTTCCTTACCTCCAGTTTACAGAAGCAACCCAATTTCCCCTTGGTTATCAGGATTAACCATCCATCTGGTGCAGTGACACCCTCCCTTTTCTCTCTTTTGATTAAGTGGTATGAAGAGCCAAAAATATCCAAGGGGCAGTGTTTGCTCTTAATGTAGCAAAATCCTGACAGTGTTTTCCTGTGGAAGCATTCCTTTCTTGAGCACTAAGACCACCAATCCCACTAAGCCCAGGATTGGGAGGATGAGAGGCAAAACTTCCTCTAGTGGGTTTTTATTATATGTGAAAGTCAAAGGAGAATCCTTGTTAATCCTGGGCTAAATTTGGAATCATCTGGGGAGCTTTTAAAAAATATTGATGGGCAGAGTATGGGCATGGGAAAGCAGGTGGGGAGAGAGGGAGGGAGGAAAGTGAGACAATAGATAAGGACCACTTCCATCAGGGAAGGGTCAGTGTTTTATTCTTACTAGAATAGACACTTACTCTGGACATTAATCTACCCTCCCTGTGTGGAAAAGCTTCTGTCAGAAATACCATCTGAGGACTAATGGAATGCCTTATCCACTGTCATAGTATTTCACACAGTGTTGTTTCTTTTCAAGGAACTGACATCACAGTAAAAAAAAAAAATCACAGCAATAGGCCTGTGTTCATGGAATTCACTGATCTTATTATATTTCCAGCATCCTGAAGCAGCTGGTTTGATAGCACCTTGCAGGACGGGGGCAAGTTTTTCCTGCAGGCTGTATATGCTCTGAATCAGCCTCCAATATATGGTGCCCTTTCTCCCATAGTCAAGATTTATGTGCCCAGGGATAAAAGGGTGGAAATGGGAGTGGGCATTACTCACTATTATCCCTGGTGACCCACTAGTAAAAATTTTGCTTCCTATTCCCATGATCTTATCCTATGCTTCCCTAGAAGTCTTAGTTCCAAAAGGACACATGCTTTTACAAGGAGAACCAACAATTGTTCCACTGAACTGGAAGTTAAGACTGTCGCCTGGCCACTTTGGGCTCCTCCTCCTTCTGAATCAGTAGGCATAGAAAGGCATTACCATGTTGGCTGGGGTAATTGATCCAGACTACCAAGGGAGAAATTGAAGTAATGCACAATAGAGGTAAAGGAAGAGTGTGTCTGGAATACAGGAGATTCATTGGGGCAACTCTTAACATTATCATGCCCTTTGATTAAGGCCAATGGAACCCAGGCAAGACCATTAGCAAATGGCCCAAACCCTTTAGGAATGAAGGTTTTGGGTCACTTCCTCAGGTAAAGAACAATGACCAGCTGAGGTGCTTGCTGAAGGCAAAGGCAATACAGAATGCGTAGTGGGGAAAAGTAGTTATAAATACCAGCTATGACCATGTGACCATTACGGAAACAAAAACTGTAATCGTCATGAGTATTCCTCCTTATTTTGTTATGAATGTGGGTGTGTATTAAGCAAATATCTTTGTTTTCTTCCCTCTCCAATTTCCTTATTATGCAACATAAGATATATTGACTTTATATCATAGTACTTAAGTATTGTTCATTTTACAGCATAGAATTTTAAGCTACAAGATATCAAGAAGAGTAAATGTCACTCAAAAACTTTATGTTCTCTTTGGGGAAGGGGTTGGTGTATTTCCATTGTCTGCTGGATAATTTTATCACGGTAGGTGGGATTATAATCTTGTAATAGACTTTATTTTATGATTAAGTATAGCCTAAGGAGATGTGCATGGGTGCCAGGTTGACAAAGAATGGACTTATGATAGTTGATTTTATATATCATCTTGACTGGGCCATGGGGTGCCCAGATATTTAAACGTTCTCTTTGGGTGTGTCTGTGTGGGTGTTTTGGATGACATTGACATTAGAATTGGTAGACTGAGTAAAGCAGATTGCTCTCCCCAGCATGGATGGGCGTCAACCAGTCTGTTGGAGGCCTGAATGAAATAAAAGTCTGAGTAAGAAATATATATTTTTCTGCCTAACTGCTTTCAAGCTCAAACACTGGTTTCTCTACACTCAGACTTGAACTAAAACTTACGCCATCGGCTCTCCTGGTTCTCAGACCCTCAGATTCAGACTGGAGCTTGCATCATTGGCTCTCCCAGTTCTTAATCCTACGAACTTGTACTGCAGCTGTGCCATTGGTTTTCCTTGGTCTACACCTTTGTAACTGCAGATCTTGGACTTCTCAGCTTTCATAATCATGTGAGTCAATGCCTTATAGTAAAAAGAATTTATTTATGTACATATGTATCCCAATTGTGATATTATACTACAGTTTTTCCAAACATTACCAGTAGGGGAAACTAGGGAAACATTTCAAAATGTTACCATTAGGGGAAACCATATTATTTCTTACACCGGTATGTGAATTTATAATTATCTCAATAAAAATTTGAGTTAAAGAAAATATAGACTAAATAAAAGCTTTCTCATATAAATAAAAACTGAGAGGAAATGATGCTTCTCTCAGACTAAACTTTGTCCTTAAGGCTGAATGGATATGAGACTAGATGGTAATTTGGATCCACAGGAAGGAATGATCTTAACCTATGTTTCCTTAGAAGTTATATATGTTATACATATTACATTTATATATATTACAAAACTACTATAATATATATTTATATATAAATATACATATTTAAATATAAATATAAAAATATATAATATACTGTAATATATATATTTATATATATATTACATTTATATATATTATAGTAGTGTATATATAAATGTATATAAATGTAATATATATAACAACAAAAGCACAAAGGAGGGGCAGGAAATAGAGCTATATTGGTGCAAAGTTACCATGTTTTACTGGAATTAAATTAATTGCCCGACATATGGTGCTCATAAGCTGTTAGTTCCCTTCTTCCTTCTAGAAAAGAGAAAGGTCATTTGGAGGTTAGAACCTGAAGGGTGAAACTTTATTCTTTCAAAATTCCACCCTTATTTACTTCCTCCATCCTTAAACCAGCCAAATTAATGGGTCTCAATCAAAAGTAAGTTAACTGGGGCTGGGCATGGTGATTCATGCTGGTAATCCCAGCACTTTGGGAGGCCAAGACGGCAGATCACTTCAGGTCATGAGTTCGAGACCAGCCTGGACAACATAGTGAAACTCCATCTCTACTAAAAATACAAAAATTAGACAGGCATGGTGGTGCACATCCATAATCCCAGCTACTCAGAAGGCTGAGGCAGGAGAATCGCTTGAACCTGGGGGCGGAGGCTGCAGATTGCACAACTGCACTACAAACTGGGCAACAGAATGAGACTCCTTCTTAAAAAAAAAAAAAAAAAAAAAAGGAAGTTAATTGGAAAGGGAGAGAGCTTAAAATATTACCTACAGTGTACAGTGTTCATTCTCAGGCCCAGGCTTCACCACTATGCAATATGTCCATGTAACCAACCTGCAAACATGGCTCCTGAATTTATTAAATTAAAAAAATAATAATGTAATGGGGCTAGGTACAGTGGCTCATGCCTATAATTCCAGCACTTTGGGAGGCCAAGGCAGGTGGGTCACGAGGTCAGGAGATCAAGACCATCCTGGCCAACATGTTGAATCCCCATCTCCACTAAAAATACAAAAATGAGCCGGGCATGGCGGCACGTGCCTGTAGTCCTAGCTACTTGGAAGCCTGAGGCAGGAGAATTGCTTGAACCTGGGAGGCAGGGGTTGCGGTAAGCCAAGATTACACCACTGACTCCAGCCTGGGCGGCAGAGTGAGACTCCATCTCAAAAAAAAAAAGGAATGATTTTTCACATACATGCATATGCATATGGGTGACATAGGGCTAGTAAGATTTCTGTGATGATTATAAGTGCTGGATAACTAGCTAGGGCTGCCTTCTAGCTGCTCTAACATGTTTTTAATAAATCTTACACTTGTCCTCCCCTCTCTGGAATTACAGTAACACTACCACCCAGATCTCCTGAGAAAAAGCCAATTCACTGAGTCATGACCAAAGATCCCCAGGGCAACCTGAGTACAGAATGCCTGCTTTTCAAGGGCCAGGTCCTGTTGCAACTGCCCAGGAGGGCTGTTTGGCCAAGCAAGTGCAGGCACACCTCATCAAGCCCCTCACTGCACTGGATCCTTATCATGCTGTTAATGTTGGAAATATTATAATTTTTTTTAAAAAAAACTGTTTATATCTATTGCTCTTCTGCAGGGTTTCCTAACCTTGACATGATTAACGTTTGATGTCAAATGTGAGAGCTGTCCTGAGCATTAAAGTATGTTTAGCAACATCTCTGCCTCAACATACTAGCAGCTAGCAGGTGCCCCCACCTTGGAGTTGCGACAATCAATCAAAAATGTCTGTAGACATTGTCAAGTATCCTTGGGGGCAGTATCACTCCCTCCCCTGCTCTCCTGAATAGTATGTTTAAAGGCAGCTTCTCACTTCCTGATCCATTGCCCCTGAGGAGGCAGCACTGTAGGACGCTGTCAGCCAAGGAGCATCAATAGGCATCCCTACCTTTCCTCGGCCTGAATGACAAGTGACAGTCTATTCATTTCTTCCTTCTACTGTTATTTTGTTTTCTGATGAACAGATTTGATCACCCAAGAGGGCTAAGAAAGGATATATCAAGGATAATGCTGGTGGACTCCTCAAGGTGCAAAAGAAGTTGTACCACAAAGATGTTGAAATGTAGGCTTCAGAGGTGCCTTCAAGGGAATAAATGTGGAGTAAACAGTAAAGATCAACAGATAATGAGAGGGTTGACCAACAATTGTATAAACTATAGTTAGAGAAAGCAATGGCCAAGGAATGAGTATCATGACTCCAGGAAATTTAAACAGAAGGAAAGCTACAACTAACGTGCAAAGGTGGGGAAAACATTTTGTAGGAACTAAGTATGATGCTGATCCAGTTGGCACCCCCATTTTCAAAAAAGTGTCATTGCCACACACACACAAACACACACACACACACACACACACACACACACACACACCTTGCAAAGGGCATGTGCCTGTGTGTGCATTCACAAAGTGTGAGACATCTGAATATTTATTGAACACTCGTACCAGTTCTGGGAAAGTATGATAAAGTAACATAATCAACCCCAATTTATAGATGAGAAAACTGAGGCTGGAGGAGGTTAAATAACTTGCCCAGCTCAAGAGCAGCTAGACTTGAATCAACAGGCAGAGAAAGAAGTACCACGTGATCTCACTTACATGTGGCAGGGGCTGGGGGGTGGGAACTATTGGAAAGGTGGTGGTGTATATATATATAAATACACATACACATATATATTTCAAAACATACTTTACATCATAATTATATAATGTTCCTCAACTTATGATGGTATTATAGCTGAATAAACCCATCATAAGTAGAAAATATCAGAAGTTGAAATGCATTTAATACACCTAACTTACCAAACATCATAGCTTAGCCTCACCTACCTTAAACTTGCTCAGAACATTTACATGAGCCTACAGTTGGGTAAAATCATCTAACACAAAGCCCTTTTATAATGAAGTGTTGAATATCTCATGTAATTTATTGAACACAGAACGGTTGTATGTGTACTCAAAGAACTGTTGTTACCAACTGTGCATTGCTTTTGCACTATCATAAAGTCAAACAGTGTAAGTCAAACCATTGTAAATTGGGGACTGCCATTATACAACTTATATTTCTCAATTAAAAAATAAATAATAATAAATAAATATATGATAGAGTGCTTTTTGAAAAACAATAGCTGGACCCAACACAACCTCAGATTTTAAATCTGAGGCTCACTAACTCTCACTAAAGCAGGCTTGCTTTGTCTTTCAAAAAAGTTGGATCTCCAGAGAATCAAGGAAAGAAGACAGGTGGGAATGTGCTGGATTCTGGGGTGTGTCTCTAGATAGCATGACCCTCTGAACCAGACAAGCTGGACCCTCCTTCTACATGGTGCTTTTGATATTTCTATTAAAATATACTGAGTCTGCTCCTCCTCAAAGTAGGTGACTGTTTCTGACTTCCAATGTGCTTGTGTGTGTTGTTCCCACAATTTTCTGGGAGCACCCAGATGGAATGGGGACAGCATCTAAAACTTTGCCTGGTGCTGTGTGGATACTTGATGAATCTTTGTTGAATGAATGAGTGATACCAGGGCATTGGAGCAGACAGACCGGGGTCTCAGTCTTGGCTCTGAAACTTGCTGTCCAGGTAACAATGATCAAAGTAGCATAATCTCCTCTCACCTACAAAATGGGAGTTCCAAGTGTTGTGGGATTCCTGTGTAGACTTAAGGGAAGCAATGTGTGAAGAGTATTTTGTATGATGCCTGGAAAAGAAAAGGTACTCAAAAATGGTTGCTATCCTTTTATTATTGTGAAAGGGGCTTCCACCCTGAAGTGGTACCAAAGTAGCCTGGGTGGCCAGATCAGATAAGGCCAGGAGGAGAAAGGCAGAGCTGTTCTTTGGCTGGACACTCTGTTCCAGAGGCAGCCCAGCTCCATGAAAAGCCCGAGTTCAGGGTGAATGAGCTGGATGTGGGGTCAGGCTCCTCCCCTTGGTCTTTTCTCCCTAAAATGGCAACCCCAGGCTGAGCCACTGGCTGAGTGGCACCATGCAGCTTCGGGTCTCTCTCTCGTTTCTCCTGATTCTCACTCTCTGCCAAGAGCTTCGATCAGAACTAAGACAAGGTTGGTATGAAATGTGGGATCTCAAAGAGTAGGCTGGGAATCAGGCTGGGGTTGGGGGGTAGGGGAGGCAGTGCAGCATAAAGAGAGCCCATTTCTTACCTTACCAGATTGAGAGTCAATTCAATTCAACTCACTTTATCAGATATATGTTGGGCACATAGTATGTGCCAGGCACTGTGCTAGGTGCTGAGGTTAAAGCAAGGAGCCTAAGACCCTGCCTTTGTGAAATTAAAATTCTAATGAGAGAGACACATTCAATAGCTAATACACATGATAGATGATCAAAGTGCTATAGAAAATAAAATAAGTAAAGTAGGAAAGGGGGCCTTCAATGTCTGGAGTGGGGCAAGGAGAGGTTGAGAAAGGGAGATCAGAGCCAGAATTTGAGGGTAAGGGACTTAGCCAAGTTAGATGCACTTGTCAGAAAAGGGTCCTTCCTGGACCACTTTCTCTGTGCAAGCTTGGAATCTGCAAATGGAGGTGGGGAAATGAAGTGCAGTTATATCTAAGATAATCTGCTGGAAATGGGGACAGTACGCAGCAGTTCCCAAGATTTTTAAGCAGCTAGTAGGATTCCCTATATAAAAATGCAAATTAGAATACACCAAAGGATAAGAAAGTAAAAAGTTATCGAAATCTTACCTTCTGGAGGTTATCGCTGCCAGCATACCAGTGAACATCCTTGTACGTGCAAGGATAGTTCTCTGCATGTATGTACATGGAGCTATTAATGATAGATTCTTAGATATAAGTGGAACCCTAAACCTCCCAATGACTCTATAGACGAGTGGTTCTCCAACTTTGTCCCCTAGTCCAACGGCAGCAGCAGCAGCATCAACTGGAAACATACTAGTTCCCAGTCCCACCTTATCAGAAACTCTGGGGGTGAGTCTTTCTAATGAGCCTTCCAGATGATTCTGATGCACGCTTAAGTTTGAAAACGTCTGCCTAAGTAAGACGAATGTAGTGGTTTACAGGATGAGCACACCTGGAGTCACACACACCTGGGTTCTGGCCCTGGCTCCTCTACTTACAAACTCTGTGCCTCAGGAACATCATTTAGCCTCTCTGAGCATCAGTCTCTTCTGTAAAAAAGGTTAATCATCTTTTCTGCTTTATTAATCAAATAGTCTGATATATGTCAAGCTCTCAGCGTAACATAGCTTTTAATAGATTATTGTAAAGCACTCAGAACAGCTTCTGTCACACTCAAAACACACACACACACACACACGCATGGTGTCATTATCTGCTTTACATAAAAAAGAAACAAGTTAAGTGATTTTCCTTTGGTTTAATGGAATGGAAGAGCAGAGAAGCCTTAGAAAGATGGAATGGAAGAGCTGAGAAAATTAAGAGCAGATAGGACTCCAGTCCCTACAGAGTCACCTGTAAGGGTCTAAGGGCCGATGCTGCTGTGACTAGGGTTTCTTAGGAATATGCCAACCTGCCCCTTCACCTCCCACTTCGACTGGACAAGCTATTCTACCTCCTTCCCATTCTCCTTCACCCTTAGCGTCAGCCTTGCAGGTAGGAGGATAAGACAGAGCCTGAACCTTTCCAAGCCTTAGGCTGCTGCCTGAAGTTCCACCACAGGTGTGATCATTCATCTGTCCATTCACTCATTTTACAACAACCAAGATGGATGGAGAACCTACAAGCCCTTCTAGTTGAACAACGCTGGGTTTGATCCTTGGTCCTACTGCTTCCCAGCATGACATTAGGACAGGTATCTCATTTCTTTGGCCTTAGTTTCTTCATGTAATGTTGGAAGTTCTATTAGCTACCATGAAGAGTAAAACTGCCCAGATGGTGACAGATACATAAAGGGGGTTACAAAGAAATTTTTAATCCTGCCCAGAGGAGCTCGGGGGTGGGGGAGGCGAGGGTGGTGGTGGTGGCAGCGGCGATTTTCTAGTCACAAATATTTGCTGAGAGCTAAGAACTAGGCCTGTGTTAGGCACTAAGGCTGCAGAAATGAGTACAAGGAGGTCCCTCTTATCAAGAATCTTCTTGGTTAAGAAATAGAATGATTAAGAGCAGCTACTATTTATTGATTTATTTTCTACTTATCAATGCTTTTCACTGATCATCTCTAACCCTTCAATAAACAAAAAATGTGGATATTACACCTGCATTTTTGCAATGAAGGAAACTGAGTGTCAATGAGATGAGTCATTTGTCCAAGATCACATAGCTAGAAGATAACAGACAAGTTTGAAGCCTGCTGTTAGATTCAAAGCCTATCCTCTTTCTATCATAGGATATCAATTCTAGAATTGATTATGAGACAGCAGGTAGGAACCTGAGGGTCTTTCTGAACAAATCCTGTAAAATCAGATCTCAAAGGGCACTCAGAGATGATGGAGTTCAACACCTTGGTTTTACAAATGAAGAAATGGAGACTTGAAGAAGTCCGGCTTATACAACATCACACAGTAGCAAGCAACTGCGCTAGGACCTCAATCCACTTGAGTTGGATTTTTAAGCCTGTGATTCTCACCACATCAGGCTACCCTCAGAAGTGAAAATATCAACTTCTGTGTAGACAGATCAGGCCATGGGTGGGTAGAAAGAGGTACAGAGCACAGCCATCATGGATGGTCTCACAATTGTACCCAAGGCTGTCACAGCTCCTGGCATATGAGGCAAACTAGGGGAAGGTGATGGGTTTGGTCTCCTTCAACCACTTTCTCTCTTCAGGCAGTATCAAGGATCTCCTCCCAAAAGTATGCAATTTTCCTATGGAAAAGGGCATTTGTCGAGCCTACTTTAACCGATGGTTTTTCAACTCTGAAGCTGGTGAATGTGAGTCATTTGTTTACGGAGGCTGCAGAGGCAACAGCAACAACTTTGCGAACAAAGAAGAATGTGAGAAAATCTGCAAGTTCACCTGATTTTCTAATAAGAACACAGCCAGCCCCATGGATTTGGGATTGCTCTGAGGGCCATAGAAGGCATTGCGTGTGTGTGTGTGTGTTTGTGTGTGTGAACAAGAGATTCATTCCTCTACCCCTACATTTATTCTCCCTGATGTCCTCCCCAAAATGCTCCACCTCTGTGCCTGAAACTCTATAAATGTTGCAATCATGTTTAAAATCTCAAGACCTCCTTTTTAAAACGTGCACGTACTTACAAATACGCTGGGGAAATTTAGAGCAGCCATTCACACCTTTGTATGAATGACTGCTTAACTCACTGGGAACTAAAGGTTTTGAAGGAGAAAGGGGGTAGGTTTTGAAATCTGGGCATGATATTGGAAAGGCCTACATTGGACAAGGAGGGGATTTCTGGAGTCTTGTGAAATCAGAAACGAGGAAACAACAGAAACCAGGGAAGAAAGGGGAATTGGGGAGAAACTGCAGATGTTTAACAATTTTAAAAAATAGTGAATTTTTTATGAAAGCTGTTGTCTACTGAGGCTAAACCACATCTTCCTGCCAAGGGCTACATCAGGAGGGATGTGAGGAGCTAGTCCTGGGGTCTTTGGTTTGTTTTAAGCAACCCCAATGACAACAACTTCAATTACAACAACTTGGAGGGAAAGGAGAAAAACGCAGGAATCATTTCATTTATTTATTTCAAGAGGGCCCATAGATGGGGAGGGATTCTTTTTTTTTTCCCATTTATTTATTTTATTGCATTTTAGGTTTTGGGGTACATGTGAAGAACATGCAAGATTGTTGCATAGGTACGCACGTGGCAGTGTGATTTGCTGCCTTCCTCCCCATCACCTACATCTGGCATCTCTCCCCATGCTATCTCTCCCCAACTCCCCACTCCCCACCGTCCCTCCCCTATTTCCCCCCAACTGACCTGGGTGTGTAGTGCTCCCCTCCCTGTGTCCATGTGTTCTCATTGTTCAACACCCGCCTATGGGTGAGAACATACGGTGTTTGATCTTCTGCTCTTCTGTCAGTTTGCTGAGAATGATGGTTTCCAGGTTCATCCATGTCCCTACAAAGGACACAAACTCATCGTTTTTGATGGCTGCATAATATTCCATGGTGTATATGTGCCATATTTTCCCTGTCCAGTCTATCATCGATGGGCATTTGGGTTGGTTCCAGGTCTTTGCTATTGTAAACAGTGTTGCAATGAACATTCGTGTGCACGTGTCCTTATAGTAGATTGGTTTATAATCCTTTGGATATATACCCAGTAATGGGATTGCTGGGTCAAATGGAATTTCTATTTCTAGGTCCTTGAGGAATCACCACACTGTCTTCCACAATGGTTGAACTAATTTACACTCGATGGGGAGGGATTCTTTAAGATCATAGGGTGGGAATGAAACAGAGGCATCCTTGGCCCCACCAAAAGGCCTTTCCCATTGCATTGTAATCCCTCCAATCCATAATTTTTTACAGACTTCCTCTGGGATGGAGGGCAGATCTGAAAAGGGAGCATTCATGTGGGCCCTCTCCCTTTATTAACCACTCTGATTTAGGGTCCTCCCCCAAAATCCAAGTCAGCTGCTTCCCATTGCCCAAGGAACAATAACTCCAAGCCATTATGCCAGGTCCCATGCTAAGCTCTTCATAAATAATACACATAAACCTCAGGGTAACTCTAAGAATCACATTACTACTCAAAGCATGCTCCAGGAACAGGTAGCTTCCAGGTCATGTGAGAACTTGTTAGAAATGTGGAATCTCATGACCAGTCTTGTAACAGGATTCCTGGTTGATACGTGGACTCACTCAAGTTTAGGAAGCAGTGGTAAATGAGGAAACAGGGATACAACAGATCAGTCATGTTTCAAGGCCACACAGCTGGAAAGCGGCAGAGCTGCTCATTAAGTTCACGTCAGTACATTTGCAAAGTCCCTGGTTGTAATGCCACACTCTGTCAGATATCAGAATTTCCCCCATGGGGCTGATTTCCAGTTAAAGGTTTTATCAGAAAAGTTTTAAAACACCGAGTTATGCTGCCAAGACAACAAACACATCTCCCTTTTGTGGAGAACACCTGGAAGCAGGATTCCTGGATCATCTCTGGAAAGAGTCTGAGACAACATCCTAAATGCCTCCCACCACCGCTGCCTTCTTTTTCCAGGTTGGACAGCACCAGTCACATTAACCTACTGAGGACTTCCACAAAAGACAGATTGCCTGATTCCCAACACCTGGGCTCCATTCCGCCCATCCCCACTCTCTCTTCCCTTCTCAACGTTTCGCAAGGGGGAGCATTCTCCGTGGCTAACCGCAATCAGATATTCTGTTTTACCAGAATTTCCTAGAAATTCCTGAATTGCTCAACACCAAAATCATTGAATCTAAGCTCTGTCTCCTACTCATGAAACACCAGAACTAGCTGGCCTTGAGATTCAGAAAATGTGATCATTGTCTCTATAATTCAACTGTATGTGCGTTCACCACCCAACCTTGGCATAGAAGCCAAAATTCAGGTTTGTGTACCCAACGTACAGCTGATGCCAACACTGACACACAGGTGCTTGGAAATAGAGAAAAGTTTACTCAATGTGGTCAAAACAAGAAGGCAGGAGGGCAAGATCTCTCAAATTTGCCTTAAGAAGTAGAGAGTTTTTATGTGGCTAGAGACTAAGAGAGGGGGAGTTTCAGGGAACCAAGGGGAAAAGTCTGTGTTTCTTCACTCTCAGATAACACCTGAAACAATCAGACTTCTGGGAGTCAGTAGCTAGTCACAATGTCCTGAAATACATTGATTTCTTCTTGTAAACTTTTTCTGCGACCCTGAAGTTAACTCCTGCTGCTTGACAGAGAAACAGTCCATCAGAAGTTTATAATTATGTTGTAGGAACAAAGAATATTGGGCAAAAAGCAAGTGCAGGCACACAAGGGGCTGATCAGAATTTTCATTATTTCAGTCACTAAAAATGCTTGTATGCTGAGATCTCAAGGGGCCCAGTTACAAATCCCCACTATCCTTTTCCATTCCTCATTCATGCAGGAAAAGGGGTGTCATTCTTTTCTGGTTACTTCCTGCTGAAAAGGGGCAAAGGTGTGAAAACTGAAGAACGGAACCTGTCCACTTGAAGCTGAAAGTGTTCACAGGGGCCGGACCCATAGCCCGCATTCTGGAATTCCATCATCTGGGTACTCTTACCTATTATAGTATTGGAGCAGCAGGTTAATCCATATTTGATGATGACATTAATGAAAACATAAACTACAATAACGACACAAGAGATAAGCCAAATGTAAAGATACCAGAAAATATAGATTGGATCCCTTGTGAGATCCAAGAAAACAGTCCAGAATACCAATCACCCAATCCTAGTTAATCTCTTATCTGTCGCCACCATGACGCTTGCTCTCTTATTTTATCCATATGCATTTCAACTTCAGCCAAGGTGTTACTGTCAGTGCAACAGGAGGAGTTGGCTTTGTTCAACCGGTGGGTAATCTAATGCTATCCCAATATCTAAACAAATTTAGCTAGAGGATCCAAAGACTTGCTGTGCCATGATAGAAACACCAGTTTCATTAGCTCTAATCCTTAAAGTAATGGACACATTTCTAAGCACATGGTGATGAGCAGCCACTCCCCGCCGTGGGAGCAAAGTCAGTCTGAAGAAGTACCCTCTGTCATCGGCGATCCCTTCTGGCAAATCACCTTCAGAGGCCACCCCCTTCCCGACAGATGGAATCTCCTTCCAAAATTCCTTGGGAGACCCTGGACAACAGTTTTGGGGAACTTGTCCAGTGTTTGGTAACAGTTTAATTGTGTACCGAGAAAGGTGTCACTGAGTATCCTAAAAAACATTGTCCACGATCTCCTCTCCTAATGCACCTGCAGGCCCAGGGTTGGTTTTCCTGACTGCAGACAGAAACATATCCCTTAGGAGCAGGCTGGGTATGGTGGCTCACATCTGTAATTCCAGTACTTTGGGAGGCCAAGGCAAGCGGATCACTTGAGGTCAGGAGTTCAAGACCAGCCTGGCCAATATGGCAAAACCATGTCTCTACTAAAAATACAGAAATTAGCTGGCCATGGTGATAAATGCCTGTATTCCCAGCTACTCAGGAGGCTGAGGCACGAGAATCACTTGCACCAGGAGGCAGAGGTTGCAGAGTCCTTAAATACATTTATTTCTTCTTGAGGAAGCATTCACGTGGGTGCTCTCCCTTATTTACTACTCTGATTCAGTACACTCCAGCCTGGGTTTCCAGAGAGAGAAACAGAGAAAGAGAGAGAAAGAGAGAGAGAGAGGTCTCTCAGGAGCACAAAGCACAGTGTCAGTAGTTGAGGTGGTCATTAAAGCCATTTTCCCTAGCCCTGGCTCTGTTAGACAGTTGCCACACTCAGGTAAGACTGGACCTATCCAATGTCCTTCCTGTGCTATGAAATGGGGTCAGATGGGGTGCTATTCCAGATCACTATCCAGTGAGAATTGTCACAAAGGTCGTGGTGATTTACCCAGCAAGTGCAAATCCAAAAGCACGCCAAAATCAGGTATGTGTCTTCACTCCAAGCGATCCTTGCACCAAAAGTCGTCAACACCGACAGGAAGGGAACCAATGAGGGGTGTCCCCTGGGCAAAGTGCCTGGGCAGCTGTGGGGACTCCCTGTGCACTCAGATCCTGGCTGGGACTGCCCAGTTATGAGAGCAGCTCATAACTCTGATAAAGCAGATTGCTGTGTCGGAGTGAGCAAGCAAGAAGCTCCAGAGAGAGTGAACAGAAGATAGAAGTCATAGTCCTTTGTTTTGTTTTTAGACGGAGTCTCACTTACTCTGTTGCCCACGCTAGAGTGCAGGGGTGCAATCTCGGCTCACTGAAGCTTCTACCTCCTGGGTTCAAGCGATTCTTCTGCCTCAGCCTCCCGAGTAGCTGGGATAATGGAGGCACCAACACATCCAGCTAATTTTCATATTTTTAGTAGAGATGGGGTTTCACCATGTTGACCTGGCTGGTCTCAAACTCCTGACCTCAAGTGATCTGCCCATCTCAGCATTCCAAAGTGCTGGGATTACAGGTGTAAGCTACCATGCCCAGCCAGTCTTTTTTAATTGATACATAATTGTTGTACATATTTATAGGGGGCATGTGATATTTTCATACATGCACACAATGTATAATGATCAAATCAAAATGATTGGTATATCCATCACCTGAGGCAATTATTATTTCTTTGTGTTGGGAAAATTCCAAAGTTTCTCATCTAGCTATTTTGAAATATACAATAAGTTATTGTAGTCATAGTCTTTTGTAATCTAATTTCAGAAGTGACATCCCAACATTTTTCATGATATCACTGCTCATTAGAATCAAGTCACTAGGCTCAGTCCACACTCAAGGAGGAGAACACATAAAAGCATGAAAACCAGGAAGTAGAGGTCATTGGAGTCATCTTAGAAGTCTGACTACCAGCAGGAACAACTTGCCCAGAGTCAAATACAGTGAGAGCTTAAAGTCTCAGTTCTTGGCCGGGAGTGGTGGCTCACGCCTGTAATCTCAGCACTTCGGGAGGCCAAGGTGGGTGGATCACTTGAGGTCAGGAGTTCAAGACCAGCCTGGCCAACATGGTGAAACCCCATCACTACTAAAAATATAAAAAAGTTAGCCAGGTGTGGTGGCACATGCCTGTAATGTCAGCTACTTGGGTGGCTGAGGCATATGAGTCACTTGAACCCAGAAGTGGAGGTTGCAGTGAGCCCAATTGGCGCTACCACATTCCAGCCTGAGAGACGAAGTGAGACTCTGTCCACCACCCCCCCAAAAAAGTCTCAGTTCTAGAATTGGGAAGATTTGTTTAGAGAAACAGGGTGGGCAGCTTTACCATCATCTGGTTATGATGGATTGTAAGCTTGGACAGAGGTAGGGCATTGAGAATTCTAAGCCAGAAATAAGAACTAATAAAAACACCCTGCTTCATTCACTTCACAGAAATTTTGCAGTTTCACGTCTCCTCTCTTTAAATCAATTAAAAGGCCATATTGTGGGGGTAAATCTCAATTCTTAGGTCTCTTCCCTTTCCTCTCCTTCTTCCCTGAGATTTGTTCACAAGTGAAAACTCAAGGCTCATAGTGCCTGGTTCCCATCAGTACAAATACCCAGTAGTTCTACATTACCATGTCTGGATTCTGAGAGCTGTTGTGTTATAAAAGTTGCTGATATGCAAAGACAAACAGATAAACTTAACTCTCACAAAGTGTACCAGAGGCTAGTGGGTGCCAGATATGCTACATGGGCACTGGGAATAATCCTCCTGACATAATATTGAGGTCTCATTAAATTTTTTAATTCACACTTGCTGGAGGAAGATCTTCCAAATGCCCCTTGGGGCAGTGGCAAGCTCCTCAAGTCCTTTAAAAATGTTTCTGGGAAGAATGAAAGAAACATATGGGATAAAGAACAGTTTAAGATTATATATTATGGCAGATTTATAGCCTGCTTTTACCAGTTGACAATATTAGGTAAAGATTTTCTTCTATCACTAAATATTCTGTAACATAATTGCTAATATGTGTAGCGCTTTCCTTGCATGAAGAGATCATCGTTTATTTAAACAAGCTTCAGTGGTTAAATGTCAAGGTTGCTGAAGTTTTCTCAATATAATAAGTAATCACTTTGGGCATTTCTGATTGTTTGCTCATGATAGATTCTAAGAAGTGGAATTTCTGGGTCAACAGTGGACATGCATTTGAAAAGCTTTTGATACATAATACCTTCCTTTAAAATTTTAATAACTACTATTTATGAAACACTTAGGATGTGTCAGGAACCAAACTAAGTGCTTTGAATACATTATCTCATTTAATATTCCCCACAGCCTTGAGAGGAAGATTCTATTAATATCTGTCTCTTACAAATGAAAAACCTGAAGGTCATGAAGATAAATTACTTGCCCAGAATAACAAATTAGCAAGGAATAAAGATGGTGTTTGAATCAAAGTCTAATTCTAGAGCCAATGCTTTTAAGCAGTTTGCTATCATTAAAGTTCAGCTCTGCCATGACCTGTTTACCTCCCAATCCCATAAAATCCTCTGGACCTCTCCATGTAGACTACACGGAGATATCCTGGGCCTGCCTGCTTCCACTCTTCATGTTTACATCTTGTGGGTTCTTAAAAGTGACTTTGCCTTACACGTTTCTTCTCTACAGTGAGCCAAGCAAAATGGCATGCACAGAATAAGTACTCAACAAGTACCTGTAGATTAGTTCTGCAGACATCATACCATGGAGGAAAAGAGGGGCCTGGGATTTCTTTTTTAAAGTGTTAAGCTATGAGTCAGAGCCATGATTCTCATAATGTCTGAATTACAGAAGGAAGAAAGGAGAGAAAGAAGGATGATAAGGATGATAGGGATGTGAAGCTTAATGCCCTCTTTGGAGTAAGATACTCCACTAGCTAATGGAGTAAACCCTGGCATAGGACCTTTAACCCAAACCTCAGAGGAGAGACCAAAGCCCCAAACCTCCCCTACCTGCATTGTGTCTGCAGGCTCAGAAGAGTAGATAGAACACAACGCCCAGCTGTCACATTGTAGGCAAGGATAGGAGGCCAAAAAAGACTCAATAAAGGCAGACAAGGGGTCAAGGACAGAATTAGAAAACCATCATTTAACAGCTGGGCATGAGGCTCACACATGTAATCCCAGTACTTGGGGATGCTGAGGTGGGAGGAACTCTTGAGGCCAGGAGTTCGAGATAAGCCTGAGAAATGTAACGAGACCCTGTCTCTAGAAAAAATATAAATAAATAAAAGAAAAAATAAAAGGAAAACATCATCTAGCAATCATTAAATAATCATTGATTTAGGCAAGAATCATCAATGTATGCTAAAACTAGTGGGTAAAATTTTGAGGAGTAAGAAGATTTTTGCATAGGCCTAAAGTATCTTTTCACAAATTCATTGAAAGCGGGAAAATAGGCAGCCACCATCTTACTCAAGTAATCAAAGTTAACACCATTAGTAACAAAACAAATCAATAGCATGTGCCTTGTGGTATGACCCACCACAAAGAACACAGTGTCTTTTCTGTAATATTCCTGACAGAAACACATAACATGAATCTAATTGTGAAGAAATATCAGATAAGCTCAACTGAGAGACATTCTGTAAACTACATGGCCTTTACTCATCCAAAATGTTAACTTCATGAAAGACAAAAAAAGATTGAGAAGCTTTTCTAGATGCAAGAGGATTAATCTGCTCCTGAACTAGGTAATTTTAAAAAAGAAAAAGAAAGAAAATTAAAGAGGCATAACAACTAAATGCAACGTGAAATGCAGGATCCAGGATTATCTTTTGTTATAAAGGACATTATTGAGGCAGTTTGTAAAATCTGAATAAGGTCTATAGATGGGCTTTGCAGGCATGTGCTCAAGTCATACAGGGCCCTGCACTCAGAAGGACCCTGCACCCAGGATGTAATTCCCTGTGGTCATTCTCTTTAAATTCTCAGTTATTTGAATCTGTGTTTGTAAGTGAAGATCAACTGGACTATGGCTCATGCTCTGGGAGCGAGGCGCCTGGACGGAAGAGCAGTCCCATCTCTTGCTGCCTCCCCGGGGTGGGTTCTCAGCAGCTCACCCTCCACCCCCTGGTACCATGGCTCTGCTCAGCCTGCCCCTTTCCACCTTTGCCCCCTGACTGCTGCTATGCAGATGGCAGTCGAATCACATCGGCAAGGAGAGGCCCATGTTCTACCATTGCCAACCACACCCAGGGGAGGCTTGGGAAAGGGTACAGGAAGGGTCAGAGTTAGTTGTGCACATCCTGTGGCTTTTCAGAAAGTGCCAGTTACTGCCCCAGTCCCGGGCTGGCAGCAGCATGGTACATTCAACAGGCGACTTGGCAGGGGCCAGCCTCTCACCTATCCCGACAGCCTCTTCTCACCTATCCTGATCCTGTACTAAGCATGTCTCAGCACAAAGGTTGCAATCACTTGGGGAATGCCCATCCATGGGTTGGTGCAATGGACTTGTGGACGGGGAAGATTGATTTCCCACCCCCAGCTGGGTCACAGAGCTTCAGTCGGGAAGCTGGCATGAGGAGGAATCCGGCAGCAAGTGGAATCCTCCAGCACAAACCACCAAGTAGCGGAGGGACCCTAGGTAGTTCTGAGGGTCTGCACTGCTCCACAACTGTCCCTGTGCCCGAGGGGGAGTGATAGAAACAATAAGTAAAAAGCGCCATGACGGGTCTAGACAGAGACTCTGAAAGAAAGAGAAAAGCTTTTTATTAGAGCACCTTCAGTGATATGTTTTCCCCTGTTGTTTTTGAACAAGGAACTCCACATTTTATTTTGCACTAGGCACCCCCGCAATTATGTAGCCAGTTTTGCCTGTAGATTAGATAATAATACCGTATTAATGTTGGTTTCCTGAATTTGACTACTGTACTGAGGCTGTGTTAAAGAATACCTTTATTTTAGAAAATCCATTAAAGTATTTAGGATATTTGTAACTTATTCCCATATGCTATGAAAAACATAATATGCGGGGTGTATGAGTGTGTGTGTGTGTCAGAGACAGAGAGGATTAAGAAACATGTGGTAAAATGTTAGCATTTCAGGAATGTGGTGAAGGGTATACAGGAAATCTTGGTACTATTTTTGCAACTTTTCTTTCTGTGTTTTTGAGACAGGGTCTCACTGTGTTGGCCAGGCTGGAGTGCAGTGGCATGATTACAGCTCACTGCAGCCTCCAACTTCGGTGCTCAAGAGATCCTCCTGCCTCATCCTTCTGAGGAGCTGGGATCACAAGTACGCACCACCATGCTGGGCTAATTTTTTAATTTTTTGTAGTGACGGGGTCTCTCCATGTTGCCCAAGCTGGTCTCAAACTCCTGAGCTCAAGTGATCCTCTTGCCTCAGCCTTCCAAAGTGCTGGGATTATAGGTGTGAGTCACTGTGCCCAGCCATGCAACTTTAAGTCTGAAATTATGTCAAAATTAAACATTGAAAGAAAAGAATAAAACATAAAGAAAATGGTAAAGGAGAAGTCACCATAGTGGTATATAGTGGTATCCTGTGAAACCATAGACAAAAGAATAAGAAATGACAGAGTGACTCTGCTAATGTGCCACAGCTGAATGGGAATCTCCCAGAATGGAAACAGAACTGTCCTTCTGATAGCATGTGCTCACCTCAGTCATCTATTAAGAAGTTAAGAAATCTCTATTATTTCAAATAAGTCTCTGGTCCTGCAACACAGATCATGAATGAGCCAATCTAGGGTTTTCTGTGCTCCACCCACCCAACCAACCCAGGCACCTACCATGAGTCTGCAGAGCACAACTGGGTTTTTGTTTGTCTGCTTGAGACTGGGTCTTGCTCTGTCGCTGAGGCTGGGGTGCAGTAGCATGATCATGGCTCACTGCAACCTTGACCTCCTGGGCTCAAGTGGTCCTCCCACCTCAGCCTCCTGAGTAACTGGGACTATAGGCGTGCACCAGCATGCCTAGCTAATATTTGTATTTTTTTGTAGAAATGGGATTTTGCCTTGTTGCTCAGGCTGGTCTTTTTTTTTTTTTTTTTTTTTTTTTTTGAGACAGAGTTTTGCTCTTGTTACCCAAGCTGGAGTGCAATGGTGTGATCTCGGCCCACTGCAACCTCTGCCTCCAGGGTTCAAGTGATTCTCCTGCCTCCGCCTCCCTAGTAGCTGGGATTACAGGCATGCACCACCATGCCCAGCTAATTTCATATTTTTAGCAGAGACGGGGTTTCTCCATGTTGGCCAGGCTGGTCTCGAACTCTGGACCTCAAGTGATTCTCCCGCCTTGGCCTCCCAAAGTGCTGGGATTACAGGTGTGAGCCACTGTACCCAGCCGAGGCTGGTCTTAAACTCCTTGGATCAAGCAATCCTCCCACCTCCATCTCCCAAAGTGCTGAGATTATAGGCATGAGCCACCACACCCAACCAACCTCAGGGGTCTTATTTGAGGTAGGTCTTGTGATGCTAGCTAGCTTCCCAGAGCTCTGCTTGCTGAGGAAACCACCAACCTCTCATTTGAATTTATTTTGAGATTGATGGAAGAGGGCCGTTGCCTTCATTGTCTATACCCCAGGTGGTGCAAAACCCTAACCCTAACCCACAATAAACCATAGGCTATGGATTGTTCATTCAGGAAGAAAACCTCTGAGGGGTGTTCAAGATGTGAAGACCATAAACTCCAGGGCCGAGCAGCCTGTGGGGTCTCATCTCTTGCAAATTCACCAAGTTTTTATGCAATGAGCTCATCCCAGTGGGTCTGGTTTGGCTGGGCCCTGGACATCTGGGGAGTTAATGACTCAGCTTGGGGGGGATATACAGAAACTTCTGTGTCTAAGACCTGTGTGCTCTGCAGGCCTGCCTAATGCTGTGCTGTTCTGTGGAAAAAGGGGGCATGCTATAGCTCCTCCAAGCACCACCTTTACTAGCTAAGCAAAGCAGACCGCCATGTGCTGGCCAACAGGCTGCAGTAATGAGTAGAGGACTCTCTTTTTTTATTTTTTTTGTCTGCCATCGCTCCATTTTTACTTTTTCCACACCATCTCTCTTTTGCCATGACCTTAAGGTAGAATTATCAACTGGGTAAACACAGTGATGAGATGGGAAAGAGGGAGGATATCTGTTTTGTTTGCAATTTGCTTATTTTTCAAGTTGGGGTTTCCCAAGGCTGCATCAGTGGACAGGCCAAGTGGAACCACGTAGCAGCCACAGCGCCAGCAGGAGCAAAAGTGAAGAGGGGAGAGCTGGAGCCATCACAGATGGTAGGGGGCTATGGGGCTCCGTGCTGCAGAAGCACTGGGGCTGGTAGAGGGGGGGGCTGATGGATGATGGTAGCATTAAGGTGAAGGGTGAAGGCCAGGCTGGGGGCAAGAATTTCCATGACTGGCAGTAGGCAGGAAAGGGTAGCAGTACTAGATGCTAGCTCCACCACAATTTCTGTTTTAATAGCATGGATTGTATTTAATAGAGCAGCAGCTTGGTTGGATGGTTTTAAACCACATTTTAAAACTTTGTTTTCTTGCCTCCTTTCTCCCCAATCTCAAGATATAACTTTGAGACAAACTGCATATGTTTCCTTTCATCTTGAAACACAGCCTTGGAATGTGCTTTCGATCTCCACTCCTTTTTCTTTTCCCATTCTGTGCTCCCACACCTTACGCACATTTATTTACCTAGATGCTTGTCAAGCACACATCATACTCACTTATCTGGTCAATATGCTTCTTTAGGAGCTTCAGGAGCTGGATCCTGGTACGGACCAGACACTTCCAACCATGATGATGCTGACCCCTTCGCCAGATGGAACAATAATTCAAGACAAGCCATTGGAGCGGGTCTCCCCACCTGACACCTCTGAGTCCTCTGCCTCTTCTGCATTCCAAACCCTCTCTTTAAAAAACCCTGCATTTCCTCCACAAATTAAACAGTGGAAATTTTTGTAAAGAATTATATCCACTTCTCCCCTGTCTAGCGTGGATAATAAAATCTTGCTCTCTTTTTATCCCACCTCACTCTTTTTACACTGGCTTCTTTTTACTGTGAGGGAAGCCATTTATTTCCTGCCTGTTGCTTGCTGGTAGTAAAAGTAAAATAGCAACAAACTGAAGTCAGCAGTCAGGCGAATAGCAGATGCCAGCGGGCTGGGAAAATAACCTCTTCTGTAACTGGTGTCTATGTTATCTATAAACCTTGAGAATGTAGCAGAGGAATGTTCTCCCTCTGACCCAGGAACCTGCCCCCAGTCACAGACTCCATGTCTGCACAATCCAGACCCCCCCCTTAGAGCTGCATCTACCACCAAGTAATTTACCGCCTTTGTTCATAACCCTTCTCCTTTTTCCCTTCCCACAAGTGCCAAATATAAATTAGCAAATCAATGAAAGCCAAAGACTGTGAGGTCAGCTGCCCCACCAATGGGCAATGACACAGTTTCGCCTGTGCTCCCCCTTTAGAGTTGTAAGCCCTTAAAAAGGGAAAGAAACTGCTCTTTGGGGAGGTCGGTGTTTTGGACACAGTCAACCAATGCTCCACAGCTAGCTCAATAAAGTCTCTTCCTTCCTCACTCTGGTGTCTGAGGGGTTCTGTCAGCGGCTTGTCCTGCAACATTACAAGTGGCAAGCAGCCAAACCCTTTTGCCAGTTACGGTGAGGACAGCCTCTCCCTTTCTCTGCCCAAGAAGCAGTGTATTTTGGGCTCCAAGATCTCTGTACTGGCCTGTGATTGAATTCAATAATTAGCTCCTCTGACTCTTCCGGACACCACGTCCTATTGTTTCAGAGCCTGTAAGGACTTAAGCTCATCTGCAAATAATGAGTGTTAGGACACCTGAAAATCCAGAAGAGATCTTGTCTCCACTCTGGACCTCTCCTCACTTAAACCAAGCAGATGGTTGACACTACATAAATGGAGCTGGACCAGGTTTGAGGCTTAGAGAAAATGAATGTTTAAATCATATAGCAGTTGCATTTACTGCAATATGATCAGATGATGCATTTTCAGAAAAGCATTACAGAGGACATAGATTAGGGGGATTTTCAATGAATGTTGCTTCTCTAACCTTCCAGTTTCCTCACAAGGAATATTTTGTGTGGGTGCAATCCTACTAGATAGGGTTTCCTCTGGTAAACATGGGTGTTACCAGGTTTCTTACATTTGTAACATATCATCCTGACATGTTGTAAAAACGTCAAGCAATCTTTATCATTTTGATCTAACATCCAGGGTGTAAACACATTTTCTTATGACACAATTAGTACCATCTTTCTACAGAAGCTATATGAAACTGAGACATCACGCTTGCACAGTCCCACTGTGACAACGTAATGGCCAGTACCCAGTATGACAGCATGTAGAATTAGCTATTTCCTGGGCCTCAAAGCCAAAGAGGAACTGATCCCAGGAGATGAGCCAAGACCTCCCTCAATGTCCTGCAAGCACTTCACAAAAGCTGTAAGAGAAGCTCTTGTAATCACTTAGAGAAGACGACTCCCCTATAGATGTCAGTCAGCCTGTCTCCCTGGCACCCTAGTGCTTGCTCAGGGGGTTCATGAACAAGACACCACGTGACAGTAGTGGGGACTAAGCCTGGGGCCAATAACACGGACTTCTCACTTAGTGAGGCTGATCTGCCTATCGCCACTTGCAGTATACCAGCAGTGTATTCCAGCCGTGAGCCTGCCAGCCTGGTGGCCAATCTAAGCCCTGATATGGTGCCATTAACCAGAGAAAATGAACCAGCTATCTGGTGACAGGTACATAAGACCCTTTCAAAAGCATGGAGGAAGGGGTGATTGGCCCTCACTGGAACAGATATTCTGAATTTGAATTTTAGTTCCTTGCCTTCCATGCTTGTGCCAGTACTGGTACCCATGGATTTGTGGAATTTCTTAATCACAGTTACTGTATCCCATATGATAGTGCTTCTAGCAAAGAACTCCTCATTCATTCATTCATTCATTCAATCAACATATATTTATTGAGGGCCTACTATATGCCAAACACAAAATGGACAAAACAATAATCTTTTCCTTCCCCTTTTTGATTACAAACACTCTGAAAGCTTACATTCAGAGTGGGGCAAAGATAATAAACATTATATTCAGGGTGGGGCCCAAAAAATAAACAATAAGCATAATACATAATTTAATTATATAGACTAATAGCAAAAGGTGCTATGGGGAAAAAAGCAAGTAGAATAAGGGAAATTTGGGCAGAGATTGGGCAGAGATTACAATTTTAATGAGGATGGCCATAGTGAGTCTTTTTGAGAAGGTTACACCATACAGACATCTAGGGAGAGTGCTACAGTAAAATAAATAAAGAAAGGGCCTGTTATTCACGGGATTCACCAGTTTTATCATGTTCTCCATCATGCAGAAGCAGCTGGACTTGTGGGATGGTAGGATGTCCTGCTGGTGTGACATCATCACCATGGAGATAAAATATGGAGTGGGTAAGGTTTTGTCTCACAGAATACTGTACATGCTCTCGATCAGCAACCAACATATGACGCTTTTTCCCCCCACAGCCAGAATAAGATTGAGTTACTGGCTCCAATTCATCACCCTCCCTATATCTGCAATCAAGGAATCTGCAGTTTCTTCCACTAGAGGCAGAGTATATTTCTCTGCCCCTTTATACCATGGTTGGTATGTGGCTTGTTTTGGCTAATGATGCTAACAGACATAATGAAAGCATGGACTTGGAGCCTGCTTATCCTTCTACCCCCTGCTACCAACACCATGAGAACTTTTTTTTTTTGAGAGCGAGTTTTGCCCTTGTTGCCTAGGCTGGAGTGCAATGGTGTGATCTTGGCTCACTGCAACTTCCGCCTCCTGGGTTGAAGCTATTCTCCTGCCACAGCTTCCTCAGTAGCTGAGATAACAGGTGCCTGACACCATGCTTGGCTAATTTTTTTGTTTTTTTTAGTAGAGATGGGGGCCAGGCTGTTCTAGAACTCCTGACCTCAGGTAATATGGAGAACATGTTTTATGGAATCTGCATGTCCAAGAAGAACCACCTGGGCCCAGCCTAGATCAGCTGAATCCCAGCTGACCCACAGATTTGGGAGTGAGAGAAAATGTTTGTTGTCTTAAGTCACTTGTAATTGCAAGCCAATTTGAGTTGGCTTGTAATTCAGCATTACTATGACAATAACTAATGGATATGATGACCCTCTTAAATGCTGTGTCTCAGGGCTCTATAGTGTTTTAGAAGCCAAGGAAGGAAAACTTCCAAGAAGGGACACAATACAAGTTCATTTAAGGAAGCCAAGATTTCCACCTGGCAGTGTGGAGGTCTCATACCACTGGACGAAGACTTTTTTTTTTTTTTTTTTTTTTGAGATGGAGTCTCACTCTGTCACCCAGGCTGGAGTGCAGTGGCGCAATCTCAGCTCACTGCAACCTCTGCCTCCTGGGTTCAAGCAATTCTTCTGCCTTCGCCTCCCAAGTAGCTGGGATTACAGGCATGTGCCACCATGCTTGGCTAATTTTTTTTGTATTTTTAGTAGAGACGGAGTTTCACCATGCTGGGCTGTTCTTGAACTCCTGATCTTGTGATCCACCCGCCTTGCCCTCCCAAAGTGCTAGGATTATAGGCATCAATCAACATGCCCAGCCTGAAGAGTTTTTTTAAGCCACCTTTTACCTGCCCTGTTGCAGTAACCAACCTACCCACCTGCCCTCTCTGGTTCCACATCTCCCCTGCAGCATTCACAATACGGCAGCCAGAAGGATCCTTTTCAAACTAAAGTCATATTATGTCATCCTTAAGCTCAGAGTCTCCCAGTGGCTCCCAGATCTGCTTCAAATAAAAGGCAAAGTCTTTGCAGAGGTCCCACAGGGCCCTCATTCTCTGTGCCCATGCTACCTCTCTGGCTTCAATGCCCCTCAAGCTCCTAACTACTCATTCACCCCAGCCATGCCAGCCTCCTGGATGATCTCCAGCACCCTGAGCACACTCTGACCGCAGGTCCTTTGTTCTGGAACTCTCTTCTATCTAAATTGCTCTTCTCATGAGTTGTCACACAGCTTGTTTCCTCCTTCATTGAGTTCGCTACTTGAATAACACTTTGAGACCTTCCCTGACTACTCTGCAAAATAATCACCCCAATCTCTACTCCGCCCCTAGACTCACTATTCCTCTTACCTAAGTTTATATTTCTTCGTAACTTTTCCTCCACCTGTGTTAGTTCATTTGTTTATTGACTGTCCTCTCCACCCCTCCCCCCAACACACACACACGCTTCTCCTTCATGTCAAATCCCCACCACCTAGAACACATAGTAAGTACTCAATATTGAATGAGTGAATGCCTCTGCTGATGCTGTTCCTGGGGCAGGACCATATCCCTAACTGGTCTGTCTTTAGAACTTTATTTTCTAAGCTCCAGCTCACTCATGTAACTTCTTACTAACCCTTCAACCCCAAACCTGCATTTTCCTGCAGAGCAGATATCTGTTTCCGTGTAGATATTACCATACATGGCTCCCTGGGCTGGGGATGGGGTTTAGAGGCATCCGCAAAGCAGTTTGCCATTGAAAATGGGAGAAAGTAAGTGCGGGAAGAAGCCCTACCCTAACTTTTGGAGGGGCAGCTGGGCTGAGTGGTTCTGGGAGGGGCCTTGAGGTTGGCTGTCCCATCTGGATCCACCTGTTTACCAGGATTCCTGGGCCCTGGGAGCCGTCCTCCTGGCCAAAACTTAGCTTTGCTGTGGTCTGCCTACATCAAGTGGAAGAGGGGGAAGAGACCAGTCTGGGACCCCCTCTATTTTCTTCCCCCTTCCCAATCACAAACCCTCAGAGTCCCCAACCTACAGCATTCACTTGGCTGCAAAAGTTAATCAAAGAATGACCGTAGGGCTTCCCCTTTAACCCATAGCACTGCTGCAGGTCTGTGTCAAGCCATGGACACAGCGCTCTGTTCCACAGGATGGAGTGTGTTAAAGTTGTTTAGAGCAAGGCCTACTTTAAGAGATACAAGATAACATTTGGAAGACAAGATGGTTAAACATTACTATGCTCAGAAACACTTGGTAATCCTGGATGAGTAGAAAGCACCCAAATTCAGGATGATAGTTTGTGTAACTAAGAGGGAGATCATTTGTCATATGGTTTTTGCCCATACGGAAGGGGATACGATCTTCTGCACAGCATATGTTCATGAACTTCCTAGGTATAGTATGAAGGTTGGCTGGTCAGATTATGCTGCAGAACATTGGTCTGGCCTGTGCTGACCCACGGGCTCCTCAATAGGCTTGACATGGATAAGATCTATGAAGGTCAAGTGGAGGTGAGCAGAGATGTGTATCACATGGGAGGCACTGATGGTTACTTGAGGTTCTTCATCTGCTACTTGCCAGAACTACCAATGGAAATAAAGTTAGTGGGCCCTGAAAGAAGCTGCGGATTGAGGTTGTCTATCCCTCACAGTTATGAAACAGTTCTCTGGTTCTGATTCAAAAAGCAGGGAATTCAATGCAGAAGCACATCCTGGGTCAGAAGATCGCAGATTATATGCATTACCCTATGCAAGAAGATGAAGATGTTTACAAGAAATAATTCTCTTAATACATAAAGAACAACGTAATTCCAGTCATGACAGAGAGATGTGTAAGAAAGCTCATGATGCTGAATGAGAGAATCCAGTCCACAAGAAGAAGTCTGGGAAAGAAGAAAAGGTGGAACCATTCCAAGATGTCCCCTGTCCAGAATAAAGATCAGGTAGCTCAGAAGGCAAGTTTCCTCAGAGCTCAGGAACAGGCTGCTGAGAGCTAAGCCAAACAACTATTTTCTTTTCTTTTCTTTTTCTTTTTTTCAGAGACAGGGTCTCACTCTGTCACCCAGGCCAGAGTGCAGTGTCACAATCATAGTTCAGTGTAGCCTCCAACTCCTGGGTTCAAGCAGTCTTCCCCACTTGGCCTTCCAAGTACCTGAAAATATAGGCACATTCCACCACACCTGGCAAATAGTCATTTTCTATAAGATTATTCAGATAAAATAATAAACTTATTGACCAAGCAACTTAAAAAAGAAAATTAAAGGAAGGGTCTTATCCAGAGGTTCTGCCGGGTCTAACCCACCCCTGCTTTCTTACTTGCCCCATCCCACTTCTCAGTCCTCCTTCCCTGGTAGATTCTTCCTGTCTTCTTACTGAGATCCCTGGCAACCTCCATCTCATCTTCTGCAGGAGGCCTTCGGCTAGGGACCCCCTCTTAAGCTTTGGTGGAGGGTCTGAAATCCCATCTTCTTTGGACCCCTGCTCGGGGTTCCCTATGCAGTCTTCTCACTCAGTAAAACCTCAACCACCAGGTCTGAGTTTCCACCATTAGCATTTTATTTCTTGAGTTAAATCAGGAGTAGCAAATCTGCCTGCCAACCTCAATAGGCAGCTGTAGCAGCTGCCTGGAGGGCTGAGGGCTCTGTGGCCACACAAGGGCTGACAAATAGGAGCAGCAGGAGTGATACAGTCAGGAGTGATACAGTCATGTGATATGGGTGCTAGTGGAAGAAATGATGGCATGTGGACAACACCTTTGGCATCCCTGGGTTAGATGTCACCCTGCCTGGGCCATTCTTTCAGAATGCAAACCTGCAGAAGGACAGGAGAAAGTGGAGGTAGTGGTATTCACACACGAAGTTCCCAGAAACTCTTCCCAACCCATCACTGGATGCCTCTGTTTCTGCCTAAAAGGTTGGGGAGACCCAAGCATGAACAGGAATAGAAGTCAGAAAGTGGGGAGCTGGAAGAAAATCTACACTGCCATCTCAGGCCAAGGGGCTATCGTATGCACAAAGCATCCCCACTCCCATCAGGAGGCTCTTTCAGCTTGTGCCCTGGGGGGTGGATGGAGGCGCCCTGGAGTCTTGTCTGGTCCCTGGTTCCACAAGGAGATGAGGAAGATAAGGCCTGACAGACACCAAGCCAGGCTGGGCAGACATTCCGGACAAACTTACTGAGGTATTCCAGATCTCTCATGTCCCACGGCGGGTAAAGAAGAAAGGAAGGACATAAAGGCTTTCCCTGGGGGTGCCAGAGTCACTGATATTACTCCCCTATTCTCCTTTCCCCCTAACCCCAAAGGGTAAGTGCACACCCCGGGGATTAAAGTAAGAGATCATTGTGTCAGAGGCCTTCCAACCAGAGTGTCTCCATCTTGAATAGGGGCTGGATAAAATAAGGGTGAGACCTGCTAGGCTACATTCCCAGGAGGTTAGGCATTCTTGTCACAGGATGAGATAGGAGGTTGGTGCAAGATACAGGTCACAAAGACCCTGCTGATAAACCTGGATGTGGTAAAGGACCCAGCCAAAACCCACTGAAACCATGATGGCAATGAAAGTGACCTCTGGTCCTCCTCAATGCTCATTATATGTTACTCATAATGCATTAGCATGCTAAAAGACACTCCTATCAGTGCCATGACAGTTTACAAATTCCATGGCAACACTCAGAAGTTATCCTATATAGACTAAAAAGGGGAGGGATCCTCAGTTCTGGGAAATCTCTGTCCCTCTCCATGAAAATTCTTGAATAATCTACCCGTTTTAACATATAATCAAGAAATAACCATAAAAATCACCAACCAGCAACCCTTGGGGCTGCTCTGCTTATCCATTCTTTTCTCCTTTACTTTCCTAATAAACTTGCTTCTCACTTCACTCTGTGAAATTGCCTTGATTTCTTTCTTGTATGAGATCTGAGAACCCTCTCTTGGGGTCTGGATCGGGACTTCAGTTTTTTGTTTTTGTTTTTGTTTTTTTTTGAGACTGAGTCTCACTCTGTTGCCCAGGCTGGAGTGCAGAGGCGTGATCTCGGCCCACTGCAACCTCTGCCTCCTGGGTTCAAGCAATTCTCCTGCCTCAGCCTCCAGAGCAGCTGGGATTACAGGCACACACCACCACACTCAGTTAATTTTTGTATTTTTAGTACAGATGGGGTTTTATAATGTTGGCCAGGCTGGTCTCAATCTCCAGACCTCGGGATCTGCCTGTCTCAGCCTCCCAAAATGCTGGGACTACAGGCCGAGCCACCGTGCCTGGCCTGGGACTTCTTTCTGGTAACATCTTCCTAGCGACCATGAAGGGACTATACTGAAGAGAGTCCTGACCCAAAGGAAAAAGACTGCAGCACCAGTTGGCCACTCTGGATAAGTGGTGGGGTACATTTTACCCTGGTAAAGGATGGGACTGGGTTAGAAGCCCAATGTAGGAGAGTTGAGTCCCTCCCAATGAGAGAGGAGACCATCTCTCTCCCTTGCCTGTTTCCTGTTAGAAAAGCTGGAGAGGGGAGATAAAATAGCACGAAGTTGAAGCCAGTGGTTGAGAGGCTCCACCTGCCTGACCCCAGCGGGGTCCGAGGACGGAGAAAATAACTCGCCTCTCTGTAACTGGTGCCTATGTCATCTGTAAGCCTTGAAAGTGTTGCAAATGTTTTTCTTACTGCCCAAGGACTTTCCCTGAGTCATGTACTCCCCATCTGCACCAATCAGAGCACCCTCCCTTGGAGATGCCTCTGTCACTAAGTGATTTACTGCCTTCATTCAACTTCTGTAATGCTCTACCCCACCCCACCCCCATGTCCTGTGCACAGCACATGTAAATTAGCAAATCAATGAAAGCGAAAGACTACTGTCAGATGTCCAGCCAGTGGGCATTGACACAGTTTTACCTCTACTCCCCATTGTGTTGTATGTCTTTAAAAAGGGAAAAAACTCCTTTTCAGGGAGCTCAGCTTTTTGGACACTAGTCAATCCATGCTCCGCAGCTAGCTGAATAAAAGTCTCTTTCTTCCTCACTCTGGTGTCTGAAGGGTTCTGTCAGCAGCTTTTCCTGCAACACTAAGACAAAGAGGCTTAAAGGCCCCTCTTAATAAAAAACAAGGACACTTGACCAAACTTGGGTTAAAGTCTTACCTTAGAAAAATTAGAGTCTCTTCTAAGACGTAGGGTATGGCCGGGTGCAGTGGCTCACTCCTGTAATTCCAGCACTTGGGGAGGCTGAGGCAGGTGGATCACCTGAGTTCGAGACCAGCCTGGCCAACATGATGGAGCCCCGTCTCTACTAAAAATTACAAATATTAGCTGGGTGTGGTGGCACATGCCTGTAATCCCAGCTCCTTAGGAGGCTGAGGCAGGAGAATCACTTGAACCTGGGAGGTGGGGGTTGTAGTGAGCTGAGATTGTGCCACTGCATTTCAGCCTGGGCAACAAAGTGAGACTCCATCTCAAAAAAACAAAGCAAGGTTAGGCGTGGTGGCTGATGCCTGTAATCCCAGCACTTCGGGAGGCTGAGGTGGGTGGATCATGAGGTTAGGAGTTTGAGACCAGTCTGGTCAACATAGTGAAACCCTGTTTCTACTAAAAATACAAAAAATTAGCCAGGCATGGTGGCACGTGCCTGTAATCCCAGCTACTCAGGGGATTGAGGCAGGAGAATCGCTTGACCCAGGAGGTGGAGGTTGCGGTGAGCTGAGATAGTGCCACTGCACTCCCACTGGGGCAACAATGGGAAACTTCATCTCAAAACAAACAAACAAACAAACATAATTGCTTTACCTTATATACAGGTAATACATGTATTGACACATACACAAATACACCTCTGAGGCCTGCAGGTCCTCGCCACCTCTATTGGCTCCATGGGTCTGTGAATTCCAGGGGGGCCCAGCCACTCTGCCTCAGCCATAACTGGATCTGCAGGTCCCCACACAAGCCTGTCATCCAGAAGTTGTTCGACAAACACTCAAGTGACCAAACCCATCAAGCCCAGTTTTTGGAGAAGGCTGGGACTCACCTTGAGTGAAGGGATATCCTTGGTGCAGATGACGAATTCGTCCCCCTCTTGGAAGATGCCCTCTCTGCCACTCTCACCGGCCTCCTTGTCCATCTACCCACACACATATGGGCGCCATCTCCTGCTTCTTGGCTAGGTGCAGGAACCAGGTATCTGGCAGCTCGGGGTCCTCAGAGGATGGGGTAGTGGGCTCCCTGGGAGGGGCAGCCAGTGGGGAGGAGGTTGGTGGGGGTGGCGGTGGAGGCAAGGGCATGGCTGATGGCTGTGGCAGCGGCAGTGGTGAGCTGGGTGTGGGGGCTACCAGCATGGGTGGTGAGACCTGCTGACCTTCTTTCTTTATTGGAGATTGTGGATTGAGGGTGGAACAGAGGTGAGTGGCTAGTTTCCTTTTTGTTTTTTTAGATGGAGTCTCTCTCTGTTGCCCAGGCTGGAGTGCAGTGGTGTGATCTCAGCTCACTGCAACCTCTGCCTCCTGGGGTCAAGCAATTCTCCTGCCTCCGCCACCTGAGTAGCTGGGATTACAGGTGCATGTCACCATGCCTGGCTAATTTTTGTATTTTTAGTAGAGACAGAGTTTCACCATGGTCAGGCTGGTCTTGAACTCCTGACCTCAGGTGATCCACCTGCCTCAGCCTCCCAAAGTGCTGGGATTACAGGCATGAGCCACTGCATCAAACCCTATGATCATTTTAGAGAGACAGTTTAACCACTACCTATCACCTGATGATCACCTGACATTCCTGGGTGTGTGAGGGGGGAGCCCTCTCTTGTCCTGCTCCTGTCTGCCTAACTACCTACTCTAACAGATGGAAAGAGATGATAGATAGGGAGTGGGGAGAGAAGTAGAGGACGGGGATATAGAGAGAGGAATGCACATAGAGAGAGGAGGATGGAGAGGAAGGGATAGAGAAGAGAGAAAGGTAGTTAGGCATAGAGGAAGAAATGAAGAAGGGAAAAAGAGAGAAAGGATTGAGAGTTGGAGATACATATCTGAAAGGAAATACAAGAAATAGAACATTGGTTGTCTCCACAGAAAACAACTTGGTGGGCGGGGCGTGGTGCCTCATGCCTGTAATCCCAGCACTTTGGGAGGTGGAGGCAGCGGATCACCTGAGGTCAGGAGTTCAAGACCAGCCTGGCCAACATGGTGAAGCCCCGTCTCTACTAAAAATACAAAAATTAGCGGGTGTGTTGGCAAGTGCCTATAGTCGCAGCTACTAAGGAGGCTGAGGCAGGAGAATTGCTTGGACCTGGGAGACAGAGGTTGCAGTGAGCTGAGATTGTGCCACTGCACTCCAGCCTGGGCGACAGAGAGAGACTCTGTCTAAAAAAAAAATAAATAAATAACTTTCTTGTGGAGGCAGGGGGTAAAGGGTAAAAGACACTTTTCATTGTATATACTTTTTAAAAAAATCTTTTAAGTTTTGATGCATATGACTAGATTATACAAAATAGAACTTTGATTTAAATCAATAAGAAGGGATCCTGGCTTTGCCATCTTTCTGTGTGGCCACTGGCAAGTAATCTCCTGGAGTCCAGGTCTATGACCGGGGTGTGCTGTTAACTACGCAGGGGGCTGTTCCGAGGAGCCAGAGGATCTCATAAGCAAACCTCCCAGCACCGTGTCTGGTGCATGCTGCTGCTATTATTAGCACCCCCTGCAATAAATCCGAGCAACTTTGGAAGCATCCCATCACCTGTCTGGGCCTCTGTTTTCTCATCCATCCCCGTGGAGGAATAATGACCAGATTCACAGGGTTGGTGCAAGGATCCACCAGGAGAGTGCTAACACCTACCAGATGATCCTTGTCTGGACTTCACGCCTGGATGAGCTGGTCACACCCCCAACACTTGCCCATCCACCTCAACTCAAGTCAGGGGAGATGGAGACACAGACAGAACATGCTGAAAGTGGTTACTTTATTGGTTGGAAAAGGGAGAAACTGTGGTCAGCCCAGGAGGGAATACAGAGGCCAAAAAAGGGGGAGGGCAGGTGGGCTGGAACCAGATACAGGGCCAGGCAGAAACTTTCCCACCCCACTGCTCAGTCTGGTGGTGGCCGGAGCTGGAGGAAGAAAACCATAATACCATCAACAACAATATCCACAGGACAAGAGTACTTTCAGGTTAAATCCTGGACCAGCTCCTTAGGCCCACCCCATCCCACATACCCACGTAGCAAAGCCTCACCTTCTTGGGGCTCTGCTTGCATTTTCTACAGGTTCTAGACATCTGTTTCAGACCATCACTAGCAGGCATCTGGTCCCAGCTGTCCAGTGTGGCTTTCCTGAGGGGCCATAGCCATTCCTCTCCCTAAGAATCCCTCTACTAGGCTGGGCATGGTGGCTCACGCCTGTAATCCCAGTACTTTGGGAGGCCGAGGTGGGCAGATCATGAGGTCAGGAGATCAAGACCATCCTGGCCAACATAGTGAAACCCTTTCTCTGCTAAAAATACAAACATTAGCTGGGTGTGGTGGCGCATGCCTGTAATCCCAACTACTCGGGAGGCTGAGGCAGGAGAACTGCTTGAACCCAGGAGGCAGAGGTTGCAGTGAGCCGAGATCATGCCACTGCACTGCAGCCTGGCGACAGCAAGACTCCATCTCAAAAAATAAAAAGAAAAAAAGAATCCCTCTACTATCAGGAAGTTCCCAAGCCTTGATTTCTTAGCTTAAAATGGGACGTGATGATCAATTAGGTCTTATTTAGCCCCATTTTATAACCAAGATAACTATGACTCAGGGAGGTGAAAAGGTTGTGTCTGCACTAACATTTGAACTCGGTCTTCTTGACTGCAAAGACTACCCATGCAGTTGGCATCTGAGAGCACTGGCCCCAGGGAGACCATAGCTTCATTTAGAGAAACCATAGTTCCCTCTCGGGCACTAAGAGTACACCTGCACTCTGGGCTTCAGTGGTCTCATCTGTGCACTATTGCATTCTATCAGTTATCTTCAGGTTCCTTTGCTGAGAAATTGTTAAAAGTAGCACATGACAACCATGAGATTTCAACCCAAGGGCACCAGCCAGGTCTTGCTTATCCTGTTCCCTCTGCCTGAGACTGCCTCCCCACTGAGGCTCATCAGACTACCCCCTTTCACTCTTCTTTTAGAACGGGCTGAGGGTCACCCTCTGGTACACCTTTCCCAGCTGTCCTTGCAACTGTCCTCCCTTTCCCTCTGCCTGGGCGACGTGTTCTCCTGTTTTCCACAACACCTGGCCATCGAAGCACTTTCTCTCTCCCCTTCACTTACCTCAGAAATTGGGAGTGACACAGGACACCTTCCCACAGCCATTGCGGCAGCATTTCATCCGGCCGGGACACTGGCTGTCCACCTGGCACTGGTCCTGGCAGAGGCCGAGTTGGGGAAAGACACTGTTTACCTGGGGGCAGGAACCCTCCTTAGCTGGAGAAAAAGGAGTAAGGGTAAGTGAACAGAGGGGTATGGGGAGATGATCTTGTACCTGCCCCTCACTGGCTTCACATGCAGCGGAGCTGCCTGCCTGAGTCCATCTGGGGCACCTGAGCTGCCCTCAGGAGGCACAGGAAGATCACCTGCAAATCCCTCCTCCTGCTCCCAAATGGAATCACAGGACCTCAGCTTGAGTGCCAGCTCTGTCTTTGTGGGACTTCATGGCCTAGGGCCAGAAATCTCGCAGAGCCTCCATGTCTTTAGGTATCAGTGGAACCAGTGCTACTCACAGCATGAGGTTATTGTGAAAGCAGTGGAGACAAACATATTATTTCTCCCTGAAAGATCAAACTACTCTGTAGTAATAATGAGAAGTTATAATGGTGAACACTTAATTAGCTCTTACTACGTGCCAGGTATTATGTTAAGCACCTAACATACATTAAATCTTCTAATTCTCACAATAATCCTAAAAGGGGAGAGAGATCTGTCAATATTTCCTTGTGTTACAAATGAGGAAACTGAGGCACTGAGAGGTTAAGTAATTTGCCTAAGGTCACATAGAATTGAGGCAGAATTTGAAACCTAGGAAATCTAGCTCCAGAGTCTACGTGTTAACTGCTGCTGCCATGGTTAAGCATTATGCTGCCATGTAAAGGGTGAAGTGGAGTACACATGTGAGGGGTTACACACTTATAACCTTCACTCATATCCACAGACCTAACCAGCCAAATCCATTCATCAACTGAAGGACATCATGGTTGCTTCCAACTTTTGGCAATTATAAATAAAGCTACGAGAAACATTCATGTGCAGGTTTTTGTGTGTAAAACACAGGGCGATTAGCTGCAGAGGACAATGAAAGTGGCCAGATCACTGTGAGTGGTGGCTCATGGCTATAATCCCAACACTTTGGGAGGCTGAGGTGGGAGGATCATTGGAGCTCAGGAGTTTGAGACCAGCCTGGCCAATGTGGTGAGACTCCCCCCCTACTAAAAATACAAACAAATTAGCTGGGTGTGGTGGCACATGCTTGTAATCCCAGCTAATTGGAAGGCTGAGGCAGGAGAATCACTTGCACCTGAGAGACAGAGGTTGCAGTGAGCCAAGATCATGCCCCTGCACTCCAGCCTGGAAAACAGAGTGAGAGACTCCATCTCAAAAAAGGATTTTTTAAGTGGCTGACAGTCTTGACTTCCTAGGACAAAGAAATTCATTCTCTTGAAAGGGGTAGGAGCCTTCAATATTGGTCTGCCTTGGGAATAAACAGGGAACCATTAATGATGAAAACAAGCCACTGTGTGTAGAGCATCTTCTCACTAACAGACACTTTACATGCATTATTTCATTTAGCCCTCGTGTTAGTTCTATAAAGTTTGGAGTTATTCCCATTTGACAGCAGAGGCTCACAGAGATAAAGCATCTTGCTCAGGATCACACAACTAGAAAATGGCAGAATTAGGATTCAAACCTCTAGGCTCCCTCCCTGGCTCAGGAGGCCATCTGACCTTGTTCCTCTTCCAGCCCCAGTCCCTCCATCTGAGACAAGGGAACAAGTTCTTCATCCATCAAACAGTAAATACCCGCCCCTTTCCTCCTCCACCTCTTTCATCTGCCTGCCACCAGCATTCTCTCCAAATCTTCCTCTCTCCTGATCCTCCTCTCCCTGGTCCAGAGGGGCCTCCTGACCTGGATGTTGCCCTTGGTGGCTGCCGGTCCCCCTCCACTTCCCACCTCCCTGCTGATCGGCTTACTACAAACCTTGCCAGCCTGTGCTGGCATCTTCTGGGAAATAACAAAGAGGAAAAGTCACCGGGGCTAAATTCTAGATAAAGACCATCATTACAGTACCTTGTTTTTCTCCAGGTCCTATCCCTGCCTCTAAACCTCAGCATTTCCCTCTGGAGAACGAGAAGCTGAGATTCCATGCTGTCTAAGCCACTGCCTGCTCTCATCAGCCTGGTGGAGACACTGCAGCTCCAGCAAGCACTTTTGAGGGAGCCCCCAGCTCGCACTCACTCAATCCTTAGAGGGGAAGAGATTGACTGAAAGACTAGGACAAGGAAAGGTGATAAATTGTCCAGGGAGGAATCCTCACTTTCTTCCAATCGCTCAGCCAGTCGGCCCGAAAGGCCAAAGTTGAACCCTCACTAGGGCTCCTGCAGCCCTAGTGAGCTGGCGGTGTGACCTTGGGCAGGCACACTTTTCTCTCGCTGATGCTCCCTTCCACAGCTCTAAGATGAGCACTTGCCTAAATCTGTGAAGTTCCTTTCCGCCTGGACAGAGGAATTGGGGAAAATCTTGCCAGGCCAGGCGCTCCCAGTCTTTCCCTCAGGGCTGGGGGAGTCCCCCAGAGAGGGACTCCAAGAGGAGAGGTGAGCGCCCCAGGCTCGGGGCTTTCCCGCAGGACAGGCTCTGGCCTGTCCGAGAAGGAAACTGCGGCCCCGGGTCCCCAGGCCGCGGGGAACAATGTCTCAGCTGTGCGTGCCCGGAAGCCAGTCATGCACCAGAGACTCGAATCCAGCTAAGGGTAAGGACCCCCCTTGGCTGCGCTTCAACGACGCCTTTGTCTCCCCCGGGGCCGTGCGAGAGAGAGCACTGGGGGATCTGGTTTCATCTGCCTCGACTTTCCCGGGGGTTCCCGGTTCCAGGGCGCCCCTGTTCCCGGAACTCGGGCGCTCCCGCCTCCTCCAGCGCAGAGCGGCTGGGCCCGGCCCCGCCCCGCCCAGTCCCGTCCCAGCTCTGCCGCCTTGAGGTTACCATTGGGCAGAGTGCAGAAGGTGGCGCAGCCCGCGCTGCAACACTTGAGGTTGTCCGCGCATTCGTTGTCGGAGACGCACTCCTGCGTGCAGTTCTGGTCAGCGTGGAGCTCGGGGCACACGCCCATCTTCTCTGCTCCTGTGCCTGGGAGGGGAGGCCCGGGACAGTCGAGGGTGGGGCGTGGCGCCAGCCTCCGAGGATGCCCACCTCCTGCTCCAAACCTTAACTCCAAGGAATTCTCAGCCTCTGGTCCTAGGAGTCCCCTTACAGCCCCCAGAGACTCCCACTTCCAGACCTCGGGTCCCTGACCCTCGGGAGTGCAAGAGCTCCCTAACCAGGAACTTAAGCAGCTTCCAGGACTGGACCAGCTGCGGCCGGATCCCTGTCCACACCTCCCTCTGACCTCCCTCCTGGGGCCCGTGAGCCAAGGCCCAGGGCTCCTGGTCTCTATTCCCTTGGCGTTGGAGCCCTCAGATCTCAGCCCTAGGGGACCCCGCACAGCTGAGTGTCTAGGAGCTTCCGAGGTCAAAGCAGAGCACCCCAACCCCCCGCCCACTGCCCCCACGGAGTGTCCGCCTTCAGCACAGAACCCTCCCAAATTTCAGCCATCAAAGGTCTCTCCACCTCCAGCACTTTGGACCCCACATCCTAGGCTCCAAGGGTCACCATCCTTAGGCCCCAGGGGACCCCCCCCTCCACTTTCACCCCAGGAATTCCCACTTCCCCAGCCTCCACAGGCTACGCCTCCGCCTGGCTCCATCCTGGCGCTCGCTGGTGGCTCTGCCCCTCTGGGCGCCGGGCCGCTCCCCGCCCCACTCACCTGGGACTAGAGTAAAGCCGAACAGCAGCAGGCCGAGCAGGGCGGCGGCTAGCGGGCCAAGGCGACTGGCAGGCATGGTTCTACGCCGGGGCGGGTTGCAGGTGTGAGTCGCTGCTCAGGAGCGGGGATTTAACCGCGCGTAGGGGCGCGGGCGTGGGGTAGGGGCGGGGCCGAGCGGGGAAGGGGAGGGTAGAGGGCTTTGCAGGCACCGCGTGCGGGCAGGCTGCCACCTCAGGCCATTTCACAATGCCCCGGGATCAGGTAACACTCTTGGCCCCAGTGGGAACCAGGAACTTACGCAGCTTCCAGGACTGGACCAGCCGCAGCCGGACCCTTGTCCACTCCTCCCTCCTGGGGCCTGAGAGCCGAGGACCAGGGCTCCTGGGTTTCTATTCCAACACTCTGAGGTTTCTTCAGAATGTCCCCTCCCCACGTTGAGGAGGACAGGGCAGGGCCTGCAGGGAGGCAGTAGAGCAAGCGGATTAAAGGGTTCGATTTGGGGTCAGCCAGATGAGAAGGCAGATCCCCCTTGATGGAGGGCTAAGATAGTGATGCCGAGCCCATCGTAGGGGCTAGAGACATAGCACTTGTAATTAACACACGAACCCACCTGAGCAGAAATAGGCCCAGGAAGGCAAAGCGCCTACCAGTCTCAAGGCATTTGGGTATGTGTTTCTGCCTCCCTCTCTTGGTCCTACCAGCCCCTGATCAGGGCTGACTGTGCCAGGCTCTGTGCTCCTTGTTTCAAAGAATCATCCCAGCAAACCTCTGACCTGGGAGTTACTGTTCTCAGCTGTATATGACAAAGGAACTGGGTGTTCAGGGATTTAGGACCCCACCTCCACCACAAGGTCCCATGCAAAGCTGCACAAACAGTTTTGAACCCAGGCCTTTCCCTCCAGGCCCTTAGTTTTTCCATTCCATTGTAAATATTCACTGGGTGTTTGCTACGTGACATTTATAGGGCAAGACACTTGGCGAAGAGAAAGTCGTCTAAAGGGGCCCTCCAGCACAGGTTTTGAAGGGGTGACAGGGCCTGGGGTCTGACTCCCACCTCCACCACTTTCCATCTGAGGGGCCTTGAATGAATCCTTTCCTAGATCTGAGCTGCCATGTCATCTGTGAAAATGACACCTATCTAAGACTTCAGTGGGAACACAAATGCAATGTTCCTGCCATGGAACAACCCAGTACTCACTGAGAGCATAGAGTAGATCCACATTGACTGACACAGGGACTCCAGGTCTGACCCATGATAGGCACTGGATAAATGGAGTAAGTGCTCCATACATTAGTGTCTCCTGTGAGTAAAGAGACCGATAAGTGTAAATCAAGCTTTAGAATTCAGAGTGTTAAGTGCCAAAACAGAGTTACCCAGAGAGTTAGGCAAGAAGTGCCTTCAAACATCTTTCCTGCTCCAATTAGTTGAGGTTCTGGAAGCCCCAGGAGGTCTTTGCTGCTGGAGGCTAGAGGGGGTCTGGAGCAGGAAATGCTGGGATGACAAGGACAGGTGAGTAGCATTTGGTGATGTGAGTACATCTGGCCACTGTCCCCAAAATGGATGCTGAGAACACTTCCCCCAGCTTCTCCTGCTCAGCCTGGGGACTGGGGACATGCCGTTGTTGGGAGGGGCCAGGGCTATTTACTCTGAGCTCAGTCAACAATGAAGGCAGGAGGCAGGTGGGGACACAGCCCATAGCAGGCTAATGAAACCCAGTGTAGGGCACAAAGAGAACACAAATGAGCAGCTGGTTTTTAGTCCGTGGACCCAGCTGGCTACTGGATATTCAGCCCAGGGCACGGCTGCCAACAGCTTTCTTCCGGGACCTATTCAGCTCCCTGGGCCAGGAAACTGCCCAGCCTTGCCCCTCCCAGGCCCTTATGGGCACCCTGTTGATTGGCTCTCTCTTACAGGAATGCAAACTGAGAGAGGGTGGCAGGGCCAGGTAGAAGGATGGGAAGAAATTTTCATCAGCCAATGGCATCACATGTTTAGGTTTTGTGGTGCCAAACTTTATGCTAGGTATAGTATTATATATTCTCTTTACAATGTTTAAAAGGGCAGAGGCTTTAGAACCAAATGCATCCAGGTCCAATCAGGGCCAGTGCATCCATGGCCTCTTTCTGGCTATGTGACTTACAGAAACACTTCACTTTTTGGACCTGCATCTTCTTCCTGCATGAACTGTGTATCATCCTAACTGTCTTGGAGGTATTATAAGGGTTAAAGGAAAAAGCATAACCAGAGGTTGCAAATCTGGCTAGAGCACATACATTAACTACACAGTCTGTTTTAAAGTTTTAAGTTAGTTGCCAACATTTAAAAGTAGGGAATTTCATATAAAAATAAACCTCTAGCTTCTCTTGGAAAAAGTGAAAGATCTGTCAACACAGTCCTGCAATCCTACATGTAACAACAATTAGCTAGAGCAGTGAGTCTCAAAATCGAGCATGCAACAGAGCCATTTTTTTGTTTTTTGTTTTTCTGAGACTGAGTTTTGCTCTGTTCCCCAGGCTTCCCTCCTATCTCCTCCTCTCCCATTCCCTCCTCTCCCCTTTCCTCCCCTCCCCTCCCCTTTTCTTCCCTTCCCCCACCTCCTGGGTTCAAGTGATTCTCCTGCCTCAGTCTCCCAAGTAGCTTCGATTACAGGTGCCACTACACCCAGCTAATTTTTGTATTTTTAATAGGGACAGGTTTTCACCATGTTGGCCAGGTTGGTCTCAAACTCCTGACCTCAGGTGATCTGCCTGCCCTGGCCTCTCAAATTGCTGGGATTACAGGCATGAGCCACCACACCCAGCCTAAGCATGCATCAGAATCACTCGGAAGGCTTGTTAAAACACATATTGCAGGATCCTTGTCCCCAGAGTTTTGATTAGTAGGTCTGTGGCAGGATCTGAGAATTTGCATTTCTAACAGGTTTCCAGGTGATGCCAGTGCTGCAGGGCTAAGGACCATCTTTGAAAACCAGAATCTAAGTAGAGCTACTCTCTTTCTATGAGGGAAGCATTCCCTCCAGTTTCCCATAATCCCTACCACCACTGACCCCCATCTCTGCAAATACTTCCATTCACAGTGCTCACCTGACCCCAGGAGGGCATTTAAATTTGTGACCTCTGGGATAGGCACAAATAAATGTTTGGCGAAAGATAGTTTATATTTATTTAATAATCTTATGGATTAAGTATTATTACTCTCATTTTACAGGTTAAGAAACTGAGATTCAGCTAAGCAAAGTGATTTGATGGCGGAAACACAGCTAGTAAATCAGAAGGAGGATTTTTGCCAAATTACTTGGGTTGTCCCAGTTATTTCAATATTATGCACTCACACAGATCTATCTGAGGTTAACAAAGATGATGCATATGAAGTTTTCAACATGATTTCATGAGTGGTAAAAAAATATTTATTAGGGAAGAGGAGGAAGAAAATCAGCAGAAAGGGAAGATGGAAGTTTATAGTGGTAGGTGATGTCAGTCAGCTGTAGACAAGTCCACTCTAAAATGACTGTAAACAAGTTAATGGTGAAAATTTATGAAATTTCCAGGAATAAACAAGGTATCTGTTGGAAATTGATATTGGAAATAGATGCTTGGTGCCACAAAGAAAAATCAGCACTGAGACAAAGGATCTTTCAGCAATGCAATTTTTACTTCCCAGACTGCAGGAAGCGTATATTCACTAGCCATCTTGCCACAAGAGTACAAAGAACAAAGGGAATACACACAAATTTATTCCTTATGCATTTGGGGTTGTCCTTACTGCTGCGTCTGATCTCAGTTGGCTGGAGCCAGACCTCAGAATTTAAACTAAAACCTGATTGGCTAACAACTTCAAACTTTTCTAAACAGGTAAAAGCCATAGAGAGCTGGGACATGCCTGTGAACATATCCAGCACAGATATCTTGGTTAAAGTACAAGGACACAGAATGTACTATGTGCCTGTAAGCACAGCACATCTAACAGCTAGAGAGAATATTTTGCAAAGCAATCCTAGGATTTCTGTAATAACAAAGTTATTAGCACACTTATTCTTTAACAAGAAAGAAAATTTTAAAAAGGAACTTTTCTACTTCCCACAGTGTCTTTAACCATACTGTGGGCCTCTCCTACTGGACTTTTGGACCCAGTCAAACTTCCTTTAACTCCATGGAAACCTCTCTCTTTGGGCATATTGGCTATTTTGTTTTGTCACCTAGCATCCATTTGTCCTTTTTCTGATAAAGCACCCTGAGTTCGCTTTGGGGTAAGTAACTCTTCCTCAACCCAAGACAGGCGAGGCCAGGGAGGCTGTCAATGAAAGTGCCTGCTCTTCCCCCAAGCAGAGTGGCCAATCAGATACTTTCCCCAGAATTGTAATCTTGAGCAATGAATGATAAAAGACTTGAAAATGAATGGAGCTGATTCAGAGGCAGAGTTGGAAGACCTCTGTTCTGACTTTACCATCCTTTCCAAGCTGTGCTCTTTCAACCTTCCCCTCAGTTCTGAGAACTAAACCAAATCAGTTAGTGCTATTGGTTGCAAGCAGAATTCAACTCTGGCTAACTTAAGGATATTATTAAGAAAGGAGAATGGATGCCCACTACATCCCCCATACCATTTTTATAAATTTCTTCTCTGTTTGCAATAGCCAGAGTTGGTTTCTTTTGCTAGTAACCAAAGATATCTTACTCCCTATATGGATGTAACCAAGTTTCTCATTTCCAAACCCAGTGGCCTTTTCTTAGCTCTCATTCTCTTCTAACTCACAAGTAAAGTGTTCATGGCATACCTGCAATAATGTTCAAACCAAATCCTCATTTAAAAAAAAAATACACATGGTCTCAGCACAAAAAAACCGTGAAAAGCAGAGCTTCTCTATTTGAAGTACCTTGGGTCCAGCCCCAAACCAGGTAATCTTCCAAGAACAGTGCACTTTTCAAGTTAATTCCTTGACTGTAAATTCTACTGGCTCTTCATTGCCTTTAGGATAAAGGCTGAACTCCTTAGCCTGCCTTTTTGACTGATCCCAACTTTTTTTTTTTTTGAGACTGAGTTTTGCTCTTGTCACCCAGGTTGGAGTGCAGTGGCACAATCTCGGCTCACTGCACCCTCTGTCTCCCAGGTTCAAGTGATGCTCCTGCCTCAGCCTCCTGAGTAGCTGGGATTACAGGTGCCTGCCACCACATCTGGCTAATTTTGTATTTTTTTTTTTTTTTT
>NW_022437077.1:1723211-1899156 GCF_009761245.1 Sapajus apella
GACGGGGTTTCACCATGTTGACCAGGATGGTCTTGATCTCTTGACCTCGTGATCCACCCGCCTCGGCCTCCCAAAGTGCTGGGATTACAGGCTTGAGCCACCGCGCCCGGCCTAATTTTGTATTTTTAATAGAGACAGGGTTTCGCCATGTTGGCCAGGTGGTCTCGAACTCCTGACCTCAGGTGATCCGCCTGCCTCGGTCTCTCAAAGTGCTGGGATTACAGGTGTGAGCCACCGTGCCCGGCCATCCCAAGTTTTATTTCCAGCTATATTCCTTACTTCATGCTGCACAAACCTTCCGTGGAGCTCATTGTCTTATCAAACCTTCCTTGATCAAGCTCACCCCAGAGTCTTCTTTCTCAACACCTTCAGTGGCCAGTACATAGATGCTGACAGTCAAGTTTCCCCCAGAATAGAAGAAAAATCTGTTTTGGAGCAGGATCTGCAAGATGCTCCTTAAGCATCTTGTTAAGTTCTATTTTTTATTGTCTAACTTTGAGGACTAGGGTTAAAAAAGATTAAATGGCTTCAACCTATATAGTGGAAATTTTCTTCCTTAGGAAGTTTTCTCCCTCCTCCCTGAAGGAGTAATTTACTCCTTCAACAAATATTTATTGTGTCCTATAACACATTTGACACTGTTGAGAATGTTGGAGAGACCGTGTGGCAGACTGTATTTCCTAAAGATGGTCATGACAATATGTCCGAACCCACAGTTTTTCTGTAATATGACTTAACAACCCCCCATCAAGAGGCAGAGCTTATTTCTCTACTTACTTGAATCTGGGCGAGTTTTCTGACTGCTTTTATCAATAGCATATGGCAGAAGTAACATGCCAGTTGCAGGGGGCAGCCTTAACTGACCTGGCAGCTCCCATTTCCTGCCTCTTGGAGCATTCCCTCTTAGAATCCAGCTACCAGGCTGTGAGGTGCCCAAGCCCTATGTGTGCTACTGTTAATAGCCCTCATTGAGCTTTCAGCCAACAGCCAGCCTCAGATGCTAGTCTTGGAGGGTGCCATCTTGGACATCAAGCCCAATCAAGCCCCAGCCACCAACTGACTGCAATCTCATGAGAGAACCCAAGCAAGAACCACCAGCAGATCCAAGTCAACCCACAGCATGAGAGACAATAACTTGTTGTTTTATGCCACACATTTTGGGGTACTGCATTACACATGCAATAGATAACTGGAACAGTGATCAATCAGATGAAGAAGACGGTCTACGCTCATGGACTATATTCTTGAGTGAAGAAAATAAGCAAATAAGTTAGTAAATAGAAAATATAATTGCAGATATGGATAAATGCAATAAAGAAAATAAAGCAAGTTCATAAAATTGTACATCAGGAGTGAGGGAGCCCAGGAAAGGACTTTCTGAGGAGGTAGCATTTGAGATAAAACTTGAATGATGTGTAACATCTATCTACACCATCATCTGGGGCTGAGTGTTACAGAAAAAGGTTAAAGCAAGTCCAAACATCCTAAGGCAGGAACAAGCCTAATGAATGACAAGAAGAGTCAGAGAACCAGTATAGCTGGAAAATCGTGGAAGATTACTGGGCCAGGAGACCCCCACCCAGGCAGCGCTGAAGGCAATGAGAGGCAGACACCAGATAGAACAGCAAAGTGGGTCTATCCAGGGAGCCAGCAGCCTACCAAACAGAGAGCCTCAGAGGCTGACAGCATTCCAGGCTGAAGGCCCCGAGCAGATTCTGATCCACATATTTATTCTCTTAGCAGGTGATTATTATTAATAAACAGGTGTTCTGTATTTACTCACAACTCAAAAATATTCCAAGTAGGCAGCTGCTACTCGCCTATTACTAACTGCAAACTAAAAGGTATTCTCCACAAGGGAGACATGGAGGCAGGGTAAACTTAATGTTTCTCAACATCTTCCCGCTTTTTTGTTTCAACAAAGCTAGGTAAGCAAGCACAGTTCTATCTTGGCGAACCATTTCTTGGAGGATTCTGGATCTGCACCTGCGGACTACACAAAGAGAAACAGAACAGATTAACAACATAATCACAACAGAATCACAGATCCTCCGAGTGCTTTCATCCAAATTTTAGGGCCGCCAGTCCATCAGCAGCTCCCTCAAGCACCTCAAAGCCCGACTAACTGCCTACTCTTACATATTCTCCCTAAGGAGATGGGACCCAGAAATCTTTTGGGAAATAGGGTTGAGGTCATTCTTCTGTATCTACTTCCTGCTGAAAAGGGGCATCGAGGGTCTTCTGGGTCCCCCTTCCTTGCTTGCTGTCTAAAGGCCTTACCAAGTGATACTTTATTCTCTCCTGATTATGTTCAGTTTCATTACACCTTTAGAGTTAATAAATTTGTAACTTTTGCCACCACAAGATATGGGGGACTTAACACAGTTCTGAATCTAAAGAGCTTTTATTTCTTGTAAACTTCTAATGAATAAGAATTAGGGCCTGATTCTCTATTATATTTTCCTTCCCAGACTTTTACTGGTTTTAGGGCCATAGGTATTTTTCAAAGTTTCTTTTTATCTAGCTCTTAACATTGGCCATACTATTTTTGGTCCCGGTTCTATTAATCCCCCATCTCTCCAGGCAATAGAGTTGTTAATCTCAGTATGTATAAATTCTAAATAATTGTAGTTCTTTATCCGCCATCTGAATTTCATGTTACTATAAGAGGACTGATTGGTGCAATCAATGCTAAGTATCCCCTTAGGAGACCAATAATCAATAATAATTCCATAGGAATTGTTGTGCAGCACCTCAGCCTCTACAACAACACAATCTCCCCAGATTAATGTTTTTAACTTAGGGGACCATTCTTTACCTTATCTGTACTCAGGTTTTGATGGCCAAAACATTGTTATTTCCTAAATTATTACAGAAAATCCTAAGGCCAGAGATCACATGCCAATAAAGGAAAGAAAGAATATATGCCCAATATGTGACACTTTCTTTTACTTCTACCCCCAACTCCAGAAACACTTTAATGGTGGTAACCGTCATCGTGATTACCACAAGAGGCTGTCGTGCTTTCTTCAGGTTTTCCTCCGCTGTTTGTGAAAGCTTCCTAATTTGACTCCAAGTCGGTGGTGATGTTTGTCGTGTTCGCCTTGTGGGAACAGTACCCCACCTTGATGTTAGTCTCGCCATCTCTGTGACGACAGGGGATCCTCTGCAAGTCTCTTTTTTAGTATCTGGCTCATAGTACAGTTTTAAATGTCTGGATGGTACCCACACCGGTTATTGATCTGGACCTGAAGAAACACAAGCAAATCCTGTCTCCGAGGTTATTACATTACCTCTTTCCCAATTTTTTTGTGAGTGGATCTTGCCACCACATCACTTGCCCTAAGTTCTCGTCTTTGGGTTGCTTTATCAAATGTTGTTCAGTTGCTGTTAATTGCCATCCCCTTGGCAAGCTTAAAAATTCAAAGCCAGCAATGCCAGGTTTAACTGCATTTGTGGGGTTCTGTATTCCTTGTACCCTCCTTGTTTCTTCCATAGCTGCTGTTTAAGGGAAAGATTCATTCGCTCCACAATGGCCTGTCCTTGAGAGTTATGTGGAATATCTGTCATATGTGTGACTTTCCACCGAGTAAAATTCTGTTAAAGATTAACTAATATATCCTGGGGCATTATCAGTTTTTATGGAAGATGTAATACCCATAACAGCAAAACATTGTATAAGATGTCTTTTGACACAGATGACTCACCAGTCTGACATGTAGCCCAGACAAAGTGAGAAAAAGTATCCACACAAATATGTACATATGCTAACTTCCCAAAAGATGAGATGTGAGTAACGTCCATTTGCCACAAAGTATTTGGTTCTAACCCCTGGGGTGGGGGTGTGGGGGGTGTGTGTGGAGGAGGTTACACCCCCTGAATTGGGAGGCGAATTGGCCAGCTGACAAGTCGGACAATTCTGAACAATCTTTTTAGCTTCTTTCCAAGTTAAGTCATATTTTTTCCACATCCCTGCTGCATTTAAGTGTGTCAGTGTGTGGAAATGTTGATCATCAGGTAGAATTGTAGCAACTCAGCAATCTGCAGATTGATTACCTGCCATGAGAGGCCCTGGGAGAGCAGTATGAGCCCTTATGTGTGTAATATAAAAAGGACATGTTCTTTTTCTAACTTCTGTCTGCAATTGAGTAAATAATTCCTTTAGTTGAGTGTCTATGTTAAAACGTAATTGGGCACATTCAATTGGACAGGTAGAATCAACAACATATGCAGACTCAGAAATTATATTTACAGGTTTTTTAAAGTTTGATAATACTTCAATTACAGCTACCAATTCTGTTTTTTGGGCCACTGTATAAAATGTTTGAATGACCTTACTGTTAGATCCAGAATAAGAAGCCTTCCCATTGCTGGATCCATCTGTAAAAACATTTTCTGCTCCTTCAATAGGATTAGACCTGGTAGTTTTCGGTAAGATCCAATGGGTCAACTTCAAAAATTGAAAATTTTTGGTTTTTTAGATAATGATTATAATGCCCATGAAATTTGCCAGATGTGATTGCTGTTAATATATGTTTGTTAATATATGTTTGAGGAATTTGAATTTTTGTAAGAGGTACTATTATTCTTTTAGGATCAAATCCACAGGAGCTTCACAATTCAGGATCTTCCTATTCCAATCATAGTCGCAATCTGATCTAAATAGAGTAAGAGTATGAACACTATTGTGAGGTAAAAAGTAACCATTCCACTAAGTCCTGATTTTGGATAATAACCCCTGTTGAGGAATGTTGAGTAGAGAAAATCAGCAATTCTAAAGGCTCACCAGGATTAATACTATTTAACGGGTTTTGTGTATTTGTTCTTCAATCAACCATAATTCCGTTTCAGTTTCCTTAGTTCGCAAGGACTATTTAAGCTAGAGTTTCCTCGGAGGATAGAGAATAAACTGCTCATAGCATAAGTTGGAACGCCCAAAGTAGGTTGTATCCAGTTAAGATCCCCAAGCGAGTTTTGGAAATCATTTAAAGTTTTCAATTTATCCCTCCTAATAGACACCCTTTGGGGTGTTACAGTAGTGTTATCCACCAAGGTGCCTAAGTATGACTAAGGAGTTGTAGTCTGAATCTTATCTGGAGCTATTACTAACCGAGCACATGGATAGATTTTCTCTGATAATTGTAGCATTTTATCAGAAGTTCTGCATTTGGTACAGCACAAAGAATGTCATCGTTGTGGTGAATGATATGACACCGAGAAAATTTCTTTCTAGTAGGCTCAATAGCTTGGCCTACGTAAGTTTGACAAATTGTGGGGCTATTTACCATCCCCTGTGGGAGCACTTTCCAATGGTATCTTTTAGCAGGTTTTTGATTATTTATGGATAGAATGGTGACAGCAAAGTGTTCACAGTCCTCAACTACAATGGAATAGTAAAAAACAATCCTTATAATCAATAACAATTAACGGACAATTCTTTGCGATCGTGGTTGGAGAAGGCAAACTGGGCTGTAAAGGTCCCATGGGCTGTATAACAGCATCGATTGCTCCAAGGTCTGTTAACATTCTCCATGTCCCTGATTTCTTTTTTATAACAAAAACAGGAGAATTCCATGGTGAAAACGTGGGCGCAATATGTCCTTTCTCTAGTTGTTCAGTAACTAAATTTTCTAAAGCCTCCAGTTTTTCTTTTGTTAGCAGCCACTGCTCTATCCATACAGGCTTGCTTGTCATCCATTTCAAGGCAATAGGCTCTGGAGACTTAACAATGGCTGCCATCGAAAAGACTATCCTAAGTCCTGAACGGTATTTTGTCCTTTAATTTCTAAAGGTTCCTTTGAGCTCTGCACATTTTCTTCCAATCCCATCCCAGGCACATAGCCCTTATCCTGCATCATTTGGTGGCCTGGGGGACTATATGATTGTTCAGGTATTAAAACCTGAGCTCCCCATTGCTGTAACAAATCTCCTCCCCATAAATTAACAGGGATTTGTATCACGACAGGCTGAATAGTTCCAGGCTGTCTCTCAGGCTCCTCGGAGGTTAAAATGCGACTGCTTTGATAATATGCTTCCAAGGCCTGCCCTACTCCAAGCACATTGAACTGAGCATTTTCCACGGGCCAAGAAAGTGGCCAATGTTGAAAAGAAATAATAGAAACATCTGCTCCAGTATCTAGCAATCCTTTAAATTTCTTTCCCTGAATCATAATCTCACATGTCGGACGTTTACCAGTAATTTGATTTACTCAAAACGCTGCTCTGTCTTGTTTGTTTGTACCTCCAAATCCTCTTGTTCTTTTACTTTCACTTTTTCCTGTTTTCTCATCTGGTAGAACTATAAGCTGTGCTATGCGTTCCCCAGGCTCAGCACTCCAAGGAACAGAAGAAGACACTACAATTTGAATTTCCCCTATAAAGTCTGCATCAATAACTCCTGTATAAATTCTAACTCCTTGAGCAGTAAGACTAGATCTTCCTAGAATTAAGCCCACGGTTCCAGGGGATAAAGGGTCACAAACTCCTGGAGGTATTTTTTGTAGTGGCTCTCCCGGTAAAATGCTTACTTTTTGATAGCTGCACAAATCTGCTGCGCTCCCAGCTGTGGCAGGGAACAAGCATTTTATAGGGATGAGGGAAAAGCTCGTGCTGAATAGGTCCCAGTTTGGATCAGGGCCCAAGGAAGGCCCCTTAACCAGTTTCCCAAAATCGCATTTCCTTCCTTGTGAAATTTTGAATGACATTGATTTACCCAATGTCTTCCTTTTCTACATCTGGGACATACTCCCGGCTCAGTGCTCTTTTGCTTTGAAGAAGGTAAAGGTCTTGTTTTTTGTCCTTTTCTACATTCTTTTCTTGTATGACCTTTTTTTCCCACAATTGCAACACACTCCAGGGAAAACCACATCCCCTTTATTTATTTTAAGTCCAGCCATAGCTTGTGCCAGCAAAGTAGCTGTATGTAAATTTCCCCCTATTCCATCACACACCTTGATGTAATCTACCAAGTGAGCTTTCCATTTAAGTGGCCGAAAAACAGCCTGGCATTCAGAATTACCATTGTCAAATGCTAGTAAGCGTAAAACAATATCTCAAGCCTCTGTATCTGATACATCCTTTCTTGCGGCTTCTTGCAATTGAGCTATAAAGTCGGCATACGGCTCTTTCGGCCCCTGCTTAACAGCTCCAAAGGAAGGTTCTTTTTCGCTTCCTGATGTAATTTTTTCCCAAGCTCTTAAACATGCTTTCCTAATCTGTTCTGTGACTAAATTGGCCATAGTAGTTTGTGCCTGCAAAGAAGCCCATACACCAGTTCCTGTAAGCTGTTCCATGACATTAACATTCATATTAGCTTGAATATTAGCCTCGTCAGTACCCCAGGTCTTAAAACTGTAAAAACTGAGAAGGCGATAAACATGTTCAGGCTAAAGTATCTCAGTCTATTGGAATTAGCTGGTAAGAAATAGCTACGTTCTTTAATAAACCTAGCACAAACGGAGACCCAGGCCCATATTGGCTAATGTCCTGTTTAAACTCCAGCGATTTGAAGGGAAAGGGCTCAAAAGCAACCCGTACCTGTTCCTGCTGATCTTGAGGGTGTACAACAACTGGAAACTGCCATGCCTCCAAATCTCCCTCTTTTCTTGCTTATTGAATTCTGGCTTGGGTGGAACTGGTTACTGTATTACACACGGCCACACGAGCAGATAATTTCATTTTAAGGTGGCACCCATTTCCTTTAATAGAGAAATAGTGGGAGGATCTGACCATCCCTCAACAAGATACTGAGGGGGCTGAAGGACACACCCTTTCCTCATTTGACTTCTCATCCATTTGCTCTATAATTTCTCTACATACTTCAGCATACTCCCCTTCCTCTCCCCAATCCTCTCCTGAATGCTTTTCCTTATCATCTGTCTGAAACAGCTGCAGGGCAGAACGCACCAAGCCCAAACAGACCACGCCGGAACAGAAATGTCCTTTACTCCTTCTCTTTGTATCTTCCTTAAAGTAGTACCCACTTTTTCCCATTCCTCCATGCTCAACGCTCCCTGCTCAGGAAACCAGGGACAAAATTCCTCAACCACATCAAAAAACTGTGTTAAACTGTCAGCACTAGCTTTAATTCTCCCTCTCTGAAGCCGCTGATGAAGCAAACCAGAACAAGCCTCTCGCTTGCCTGATCTTTGTCCCATGTCACCCAAATATTACTGAGCTCCCCCAGCTCACCTTGGGAGACTGTTTCAAGAGTTCTTGGGCTAATTCCGAGCTCCCCCAACTAACCCTGGGAGATTTTTTCAAGAGTTCTGGGTCTACTTCCGGCCTCCCCCAACTTACCTAGGGGATTCTTTCAAAAGTTCCCAGGCTGCTTCCGAGCTCCCCAACTTACCCGGGGGAATTTTTTCCAAGAGTACTCAGGATACCTTAAGCTTAGCCTCTCCTCTCGCCGTTGCTCCGGCAACTCTTCATCCCGGGTTCGAGTCCCCACACTTCAGCACCACTTACTGTGTACCAGCTCAGGCAGCGCTGAAGGCAATGAGAGGCAGACACCCAGATAGAACAGCAAAGTGGATCTATCCACAGGGCCAGCAGCCTACTACCAAGCTGAGAGCCTCAGGGGCTAACAGCATTCCAGGCTGAAAGCCCCAAGCAGATTCTGATCCATATATTTATTCTCTCTTAACAGGTGACTATTATTAATAAACAGGTGTTCTGTATTCACTCATAACTCAAAAATATTCCAAGTAGGTAGCCGTCACCCACATACCACTAATTACAAACAAAAAGGTATTCTCCACAAGGAAGCCACAGGGGCAGGGTAAACTTAATGTTTCTCAACAACTAAAGATGTCAGTCCATTTACATTGCTATAAAGGAATATCTGAGGCTGGGGTATTTATAGAAAATAGGTTTAATTGGCTCACAGTTCTGCAGGCTGTACAAGCTTGGTCCCTGCTGTACAAGCTTGGTCCCGGCATCTGCTTCTGGGGAGGCCTCAGGAAGCTTCCAATCATGGCAGAAGGCAAAGAAGAAACAGGCACATCACGTGGCAAGAGAAAGAGCAAGAGAAGGAGGAGGACATGCCAGGCTCCTAAACAACCAGATCTCCCGTCAACTCAGAGCAAGAACTCAGTCATTGCCATGGGGAGGGCACCAAGGCGCTGTGAGAGGACTCTGCCCCCATCACCAGAACACCCCCCACCAGGCCCCACCCCCAATGTTGGGGATCACATTTCAACAGGAGATTTGGAGGGGACCAACATCCAAACCATATCAAGGCAGAAGTTACAGAAGGGGGTCTCCAAAAATGCCACCCAACACTTTCATTACCTCCCATTGGCCAGAACCTGGTCACATGGCCACAATTCACTGCAAGGGAGCCTGGGAAAATGTAGCATGTGCCCACCCACTGGGAGAGGGGAGCACTGGTGCCAGGGTGGGGGGCCATGAGCAGTTGTTTATGCTTCCTGCTTCTTCTTATAAAAATCCTTAGAATTTCATCTTTGCATATTTTTCTGACTATTTATTGGGAGACATGACTATAAATGGAATTTGGGGCCAAAAGTTATGCACTTTCATTGGCCAGTTGCCAAATTGCCCTCTAGAAAGATTGTACCAATGAACTCACCCAAGAGGTGGGGTTCTCGTTCATGAAATGTTTCTCCACCCCACATTTCCTTTTAATCCACACCCTTTGCCTTTATTAGGCTTACATGTCTCTTCAGAATCCTTGCTTCCTAGATGATAATCTTAAGATTTAATACATGTTTTTCATTCAGGTTATTATTAATAACAGATTTATCTGACTATGCTTGAGCCCAGCCACAGCTTTAGGGAAAGAGATATATCTTTCAGGGGTGAAGAGAATAAAAATTAATAATCCTCAGAGATTTTGAAACTGAAGTGGGCTGGGAAGGGTAGAAGGAACATATCTCATTCTATTAAGAGCATGGAGGGATTGTCACAGAGCATGTAGGGCTGAGCACAGCAGATCAGGCACCCAGGGGCACCCAGAGAGCAGTTAACTGGAAAAAAAAAAACTCCACAAGTTATAAATTTGAAAAAGGAGAGGAGGTTTTATTTCTTGTATAAAGTGGTGCGTCTGCCTATATTTATTGTGGCACTGTTCACAATAGCAAAGACTTGGAACCAACCCAAATGCCCATCAATGATAGACTGGATAAAGAAAATGTGGCACATATATACCATGGAATACTAGGCAGCCATAAAAAAGGATGAGTTCATGTCCTTTGCAGGGACATGGATGAAACTGGAAACCATCATTCTTAGCAAACTGACACAAGAGCAGAAAACCAAACACCACATGTTCTCACTCATAAGTGGGTGTTGAACAATGAGAACACATGGACACAGGAAGGGGAACATCACACACCAGGGCCTAAGGGGTGGGGGACTAGGGGAGGAATAGCAAAGGGTGAGGGGGTTGGGGAGGGATAGCATTAGGAGAAATATCTAATGTAGATGACAGGGTGATGGATGCAGCAAACCATCAACATGGCACGTGTATACCTATGTAACAAACCTGCACCAACTGCAATGTACCCCAGAACTTAAAGTATAATAAAAAAGAAACTAATTAATTACTTAAACAAAATTAAAAAAATAAAACAATAAAGACAATAAAGTGACATGTCTGACCTCCCATCCCATCACGGATGGTAACTAAGATTTTAAAGTTTTCTGGGGTCCCCATGCCCAAGTGGGGATTCTGTTTAATCAGTGGAGGACTTAGGATTTTATTCTACTTTACAATGGAATTGGGGGTACTTAGCCAGGGAAAGTTATGCAGCGCTTTCCCGAGGTGCTGAGCCCAAGCTGAGTCCCGAAGAAGAGTAAGGATCTTTCTTGTCAGGTGAGAAGGGGAGCGAGTACTAACCGGGAGAAGAGCAGAAGGCAAGACTCAGAGGATGTGTAAATGGGTTTGCACGGCTGGTAAAAGTGCCATGGAAAGACGAAAGAGGCCAGAGGGATGGGGGTAGGGATGGGGCGCAGGGTGCAGGACCTTGCTGTGGATGGGCTCCTTGGGCTGATGGTTCAGAGACAGTCGGGGGAACAGCAAAGAGGCTGCTACAGAGCGAGTGAGAGCTGGTGAGGAGGCCTGGGCTGAGGCCGTGGCTGTGTGACGGAGAAGGACAGCTGAATTCGGGGAATGCTGCAGAGCAGGGGAATCTGTCCTGCTGCCGATCTCCCCCTTTTGCTGTTGGTTCTCAAAAGACTCCTCCCAGCGTTTGCCGTACCTCAGGTAATGCTGTTGCTGTTGGAGAGGTGATAATGAAAAAAAAGACCTGGGTGTATTTTTTGTTGTTGTTTAGCGATAGGGTCTTGCTCTCTTGCCCATGTTGGAATGCAGTGGTTCAATCACGGCTCACTGCAGCCTCAAACTTCCGGACTCAAGTGATCCTTCCACCTCAGCCTCTCAAGTAGCTGGGACTACAGGCATGCACCACCATGCTCAGCTAATTAAAAAAAAATTTTTTTTATACATGGGGTCTCACTACATTGCCCAGGCTGGGCTCCAACTCCTGGGCTCAAGCAATCCTTCCACATCAATCTCCCAAAGTGCTGGGATTACAGATGTGAACCACTGCTCCTGGCCCCTCTGTGTATTCTGACGCCTAGAATCTAACTGCAGAAAGAAACTAATGCGTTTTAGTTAAATGGTTCAGGAGGGTTAGCAGGGAGTTTGGGTCCCATTTAGCAAATACATATTGATTCTTACAGAGGGCCAGGCACTGGGGACACAGTGATGACTAAGACATAGCCCTAGCTATTGAGGCCTAGTAGCCCAGTAGGGGGGACAGACAAGGAAACGGGCAGTCCTGATAAGAGATTGGTTTTTTTAAAAAGTGTTCTAAGCAGCCAGCAGGAAGGATTTATTCCCTCTGCCTAAGGAAAGTATGGGCAAAGAAAGCAACATCTGAATTTAATGGAAACATGTGAGGAAGGCATTCTCTACCCAGTTTAGAAAAAGGAGGAAAAGGCCAGGCACGGTGGCTCACACCTGTCATCCTAGCACTTTGGGAGGCCAAGGCGGGAAGATTGCCTGAGCTCAGGAGCTGGAGACCAGCCTGGGCAACACGGTGAAACCTCGTCTCTACTAAAATACAAAAGAAATTAGCCGGGCGTGGTGGCGGGTGCCTGTAATCCCAGCGTCTCAGGAAGCTGAGGCAGGAGAATTGCTTGAACCCAGGAAGCAGAGGTTGCACTGAGCCGAAATCACATCATTGCACTCCAGCCTGGGCAACAGAGTGAGACTCCATCTAAAAAAAAAACAAAAAAAATGAGGATAAAATTGTGCAATTGTGTATTTACCCAACATAAGAAGTCTGGTGGCTAGGGAGAAGGTGGACTCACTCATGCAAGCAATCAGAATGAACCAACCCCAAGCTATATTTTTATTGTGTTTATGAAACCGTAGACAGCAAAATAATATTTATAAGACGTTGAATATACAAAGAATAACAACACAGCAAACACTTGTGAAATTAATGTGGGTGGTGGACGTATGAGCACTTGCTGTCAGGATAGTAATATGATCTGTGAATCTTTATGTGTCTCTTTGAGGTAATTTCCCTTTCCTTCCCCCCAAGACAGAGCCAACAACTTAAAGCTTATGCTTAGCAGTTCCTTGCTTTTCTTTACAGTTTAACCATATATGTGTTCATCCCTGAACAATGGATTTATCATACTTATTTGAGATTCTTCTTTTACTATCCTTGGAAATCTTAGGCTGTGTGGGTTTTGTTGCATTCTCTGTCATTTCAGTTGGCTGTCATTTATTAGGCCTTGGTTCCCTTTTATTTTGTAATTTTTGACTGTGAGCTCAGGTGCCTTAGCACTTTATCTTGTGGGAATTCTTTGAGACTTCAAAGGTAGATTCCTCTAGAAAGAATTCGTTTCTGCCAAGTTTCTGGAGACACAACTCACACAGAACCTCTTTAGACCAGATTTGCACTTGAGGCTTTTCAGAGCATGTATGCATTGTGCACTGAAGCTCAGAACCCACTGGAGAGCTAGCTCAAGGTAAGAGGAGTAGGGAGTAACACCTTACCTCCCAGATGCTGAATCTCCCTGACGTGTGCCCTGTGAGGTCCAGCCAGATAGGACACTCCAGTCCCTAGCTCAGTCCAAGAGTTTCTGGGCCATATGGCTGGGGCCTTGAGCTCCACTTCTTTCATTCTCCATTTCTTTGTTCCAGAAATCAAATGAGCAGATACTCAGTGGGAATCTTGCCCCTACTCTTTTTTTTTCCTTTTTGAGACAGGGTCTTGCTCTGTCACCCAGGCTGGAGTACAGTGGTGCAGTCTCAGCTCACTGCAACCTCTGCCTCCCGGGCTCAGCGGATCCTGCCACCTCAGCCTCCTGAGTAGCTGGGATCACAGGTGCACACCACTGCTCTTGGCTAATGCCTGCCCCTACTCTCATTGCTGTGTGACCTCAGCAAGTCACTGAACCACTCTGAAAGCCTTGTTTTCCTCTGTAGCATGGGAAAATGAAGGGAGCATGGTGGAAGAAGAAGTAAGGCAGTATGATGTGCCAAGTGAGTAATCTCTCAATAAAAATTATTTTCCTTGAAGGATGGGGGCAGAATGTAAGAGCTCATTTTAATTGATTACTTACTATGTTTCAGGCATGTGCCTAAGAAGCTTACATGCAACAATTCATGCAACGTCGCACTTCTTTTTTTAGGTTTTTTGAGACAGTGTCTTGCTCTGTCGCCCAGGCCAGGGTGCAGTGGCATGATCTTGGCTCACTGCAACCTCCGCCTTCCAGGTTCAAGCAATTTTCTATCTCAGCCTCCCAAATATCTGGGACTACAGGCCATGCCACCACCCCTGGCTAATTTTTGTTATTTTTTAAGTAGAGATGGGGTTTCACCATATTGGTCAGGCTGGTCTCGAACTCCTGACGTCAGGTGATCCATCCGTCTTGACCTTCCAAAGTGTTGTGATTACAGGTGTAAGCCACCACATCCAGTCACAACTTCACACATCTTTATAGGTGAAGAAACCAGAGTTGGCAGAGAAAGCAATTGGGTTGAGTCTTGCATCGAAGACCAGCAAAGCCAGAAATTACACTCTAGTCCTTCTGACATCAAAGCTTGTGCTCTTAAACTCTCTGCTATCTATAACACTATCTCCCTAAGAAGGAGAAGCAATGTTAGAATTCTTCATTTCCCAGATGCTTCTAGTTTTTGAAGGAAGCCATACGTAGTGTCATCTCAGCAGGTATGGGGGAAAGTCCAGGAATGGAAACCTGATTTAAACCTGAATATTGACTACTGAGCTGATTAACATGATGGTATGACTCCACTGGGAGGAGGAGTCATAGAAAGGGTTCGTGAAAGGCATGGAGGCAGGTGGAAAAGAAAGCAAAGTTCTCATTTCCCAGAGTGGTAAGTCTTAAACCTGAAAAATCAAATAGTAACAATTTAGGTAACTCACCTAAATTTACACACAAGGAATAAAATTCCAAAAGAATCAGCCAAGAGGCCGAGGTAGAGGATTGCTTGAGCCTGGGAGTTCAAGACCAGCCTGGGTAACATAACTTGTCTCTCCAAAAAGTTTTAAAAAATTAGCCAGGCATGGTGGCACGTGCCTGTAGTTCCAGCTTCTCGGGAGGCTGAGGTGGGAGGATTGCTTGAGCCCAGGAGATCAAGGCTGCAGTAAACTATGATCATGCTACTGCACTCCAGCCTGAATGACGGAGCGAGACTTTAACTCAAAAAAAAAAAAAAAAAAAAAAAAAAGTCCATGATGTAAAGTAGCTAAAAAAAAAAGTAAAAAAGAAAGAAACCCCTTCTCCATTCCGCCCCCTCCCCCAAAAAAAGTCTTCACCAAGTCTTCTGTAATGCCATATTTCATGCATTCCCGAGAGGTGGGAAGAGCAGACTTTATCATCTCCACTTTACAGAGGAGAAAACAGAGGCTGAATTGGCATTCCAAGTTCAGGCAGCATAGCACAGTCCCTGCAGGGGCAGGCTGCATTCACAAGTACTGGAAGAATTCGTGTGGAATGCTTCATAAATGCTGATAAGGAGCGTAACTGTAAAACAGATCTTTACAGCATGGCAGCATTACACAATTACATGAGTGTTAAAAGGGATGCTTGAGGCCGGCGTGGTGGCTCACACCTGTAATCTCAGCACTTTGGGAGGCTGAGGCAGGTGGATCATGAGGTCAGGAGTTCGAGACCAGCCTGGCCAACATGGTGAAATCCTGCCTTTATGAAAAACACAAAAATTAGTCAGGCATCGTGGCAGGCACCTGGAGGTTGAGCAGGAGAATAGCTTAAACCCAGAAGGCAGAGGTTGCAGTGAGCTGAGATCACACCACTGCACTCCAGCCTGGGACAGAGTGAGACTCCTCAAAATAATAAAATAAAATAAATAAATAAATAAATAAATAAATGTGGGGGATGCTTGAGTTATCACACCTGGCGCCACCTTCTGTTGTAAATAAGAACTTGAGGGACAGGTGACACTCTCTGAGGTCACGTGGTAAGGCAAGAGCAGAAATACCCTTTTCCTATCATTGTGACTCTACATACACTCCCCAGGCCATGTCAGCCACTCCTGCTGTACCATTTTCCATCTGGGTGGAAAATCTCAGATCTCCATCTGTTACAGACCTCTCCATTCTTGGTGTGTTACATTCTCTTCATAGCAGCTGGTGATCTTTTAAAAATTAAATCATGACGTTACTTTCATGCTCCATGCCCTTCTGTGGTTTCCATTGTACCTGGGATTACAATCTAATAAATACCTTGTCATGGCTGTGATCCAGTCCCTGCCTATCTTTTTTCTGTCAATCAGGAAGAGTTTGTTCCTGCCTTAGGACTTCTGCATTCATTCTTTCTTCTGCACCCACCAGAGACCTACACTGCCCCTTCCTTCACTCCACTCAGAGCCATCCGGCCTAAAACTGGCCCCTGTTCGCCCTGTACCCTGAATTATTTTCTTCACAGCAGTTACCACCACTTGAAACTTATCTTGCTCACTACTTTTACTTATTATCTCTCCGGCTGAAATGTCAGCTCCAGGAGGGTGGGGAGCTTGAGTACCGCCTCCACTGCTGTGACCAGTACCTAGAACAGTGCCCGGCACATACAGTTGGCGCTCAATCACAGCCTGACTATTGAGTTCTTCCTAAGTGCAGGCACTATTCCAAAGTCGATACATGTATTAACCTCTCCAGTCCTCACTAACAACCAAAGAGAAAAGAGCTGTTATTATCAACTCCATTTTACAGATGCATCAAATAATGACAGAGAAGTGCAGTGACTTGCCCACACAGCCAGTAAATTGGCAGAGTCCGATTTGAATCCACAGAGTCTGGTCTGCACGTGCAATCACTGAATACCCTTTCTAAGAAATGTGTGCTGAACGAGTGCATGGATGAATCAGTGTCTACTTAACATCTTTGTCTACATACCCTGCAGAGATGGGTTTCACCGTGTTTGTCACACTGGTCTGGAACTTCTGGCCTCAAGTGATCCACCCGCCTCAGCCTCCCAAAGTGCTGGAATTACAGGCGTGAGCCACCGTATCAAGCTTTTTCCTCCATTTTACAGAGAAGGAAACTGTGGCTCAGAAAAGTGAAGCAACTTGCTTATGGTCACACAGTAATATCTGTAACTGCTAAAGCCTAACCCCTCTAATTAGTACCAAGCTCTTTCCATTGCACTGTTATAACCTTATTAATTATTATTACTTATTAATGGTGTTACTATTACTTTTATCATCCAAGCACCATTTATCGAGAAGTTACTCTGCTAGGTACTTGTACAATGAATTTCACAAATATTGTAGCATTTAATCATCACTATGATTCTGTGAGATTAACATGAAAAAGAAAAAAGCAGAACTTGCTGGGCGCAGTGGTTCACACCTGTAATCCCAGCACGTTGGGAGGCCAAAGCAGGCAGATCACCTGAACCTGAGGTCAGGAGTTCAAGATCAGCGTGGCCAACATGGTAAAATCCCGTCTCTACTAAAAATACGAAAATTAGCCAGATGTGGTGGCATGCAACTGTAATCCTAGCTACTCAAGAGCCTAAGGCAGGAGAATTGCTTGAACTCAGGAGGCGGAGGTTGCAGTGAGTCGAGATCACACTACTGCACTCCAGCCTGGGTGAGAGAGTGAGACCCTGTCTCAAAAAAAGAAAAGAAAAGAAAAGAAAAAAGCAGACCTGACTTCTAGGAGCTATCCTGACACTCAGATGGGCCTTGATGTTCTCCTGATGAACATAACAACTCTGCAGAACATCAACATCAGACAAGGCTATACTATGCCTATGACAGATCTAAACCAAAAACTGCCTAAACTGTAATCACGTTTGAACACAGACAAAACATGAGCAAGCCACAGAAATAACCAAGCAGCCCTCTCCCCTGGCTAATATGGACATCAGCGGCTTCTTTACCAACTGCTGCCTTTTCTTACAGCTCTAACCTCCATTCAGTCATCCCTTCTTACAGCTAAGATTTATTAAGATACCCCATCATAGAACTGCTGCACTTCCTGACAGCATCCAATGCAGAGCAAAGCCTGTTTTTTAAACCATCCCCCAAATCAACTAACACAAGCCCAAGACCTATAAGTCCTTTGTAACATCCTTTTAATGAGATGCCGCCGTATGGTCACCCAGGTCTGCTCCCTCGCCGTAATTAGTAATAAATGCAAATTGTTTGACTTCCAGTTCAGAATACACCTAAGAGGTGTATTCCTACTGGTCTTTGGCTGGAGATATTGACAGGTATTATCATCATCCATATTTTATCAATAAGAAAACGGAAGTTCAGAGAAGTTGAGAAGTGTATGAAAGACCACAAGGCAGTGAGTGAGAACCAGCTCTATCGAACGCCAGGTCTACGTCCTCACTTGTTTAACAATCCCTGCTATTTCAGCACTCTATGTCTCGGTTTCCTCATCTGCAGCAAGGCAGGTAGACTTTGCTCTCCAACGGTCCCTCCGGCCCCGATCTTCTCAGAGGCAGGTGTGTGAATGCATTGTCAAAGGGGCCTCACTTGGAGGAGCTGGAGAAAACCACACTTTGGCTGGGAACCCACTGATTCCAAACAGATTGTTCCCATGATGCCTTGCAGCTAAGAGGCCTAATAATGAACTTGAAGAGTGGTGCATTCTCAGAAATACCTCCATGAGCCTTGGACCCCTTCCCACCATGTACCTCCTACCCCCTCCTCTCAGCCATCCTCTTTTGGCTGTTTCTATTTCTGAATTACCACTGCCACAGCTCTTGCTTAACTGGGGTGGGCGAGCCAGGGGGCTGACTCAGGAGCTCTTACCCTGCTGAGCACCCTCCTCTTTCTACAGCTGCCTCTCTCCCCATCCCCAGTGATGGGCACCTCACAAGGGAGGCTACCATCTGGCAGCCTCTGCAGAAATCACAGGGAGCTTTAAAAAGAGAGATTGCCTTAACTATGAATCCTAAGCGTCCAAAAGCTCGTGGAGAGGACTTAGCAAAATGTTGCACAAAACTTAAAATACACTTTGTGGGAGGTGGAAGTACTTTGATTACCATTTCTCAATCTCTGTAGAGCTGTCTCAGTACAAAGACAGCTGATCCAGTTAGTGGGCTTCTTGAGAGTAGTCAGGACCCATGTGAAAATGCAAAGCCAGGGGCAAAGGGAACACATATTTGTTTTTTTGTTTGTTTGTTTGCTTTTTTTTTAAAAAAAAAAAACAGGGTTTTACTCTGTCACTCAGGCTATATAGTACAGTGCACAATCATGGCTCACTGCAACCTCCACCTCCTGGAATCAGGAGATCCCCTACCTCAGCCTCTGAGTAGCTGGGACCACAGATGCATGCCACCACGCCCAGCTGATTTTTTTATTTTTTGTAGAGCTAGGGTTTCAACAAGTTGTCCAGGCTGCTTTTGAATTCATGGGTTCAAGCAATCCACCCTCCTCAGCCTCCAAAAGTGCTGGGATTATAGGCATGAACCACCGTACCTGGCCTACATGCTGGTTTAATGGGAAACAAGAGTGTTCTTCTAATCATAAGTGCTGTCAGCTGGAACCTGCTGCCAAGAGGAGGTGAGCTTCCCATTGGAGAAGGTACGAAAGCTAAGACTAATTAATGAGCTGATGTCTATGAAATTCTGGGTTTTCATCATTCAGAAGCCTTTCCCAACTTTTCTTCTTCCAGCACCAAATCCCTCTCACATCCTAACATGCGCACACCTATGCCACTCCCCCCATGGGTCTGTTTCTTACAGGTAAGAAAGGTAGTGGGCTCTCTCCCTATGAGCTGGGTGGAGCAGAGGGAAGCAGGAAACTCAGGCTACAGGGGAGAAGGGCACGGCTCTCATGTAAATGAGGTGGTTCCCCCATTCCTCCTAGATAACTCCTCTTCCCCTTCAACCCACCGAGGACACTCCAGGTTCACCTATATTCAGGGTTGGGTGAACTTTGAGGCATATATTGGGGTCTCCTATGATCCACAACAGCTACTTGGAAACCAATACAAATACTCCAGCATCCTTTCAGAGAGATGGGAGGTAAAGGAAATTAGAATCCTTTTTCTAGTGTCCACATCTTTGCCATGCCCCAAAGCTTATGTTTTCCTCTTTCTTTCTACCTGATAAAATTCAATTTATCCTTCAAAATCCAGGATGAACACTGCCTTCTCTATGACGCCGGCCTTGACCTCTTCAGGTGAGATTAAGGGTCTCCACCTGGACTCCCACAGCCTTTGTGCTCTGAAACGATTCCTCTGCCTCCTCTCTGGGCAGGGAATCCTTTGAGAGGCTAAAGACTGTTTTGGTCCAGCCTACTCCTAAGTGGGGTGCATTGTGGTACAGAAAGAAAATATTTAGAAAGTTCTGTTTATTCACTTCTAGTCTATACTTTATTAAAATTTATATCATTGGATACTTATACATATTAGTACAATAATATGCATATACTTATAAATATGGAAACTGCACACTCAAAAACCTTTTACTGGGCTGGGCACAGTGATTCACACCTGTAATCCCAGCACTTTGGGAGGCTGAGGAGGGCAGATCACTTGAGGTTAGGAGTTCGAGATCAGTCTGGCCAACATGGTGAAACCCTGTCTCTTCTAAAAATACAAAAACTAGCCAGAATTGGTGACAGGTGCCTGTAATCCTAGCTACTTGGGAGGCTGGGCAGGAGAATTGCTTGAACCTGGGAGGTGGAGGTTGCAGTGAGCCAAGATCACACCACTGCACTCCAGCCTGGGTGACAAAGCAAGACTCTGTCTTAAAAAAAAAAAAAAAAAAAAAAAAAAAACCTTTTACTGATATGGGTGGTGTGAGGGGTCAAATAAATTTGGAGGCTGCTATTTTGGTCATTACTGTTTTCCTGGTGCCTATCACAAAACAGGTGCTTCATATTAGGGAGTGAGGCCTGGCGTGGTGGCTCACGCCTGTAATCCCAGCACTTAAGAGGCCGAGCTCAGAGGATTGCCCGAGGCCAGGAGTTCCAAACCAGCCTGGGCAGCATGGAGAGGCCCTGTTTCTACAAAAAGTTAAAAAATTAGCTGAGCATGGCGGCACGTGCCTGTAGTTCCACCTACTGGGGGAGCTGAGACAGAAAGATCACTTGAGGCCCAATGATTGCACCGCGGTGTTCCAGCCTGGGTGACAGAGCAAGACCTAGTCTCTAAAAACATATATATTATGTGTCTATATATGCACATATATGTGCATAATTATGCTGTCCCCTATTGGAAAACGATTGACTTGAATATCACTTAGAAACACTAGTGATACATATGTGTGTATATGCACACATATATGTATCTAATTATATATGTGTGTATACGTATGTATAATTATATACATAGAATTATATATATGCCTATGTATATAACTATACATACATATGCATATGTATACACACATATGTGTATATGTAATTATATATTGTTTAATATAAATATGTAGAAATATATAGTATATACATATATTATATGTATATATATGTATATATATATGTATAATTATATACATATATACACACATGAGGGTGAATGAATGAACACATGAATGAGGCTAACTGGGTTTAGTCTATTATAGTGATTCTATATGTTAGCTGGCTGACATTGGGCAAGACACTTCCCTTTCTTAAGTCTGAATTCCTCGTCTGTGAAATGAGGAAGTTGGATCACATTCCCTCCCAAATGCCTTCCGGCACAAGTGTTTCTAAGTGATGTCTGGGTCACTCATTTTGCAGTAGGGGGCAGTATAATTTAGTCAATAACAATCACAGTTAATGTTTAAGTTGCAGTCATTACACGGTCCAAGGGCTCAGCATGTATTAATTCACTTAGCTCCACAACAATCCCACATAGGGAGAAGACAGGTACAGAGTACACACACAATTTAAATCACCATTCAAAGCCACATACAGAGTGTGGCAGAAGATGTGTGCCCTACCCTTACCCCCAGACCTGACACCTTCAGTGCTGCCAGCTGATTTCCAAATGTTAGTGTCTGCGTCTCTTTGTCTGAGGGCTTCCTTGGAAGCCACACAAGGAGGTCCCAGATCAGCCAGAAACCCTCAGCCCATACGGAGACTGGTGGCCAAATACCTCCACTGGGCATAAACACTTCCTCTCCTAGGGAAGCGCGGCCATAGCTGATGCAAGGAATTGACTGGCCCTGCCCCCTAGCATTCCCAGTGGGATTAAGCTCAGTCACAAATAGTGATGGGGGGCTTGATGCCTCGCCCTTTCTCACCCCCATGCCCACCTTACCTAATAAGCTGCTTCTTAGATCCCCAAATACCCAAATTAAGACAGACCTGAAATTTGGACTCTTGCCACCTGGCTGCGGGCTCTTAATTTACACAATCTTCCTCCCTCCAAAGGACAATGACTTTGGGTCTGACACAGATGCCTCAGTTCTGCCATTTATCAGCTGTTATGGGTTGAACTGTATCCTCCCAAAAAAGCTACTTAGAGTCCTAAACCCCAGGTCCCCCCGAAAGTGATCTTATTTGCAGATAGGCTCTTTACAGAAGTAATCAAGTTAAGATGAGGTCATTAGCACGGGCCCTAATCCAATATGACTGGTGTCCTTAAAAAGGGGACAGACGGGAGAACACTATGTGAAGATTGGATTTATGCGACCACAAGCCAAGGAGCTTCCAGCAGCCAGGAGAGAGGCCTGGAATGGATCCTTCCCCAGCTTCTTCAGAGGGAACGTAGCCCTGTGGACACCCTGATCTCACACTTCTGGCCTCCAGAATTTAAGAGAGTAAATCGCAGTTGTTTAAACCACTCAGTCTGTCTGTAGTCCTTGTTCCACTTGTCCCAGGAAAACAATATGCCTGTTACATAACATCACCGTGACGCCATAGCCGCCCCTGTAGAGTGGGGGCAACCGTGCACCCTCCTTCACAGGGTTCTTGGGAATTAAATGCAATAATGCACGTAAAAGGCTACACATGGAGCCTGGTACATGGTCAGTGTCTGCTGAATGGGTAGTTGTTATTGCTGTTACTTAAGTAGCAAACCACCACCACCACCCCACAACACACACACACACAGACACACACAACTTCAGCCAAGGGGATTTCTTCGACAAGCAGACCATTGACCCTCATGCTCCTTCCCTCCTCCTTCAGAGAGTCCAGGAGAACAACCTACCCCTAAATCTGACCCGGCCCAAAAACTTAAAAAACAAAGGAAAATATTTTGATGAATATTTAAGATTGAAATTTAAAAGTCTCTGCAATTATTCAATGTGTTCATTCAGCGATAGACTTCTTCACCTCTTTAGTAAATAATCCGGTAAACAGAGAAAAAAAAACCCTTGGTGAAATGAGAAAATTTTACCATTAATGTGGAAGTTGTTTCCTTGGTTTTTCTTTTTGAAGCTAGAAATCACATTCTGGTAGATGATTAATATTTTAACTTGACCTTGAAGTCTGGAACGACTCGGATTCAGATCTGAAGCTCTAGGGCTGAGCAGGGTTGGGTTAGGTTGCGGGGAGAAAGGCAGGACCCTATCTTTATTTTACATTTTTATATTTATTTTGTTCATTATGGTCTTTTGGAATCAATTTTAATGTTTTAAACCACTGCATTTAAATATGATTTATCTGGATGGCTGAGTCTTTTGACTCTTTAAATTCTGTGTCCAAGACCTCATTCATCTCACCCCAGTCCTGAGGTGAAGCCCTGTCCCTTCCGGCTGGATGAATGAGCTGGATCTTTCGGTGAGAGCTGATCTGATGGAGACCCGGAAGGAGGGTAACACCAGAGCCCTAAGGAGGGAAGAGTGTGTGCCACAGTGTAGAAATCATTAGGAAAGGGAAGGCTGTGGTTCCTGAGGGCAGCCTCGCGTGCTGGGTAGCTCCACCTGGGGCTGCTACTCTTCCCTCTTCACCTTTCGATGAGCAAATCAATGAGTTCCTGTACATTTAGAGCTCTAAAGTAGAATGATGTATCTGTTTCTTTGAGTTGCAGGGGTTGGAACTGGAAGAGAAGAGGGTGGAAAAGTGGACTAAGGGATCAGCACAAGCCAGGTACCTGGAGAGTGAGAACTTACAGCATGATTCTGAAACTGCCTTTGCAAAAATTATAGCTGAGGAAATTATGACAGTGGAAGAGCTCAGACCTAACCAACTCCATCTTGCTTCTACTCTTTAAGCTGTCCTTGTTCATTCCTGGGCATAGGCAGAACTAACCTTAGGAAGGAATTTAGTTTATGGTTTGACTGAAACAAAATTGACAATAGCCCTTTCCAAAAAATACATTCTTCTTACCTGGGACCAGTCTGCCTTCATTAGCTACAAAATTAGAAGTACAGTGTAGGAATCATGCAGCCTCTGCTGCAACAGTTTGAACTTCCCCAAATTGCTCCTGGCAATAACATCACTGACGTAAAACCTAAGACTGAGATATTTTGCAGACCCTGCTGCACTTGACGGATCAGCTGACACCACTCAGAACAGTAATCTGGCTCAACCAGTTCTGCCATCTCACCTAGGAACAGAAGACAGCACGAAAACCTCACTTCAAATCCCCTGTGAGTCCATCTCCAACATGACCAATCGGTACTCTCCATGTCCCGAGCCCTATCCACCAAATTATCTGTAAAAATTCCAATCCCCGATTGCTTGGGGAAACGAATTTGAGTAATAATAAAACTCTGGTCTTCCACAGAGCTGGTTCTGCATGAATTACTCTTTCTCCATTGCAATTCCCCTGTCTTGATAAATCAGCTCTGTCTAGGCAACGAACAAGGTGAACTCGCTGGGCAATTACAATTTCTTCCATTTGCAGGTGTTGCAGGCTCCCAGGGCCTCTCCCTCTAACCTCCATCACTTCCTTCATCTTCCTTCTGGAAGGATTTCCCTGTAGTGGCCTAAGCCCATGAAGATGGAAGAAAGAAGGAAGGCTGTGGGCATTGCAGGAGCAGAGGGCAATCAGAATGAAGCTTAGAACAGGGGCCCAAGGACTCAGCAGAGGACCTCAGTTCCCCTATTCCTCCTTCACCCCCATTGTCACCATGCCCAACCCTCACCTCATATGTGGTTCAACCCCAGAACCACAAAGCCAGAGAGACCTTATAAACTCAGCAAAGCCACAGGAAGTGAGGCTTATGGAGAGTGATGCCTTGTAGGTACTTGGCAAATATTTGTCAAATAAATTAATCTCCTGATGCTCACTGGTAGTGGGGGCTGCTGCAGCCATTGAATAGAATGAAGATAATTAAGTTCCTTAGCCAAATGTGTATTGGACCAAGGGACACCTTCTTATTAGGAATCTAGCTCTAACATGCAGCACTCCCATGCTATGAGATTCACCAGCCTGAAGACACTCAAAGATCTCAAGAGGATAATAGTGGAAATGTAGGAAATAAAGGGCTTGGAGTTATTACTAATATCATGACAGCCTGGGAGAAGCACACCTTGGCCCTTGAGCAAACCTCCAGCAAACTCTCAGGATACAGAACAAGTTTCTTGCTGTCTGCCTACAAGTGCCTAGGGTGGTTCAGCTGTTCCAGATCCTTCTGATTAATTTTTAGAATGGGGAAATAAAATCATGATTTCACATCTGATTTTCTTTCCTTGGAGGAAGAGGGTAGGTAGATAAAGTCTTTGAGAATAAGACATTTTAGTAAAAAATAAGCAAAGAATCTCTGTGGCAGCCATCCCCACTGTAAAGATGAGGAAATTAAGAATAAGTCACTTAAGATCACACAGCTAGTAAGTGGTGAAGCCAGGACACAAGCTATCATTAAACCACAACTCAATCATTGAAGAATCTAGCTTTTACATGGAGTTCTTTTTTTTCTTTCTTTCTTTTTTTTTTTTTTTTTTTTTTTTTGGGAGATGGAGTGTTTCACTCTTGTCGCTCAAGCTGGAGTGCAATGGTGTGATCTTGGCTCACTGAAGCCTCCGCCTCCTGGGTTCAAGTGATTCTCCTGCCTCAGCCTCCCAAGTAGCTGGGATTACAGGCATGAACCATTACGCCTGGCTAATTTTTGCATTATTAGTAGAGACAGGGTTTCATCATGTTGGCCAGGCTAATCTTGAACTCCTGACCTCAGTTGATCCACCCACCTCACCTCCCAAAGTGCTGGGATTCCAGGTGTGAGCCACCACACCTGGCCAGAGAATTTTTTAAATGCAGATAACGAGTTTGGGGAGGAACTACCCAAACTCATTTCTCCCCTGTCCCTGAGCCTCACCCTAGCCACCAAAGAACAGGGATGAGTGAGTCTAGAGAGTTTTTTCCTAACACCAAATACACGGTATTGTCAGAGGCATTTGAATCAGAGCGACTCCATCTTGAATAGGGGCTGGGTAAAATAAGCCTGAGACCTGATGGGCTGTTTTCCCAGGAGGTTAGGCATTCTAAGTTACAGAATGAGATAGGAGGGTGGCACAAGGTGCAGGTCACAAAGACCTTGCTGATAAAACAGCTTGCAGTAAAGAACCAGCCAAAACCCACCAAAACCAAGTTGGCAACAAAAGTGACCTCTGGCCTCGCTGATCATTACATGCTAATTATAATGCATTAGCATGCTAACAGACACTCCCACCAGCACCAAGACCTTTTACTAATGCCATCGTAATGTCAAGAAGTTACCCTATATGATCTAAAAAGGGGAAGAACCCTCAATTCCAGGAACTTCTTACCCCTTTCCCAGAAAATTCATGAATAATCTACCCCTTGTCTAGCATATAATCAAGAAATAATGATAAAAATAGCCAACCAGTAGCCTTTGGGTCTGCTCTGCCTATGAAGTAGCCACTCTTATTTTTTTTTTACTTTTTAAATAAACTTGCGTTCACTTTACTCTGTGGACTCACCCTGAATTCTTTCTTGTGTGAAGCCCAAGAACCCTCTTTTGGGGTCTGGATTGGGACCACTTTCCGGTAACAGTATCTTTTCCAACACCAGCAAATCCTCCAACACCAACTAGGTGTCCACAAATAGTCACTTCTGGCACCAATTCCTGAGTTAGCACTGTAAACCAAAAGTATCTGAGACAAGTCTCAGCTCTGGAGTTTGTTTTCCCAAGGTTAAGAACATGCCTGTGACAGTCTCAGGGGAAGGACCTGATGACAGGTGCCCAAGGTGGTCGGCCTACAACTTGATTTTATACACGTTAGGGAGACACAGACAGCAATCAGTACATGTTAGATGTACGATGGTTTGGTCCAGAAAGATGGGAGGGGCTTCCAGGTCGTAGGTGGATTCAAAGATTTGTTTGATTCACAATTGGTTATTATCTAAAGATATGGAATGAATAGAAAGGAATGTCTGGGTTAGGTAAGCGGTTGGGGAGACGAAGGTTTCATCATGCAGATGAAGTCTCCAGGTAGCAGGCTTCAGAGAGAATAAGTTGTAAATGCTTCTCATCAGCTTAAGGTCTGTGTTGGTGTTAATGAGGCATGTCTAACTCCCCCTTTCCTGAACTAGTGGCCTGAACTAGTTGTACAGGTTAACTTTGGAATGCCTTTGGCCAAGAGGAGGGGTCCATTCGGATGGGTGGGGGCCCTAGAATTTTATTTTTGGTTTACAGCACAGAGGTTAAGGCAGGTTAAGGGCTCAGTCCCACAAGACTGCTCTCACTTCAGATACAAGTTGCACATTCCAGCAGTCACTCACACTTCTGACTGATTGGCTACACAAATTTCAGTGTTTTACAACCCCCCTTAGAGTTGGATAACTCACTAAAATGACTCACAGAACTCAGGAAAGCACTTTGCTTGCTGTTGTAAACCAAAAATAAAATTCTAAATCCCGCAATCGATGGAATGGACCCCCCCTCTCCCCCTCAGCCAAGGGAATTCCAAAGAAACCTGAAAAACTAGTTCAGACCATGTTGGGAAGGGGAGAGTTGGACACGCTGCGTGGCACTCACCTCCCTTTGGCATTCAGGCACAACTGACCAGCATTAACATTAAAACAGAGATCTTAAGCTAGAAACAGACTAGCAATAGGATACCAAATTTCAGCCTCATTCTGGTATAGTACCACGTGTCAGATAGCAGGCCCTGAAAGAAACGAAATTAAAGCTCTCATATTTATCTGGATAAACACTACCGTAAGGTCCGTTTGCCTTGAAAAGGGAACTGCCCAGCTCTCCCTGTAAAATGCCAAGTGGAGCCCCCCAGCTGAAGCAGCTGATACACTTCTCGTAATTCCGGAGAATTTCTGAGAACTCTCAAGAATAAGGTCCTGTGCGCTTGGCTCTCATACACTCATCAGTGATTGCTCAATAGCGAACGGTGGGTCCTGCATCCACCCAAATGAGCTCTTCAATTTTGTAGCATTTAAAATTAAGGATTTTGTCCCTAAATTAGTGATTTTTACAATCAGTTACACTAAAGGTTTCTCAAGAAGCTGATGATACCAATCTACAAAATGGAACAATTCCTTTATATTATTTTTTCTAGTTATAATAGTTACTTGATTTTACCTTTCCCCAACATCGACTGTCTTCTTGGTAACCACAGGTCTCAGAGTTACTTGGATATAGGAAAAGGAGGAAGCCAGAGTGGTAGCGGGAAATCAGGAAGAGCCCCGGGCCCCACCTGCGCCTCTCTTCTGAGCCCAGGACTAATTATAGAGAGAGGAGACCCAAACTCCTTTGCCTGTCATATCCCTGGGAGCCGCCACTGAATCAGCCATCACTGCACTTGGGAAGGGTAGGAATCATGCCAAAGATGGGACACCATGCCGACATTATCTTGGGGCCCAAGCCCACGTTATCTCGTGGCAGAGGCAAGACCACCACAGTTTCGTGTTCCCACGGAAGCCGATCCACCTGGTGAGCCCCAGAAGCCACCACGCACGGAGAGCTTCAGAAGCTGCCATTCCCATGTCTGACCACGCGGGGGCGGCAAGCCCTCAGACTGGGCTGCGCTCTTGGCCGAGGTGCCCTGATCCCAGACCCAGGGGAGCGGTGAAAATCGACTGGGCTTCCGCCGGCAGGGCTGCCCCGGGAGCTGCGAACCGAAGGCATCTGCCCCTGGCCCAGAGCGCTTGGGGCCTGGCCGTGTTACGCAGCTGGAAAGCGTAGACCCTTTGGCGGCGTGGGATAGGAAAGGGATGCGAGTTTGCCCGCAGAGCCACAGCTTCCCCCAACCTGAAATTCCAGTTCACAGGGATAGGGATGGTGACAGCTAATTTAACTCCTCGAGCACAAAGCATCGTGTCTCACCTTCTTAAGCCAGTTTCTTCTTCTGTAAAAGGGAAATGGTACTGGCAGTCCTAAGATTTTGCAGGATCAAAGCAGAAAATCATTAGGAAAACACTTTGCAAACTAGAGAACACTGCAAATGTTATATATTAGGGTTTTAAAGAAAACTTAAATATTCTCTTTATTTGGAGAAAGAGGTAGGAAAATTCTGGAGATAGAGTAATGAACAAAAAGGAACAGATGTCTGGCAAAATCTGTCCCTGTGTTTCTTTTTGAAATTGACTTGGATTTTATTTCCATTCTTAGTTGTTTAACATTTTGCTTACTTTTGAAATTGCTCATTCTCCATGCTACAGCCAGTGTGATCTTTTAAAAAAGTAAATATGTTCTGCAAGTACATGTAATGAATGGATGAACATCACAACCCAGATAGAAAACAGCACCTGCTGTATGACTGCATTTACACATAAAGTACAAAAACACGAAAATAGTTGGAAGTCAAGATAGTGGTTCCTTTAGGGGAGTGAGTGGAGGGGATGTCTTTAGGGTGCTCGTAATGTTCTATAAAATTCATTGGGTTATACATTGATGCACTTGTTTCTGTATACATTATATTACACTTCAGTGTAAAGTAAATACTGTATGGGGGGAAGGAAGGGATTTAATCATGTCTCCACCCACCCATCAGTTCAGTAGATGCTGATTCTTCTGAATGTGAAATTTGTACTCCTTTTCCCAGGTCCACCTGGTGCTCATGGCTTCATCACCAGTGGGCTTACCATGGCCTCACAGGTCCTCTTTCAGTCCCTCATGTCGCCCTCTTCCATGCTGACCAGCTCTGGCCACAAAGCTGCCTCTTCCATCACTGGGAACTCTTCTCCCTCCCCACCCCCCAGCTGTTCCCTCCACCTGGAATCTTTTCCCTCCGCATTTCTGCCAGCTCATTTGCTCAGCCTAAACGTCATTTTCTCACAGAAGCTGTCCCTGAGCCTCAATCTAAATTGTGCACCCAAAAGGACACAAAGATGTGAACAATAAATGCTAAGGATTCCGAAAGGGGGGAGGGAGGGGAGCAAAGGTTGAAAAACCTTTGCTCCCCTGCTGGGTACCATGTTCACTGCTTGGGCAACAGGATCATTAGAAGCCCAAAGCTCAGCATCTTGCAATGTACCTGTGTAACAAACCTGAACACGTACTCCCTGAATGTAAAAGAATTTTTAAAAATAAGAAAACAAATTATGCCTCCTTAGTTCTGAGTACCCTCTTTTATCTTTATAACACCATAACTTGTATTTATAGGCTGATAAATGACCTCCCCAGCTAGACTCTAAATCAAAAAGGGCTGGGGCTGTATCAAAAGGGCTGGGGCTGTATCTGACTTATTCTTAGTTGTACCAGCAGCACCCAGCACGGCATCTAACATAAATGATACTTATTTGTGGTTTGGCTTAACTAATTAAAAAAAAAAAAAAAAAAAACTTTGGGAGGGGAGGGAATTCAGCAGACAAAAAATAATGATATGTAGGGGAAAGAAACAAAATGTAAAATGTTAACAGGTATTGTATTGTGTTGCAAGACCATGGGAGTTCTTTTTCTTTCTTTAATGCAACCTATTTAATCTCTTATGTTCTTTTTTCTTTCTTCTTTTTTTTTTTTCTGAGTCAGAGTCTCCCTTTTGTTGCCCAGGCTGGACTGCAGTGGTGCCATCTTGGCTCACTGCAACCTCCACCTCCCGTGTTCAAGTGATTCTCCTGCCTCAGCCTCCTGAGTAGCTGGGATTACAGGTGCCTGCCACCATGCTCAGCTAATTTTTGTATTTTTGGTAGAGATGTGGTTTCACCATATTGACCAGGCTGGTCTTGAACTCCTATGTTTTTTTTTTTTAATTTTGAGACAGAATCTCGATGTTTCGCCAGGTGCCAGGCTGGAGTGCAGTGGCGTGATCATGGCTCACTGCAACCTCCGCCTCCCGGCTTCGAGCAATTCTCCTGCGTCAGCCTCCCGAGTAGCTGGGACTACAGGAGTGCACCACCAGGCCCACCTAATTTTTATATTTTTAGTAGAGGCGGGGTTTCACCATGTTGGCCAGGATGGTCTTGATCTCTTGACCTTGTGATCCGCCTGCCTCAGCCTCCCAAAGTGCTGGGATTACAGGCGTGAGCCACCGTGTCTGGCCCGCCTATGTTCCTATGTTCTTTTTATAAGAAAATAAAAAACTTTTAAAATATTCTTGTACTATTTAAGTTTTCATTTAAAACAGATTTCTGGGTGTATTAGTCCATTCTCCCACTGCTATAAAGAACTACCTACCCAAGACTGGGTAACTTATAAAGAAGAGGCTTAACGGGCTCATGATTCTGCAGGCTGTACAGGTAGCATAGGTGGGGAGGCCTCAAGAAACAAGCACTGTGGAAGGCAAAGGGGAAGCAGACATGTCTTACATGGCAGGAGTGGGAGAAAGAGACAGCGGGGGCGTACCACACACTTTTAAACAACCAAATTTCGTGAGATCTCACTATCAGTAGACCAGCAAGGGGGAAATCTGCCCCCATGATCCAATCAGCTCCCACCAGGCCCCACCTCCAAAACTGTGGATTACAATTTCATATGAGATTTGGGTGTGGACACAAATCCAGACCATATCACTGAGTAAAGTGCAAATGGCAGAATGGTTTCACAATAGAATGTTCATCCTCCAGTTTCTATTGAATTGGATAGGAGAAAAAAATACGCAAAAAAAAAAAAAAAAAAAAAAAAAAAAGTCAGCAGCAGTAAACTGCCAAGGGAAACAGTAGAACCTCATTTCATAAACTTCAAAAAGCCGTAGCAACAGAAAAATATGGAATGTTCTGATGTGTTTCACCATGGGTCCTATCCCAACTGCTCTGTCCCAGAAAAGGTGCCAGGGAAAGAGGAAACAGTACAAAAGTCCTGAAAATTCTCATCAGTTGTTCCAGTGAGTTGCCTAACAGGATCCACATAAAACAACAGTTTTATGGCATAAAACAACAACTATTTACTCATGCACATGGATTCTGTAAGTCTGGAATTCTGGCAAGGCTTAGTTGGGCAATTCTTTTGCTCCTTGTGGCTGTGTCTGAGGTCATTCTGTGGTACCCAGCTGGGCTGGGCTGGGCTATCCTGGAGGGCCCAAGATGGCCTCAATCACATGTCTAGGGCCTTGGCAGAATGACTAAAAGGCTAAACACAGCTGGGACTGTTGGACAGTGTCCACTACATGCGCTCTCTTCAGCAATGGCCTCAGGGTAGTCAGACTTTTCACATGGACATCAGCATCTCCCAGAGCCAGCATCCTAAGACAGCAAGATGGCAGCTGCATAGCCTTTTTTGACTAGCCTTAGAAATCACACAGCATCTCTTCCACTGCATTCTACTCATCATGATGGAGTTGGCAAGGTCAGCCCAGATTCAAGGAGGGGATTGACCCCAATTCTCAATGGGACACGTGCCAGAAAAATTGCAGACATGTTTTTAAACTGAGACAGATTAGTTAAAATTTTTCCTATATGTAAAATATAGTAACTTTCTCCAAACCCCCACTCCACCTACCCCCGCTGCCCTAATTCCCACTTAAAAAAAAAAAAATCTCACCCAGGTGCAGTGGTTCATGCCTGTAATCCCAGCACTTTGGGAGACTGAGGTGGGAGGATCGCTTGCATTAGGAGTTCGAGACCAGCCTGGGCAACATAGCAAGACCCAGTCTCTACAAAAAATAAAACATTAGCCAGGCATGCTGGCACACACGTAGTAGTCCCAGCTACTCAAGAGGCTCCAGGGGGAGCCTGGAAGGTCAAGACTGAAGTGAGCGGTGATCATGCCACTGCATTCCAGCCTGGGTGACAGAGTGAGACGTTGTTTCAAAAAACAAACACGTCGTCCTATTTTGACATCAAACTAGCTCCAATTTCTGGAGCTTATCTACATCAAGTCCAGCTGCAAACAGGCTTCTTGGGGTCTGTTCCATGAATAGAGTTTCTCTCCATCTGAAGACCTGTGAACTAAAGAGACATGTTTTCTCCCTCACAGGCACCCAACCTGCCATAGCCAGATCTGCACAGGAAACAACTATTTTCACTACTGTTTACAAAAGGGAAGCTCAGAGTAATCACCCAACCCCAGTAATTCTGAAATTGAATTGTGCACCTGTTGCCAGAGGTTCAGTCCTATTGACTGGGTTCTTGACTCCACTCTGATTCATACTTCCTTTTCCATAACAAATGGCTCGTGTTTGCAACTAAGTAGGCTTCTTCTCCTGTGTCTTAACAGAATATCTGAAACTGGGTAATTTATTAAAAACCAATTTTTTTTTCTCACAGTTCTGTAGGCTGGGAAGTCCAAGGTCAAGGGGATGCACCTGGTGAAAGCCTTCTTGCTGGTGGGGACCCTCTGCAGAGTCCTGAGACAGCTCAGAACATCACATGGTGAGGGGGCTGAGCATGCTAAATCATGTCTGTCTTTCTCTTATGAAGTCACCAGTCCCACTCCTGTGATAATCCATTAATCCATTTATCTATGAATGGATCAATCTATTCATGATCCAATTACCTCTTAAAGGCCCCACCTCTCAGTATTGCCACATTAAAGATTACATTTTAATATGAGTTTTGGAGAGGAATGTTAGAAAACTGCACGCAAAAAGTCAAGATGAATCCCCAGAAAATGCAAGTCCCTTGTCACCACCAAAGCTCTTAGGATCTCAGCAGAGATAAAAAGCCCACCAAGCCTTGCCATTCCCCAAGGCTCAAATTTCTAATTGATGGACTGATCCAAAGCTCCAGGGAAACTTTCCTCAAAAATGGAATAACTCATCGCTAGAGGAAGCCAACAGTGATTCCAGGAATTAAAGAAAATCTCCAAAGAGCAGAGCCCAGACTGATCATCATAGTCAAGAGACGTCTCCAACAGCATTCCTTTCTTCTCTCAACCCCATGACTTTGGCTCCACAGAAGTGTATAGAGGCAAACTTCAGACTGCAATCTGGGGATAGGGGATGGAAATAACAATAGATCTCAGATATGGTGAAAAGGATATCTAAGAGAACATATTGACATCATTTGGCATAAGAAAAAAACAGGGCAGAGTTGCCCAAACTAAGCATGAGTAAGATGAAGGGAAATTACAGAGTAGCTCTGCACCATACAACATACAGTTAGAAGGGAGAAAGAAAAGAAAAAGAAAGAAAAAAAAGGAAGAAAAATAAAAAGGAAAGGACACTGGAGAAAAGAAAGACACAAAGAACTCAATTTGGAAGAAAATGTGGTAAGAGGAAAAATTTCCAGGAGGGCTTTCAGCTTAAAAAACAAAAACTTTAATAAAATAAGACCTAATTAGGCTGGGCTCAGTGGTTCACAGCTGTAATCCGAGTGCTTTGGGAGGCCAAGGTGGGAGGATTGCTTGAGACCAGGAGTTCGAGACCACCCTGGACAATATAGCAAGATTTCATTTCTAAAAAGAAAATAAATAAATAAATATTTTTAAATAAATAAAAATTTTAAAGACCCTTAAAAGTGAGTATTAGAGAAACAAATTGAAGATCTAAGTAACACCACTAAAAAACTGCAAATAAATTGAAAATATCAAGGAAGAAACAAGTCAGAGCTACGAATCAAATTATTAGCATGGAATAAAAGTTGGGGATAATAAACACCACTAGCCTGGGCCAGGCACGGTGGCTCATGCCTGTAATTCCAACATTTTGGTTGGCTGAGGTGGGTGGATCACTTGCGGTCAGGAGTTCGAGACCAGCCTGGCCAACACGGTGAAACCCCATGTCTACTAAAAATACAAAAATTAGCTGGGCATGGTGGTGCACACCTGTCATCCCAGCAACTCGGGAGGCTGAGGTGGGAGAATCACTTGAACCCAGGAGGCAGAGGTGGTGGTGAGTCGAGATTACACCACTGTACTCCAGCTTGGGTGACATAGCAAGACTCCGTTCTCAGCCTAGAAAGAGGAAAAAAAGTCAAATTGATTTTTAAAATGTTAGTTTATCATGTGTTGGATATTAATTATTGACATTAAGCATTTTAAATATACATACACATTGACTATGTTAATGAACACTATCTTATAAGGTAGTATTGGGGAAAGGGTTACCTCAACAGGCCTGGGCTGTTATAACCCTACACATTCCCAAGGAAGGTCTGTTTTCAGGACTGGCCTTTGGCCCGCTCCTGGGAACTGAGCTCATTGATTATTCTGGATGATGAAAGTGAAAGTGTTTTTTGCTTGCCTGAGACCTTGGGCTGCACTGTACCAGTTAGTTCACACATAGTGTACACCAGCAATGATTTATGGTGAATGCCCCTTTTTCTCTGGAGGTCTGGAGCTTTGTTAACTGAGGTAGGTCATGCAGGTGGTATATGCCTGTGAATGATCCTCTGTAAAATACTGAGATGCCCAGGCCTGGTCAAGCTTCCCTGGTTGACAACACTTTGCATGTGTTGTCATGCATCATTGCTGGAGGAATTAAGCACATCCTGTGCTACTCCCCAGGGAGGAGACACTTGCAAGTTTGTGCCTGGCTTCCTCCAGACTTCATCCTATGCACATTTTCCCTTTGTTAATTTTATTCTGTATCCTTTTGTTGTAAACTTAAGGATAACAAGTATAAACTTATGTCCTATGAGTCCTTTTAGGGAATTAAATCTGGGTGTGGTGTTGGGGACTCCAAATGCAGGTAGTTTGGAGTCTATTATCTCCAAATAGAAACTGTAGTACACAGATATTAAATACCTTGTCATGCTGATATTGGATGACAAAGGTGGAATTCAAATTATCTGTCTCTAGTGCCCATGGTTTTAACAACTACTTACAAGTAAAGATAATCTGACATAATTGATGTCTCTTAAATAGAAAACTCAATAATTAAAACAGAAAACTTATGCAAAGATATAATACAAGAAAATTTCCCTTTTAAAAAATATGCAGCCTAGAAAAGCACTCCTTTTCCAGTAAAAAAAAAAAGATGCAGAATATCACCAAAATATTGTTAAGTTTTGAGGATACTGAAACTTGAGGATAAGCAAAACTATTTTTAGATGTTCATGTAGGGAAAAAAGTCACCTTTAAGGGAGAAAAACATTCAGGCTGTTTCATAACAACACTCACGGGCAGAATGCAGTGAAGCTAAGTTCACAATTGCACTAGAGAAAAGAAAATAGGACCCAGGATTTTGTAGCCCCTCAAATTGTCCTTTAAGTATAAAGAAAATATGCAAAAATTCGGGGAAAACAATATCCATAAACTCCTCATTTTTGTAGAACTATTTTTGTCAATCTATCTAACGAAATTCTTATGAGGTTATCCTGAAGTTACTGATAGTTGTTTTATATGATAGAGCTTCAATATCCAATATGGTAGCCACTGACTATATGCAACTATTGAGCATATGAGGTATGGCTCATATTGTTAAATGCTATAAATGTTAATGTACACACCAGATTTCAAAGACTTAATACAAATAAAAGTAAAATATTGCATTAGTTTTTATTTCATATTAATGGTATATTGAAATGACATTTTAGATATATTGTATTCAGTTAAATAAACTATCATTAAATTAATTTTACTTTTTTTTTTTTTTTTTTGAGACAGGGTCTCCTTCCCCGTCACCCAGGCCAGAGTGAAGTGGTACAATCTTGGCCCACTATCAGCCTCAACTTCCTGAGCTCAAGTGATCCTCCTGCCTCAGCCTCCCAAGTAGCTGGGACTACAGGCACACACCAGCACACCCAGATAATTTTTTGTTTTTAGTAGAGACAGGGTTTCATCACATTGCCCAGCTGGTCTCAAACACCTCAGTCTTCCAAAATCCTGGTATTACAGGCCTAAGCCACCATGCCAGGCCCCTCTTTTTACTTTTTAAAAAAGCTCATAGGAAATTTAAAATTCAATGTGTGGCTTGCATTATATTTCTGTTGCACAGCACCATAGCAGACTTGGGGGAGAGATTTCGCTTGTTTGTACTATTTAGTGTAGTTTGATCTTTTAAAATAAGTATGGTTATTCATATAAAACAATAAACTCATTATTCCTAAATTGAATAAATAAACCAATGGACAAAGAGCTATGCTTTTTCCCCTGGGATGTTGAGACAACTAGCTGGGAGGCTCTGGATGGGAACCAATAACAAAAGAATGGAGAACAGCTGTTCATTGTCCAACCCACTCCTTTACAGATAGGAAAACTGAGACCCCAAAGGTCACTTACCACTCTAAAATCTCATGGACTCAAGTGTGCAGCAGATGAAGCTGAAGACCGGCATTTCAGATGAGGCAGAAATACTGACTTCGGGGACATTCTCTGCAGCTCCCACAAGCACCTCCATGGTGTGTAGTGCCGCTTTTAGACAAGGAGTTCAGTTCATCCTCGCTCATACCTCTTGCCCAGAGTGCTTCCTCTTCCAAGAAATCAAAAACAAGATATTTCCTTTGGCCCATGGACACAGGGACTCTTCTCCTCCTGCAGGTATTAGTTCCAGCCTCCCAGCCCTGGTTCAGAACTCTTAGCTCTTGGCTCCATGAAGTTCAGCAGCTTCCTTGCCCTCTGTCTTGCCATCTGCCTGGTTAGCTGAGGTGTTGTTGAGAAAGAGGACCCTGAGACCTGTAGCCTATGGGACAGGGCTGGCTCCAACAGGCTACCCAGTCACTTTCACCTCAGGGGGAATCCAAGGCCCAGATACTGAAAGTGTTCACCTGCAGTCACCATTCAGTCTGGGGGAAGACCTGGGGCCAGACCTCTCAGATGTCTATTTGATTTAATTCTTTACCAAATTATTATTTTTTTATTATTATTATTTAGAGACAGAGTCTCACTCTGTCACCCAGGCTGGAGTGCAGTGGCATGATCTCCACTCACCGTAAGCTCCACTTCCTGGGTTCAAACAATTCTCCTGCCTCAGCCTCCCAAGTAGCTGGGACAATAGGCATCCACCACGCCCAGCTAATTTTTATATTTTTATGAGAGGCAGGGTTTTACCATGTTGGCCAGGCTGGTCTCAAACTCTTGACCTCAAATGATCCACCTACTTCGGCCTCCCAAAGGGCTGAGATTATCGCACCCAGCCTGAGAAAGTAAGTTTTCATACTACTTTAAAAATAAGACCAAGTTCTTAAGCTTGGCTATAGACTGGTGTCACTTGGGGACTTTGTGAGTCCCACCTTCAGTAATTCTGATTTAACTGGTTTGGGTAAAGCCTGGGCATCAGGATTTTTAAGTTTCCCAGGTGAATCTAACATCTAGGATAGCAATTTGAAATAGGGTACGGCCAGGGAAAACCTCACCGATAACTTGACAGTGGAGATGGTGAAGAGGGGTGGGATTCTGGATTTACTTTGAAGGTAGGGTGCATAGAGGATGACTCACAGGTATTTTTCCTGGGGACCTGGAAAGATATGAGCTACATTTAACAGAGATGAAGCGACTATGGATGAGGATGTTTGGGGTGGGGTGGAGTACATTAGAAGCTTGGTTTTGGAGACACTCAATTTGAGATGTCTTTAGACATCCAAATGGGGAAAGCAAGTAGGCAGCTGGGTAAATGAATCTAAGATCCAGGGAGGAGGTCTCATCTAGAAATATGTGGCTGTTGCCAGGGCATAGGTTACATGTGGTGTGATAGTGGGGGCCGTTTCTAGGTATGGACAGGGCTGCGGGGATAAAACAGCAAGGCCACTCTGTGCTCTTCTGACTTGGCAGACACCCCATGCTATGCATGCTGCATCCCACACTAGGCACACTACACAGACCGCTTAGCTTCGTGTATCCACCCATCTGCGTTCCTGTCTCATTTACAGTCTGCTGCTTTACCGCTTTGGAAGTAAACTCAAGTAAAAGCACCCTGAACAAAGTGTCTTAACCCATGGCGTAGACTAGCTCACTACCTGCCTACATACGCACACATACCACCCACGTGTTAAGGGCTCTGAAAACTCTTCAAGGAACCTAAACAGCCCATCCGTATTGGCTACAGACACCAGTGCCACTGTGTTAAGACTGCTGCACCCACGCATGTGGAGCTGCTGGAGTGCCCCTTGCCCATCCCTATCTTGGATCCCAGATCCCAAGCCAGAATAGTCCACACCCAATTAATACATTTAGCATTTGCTGATTGAGCACTTACATGTCCTGAGTTGGGTTAGGTCTTAATGAACGACTGAACCTGTGCCTCCAGGAAGCACGCCATTTGGTGGAAGTGAAAGGACAGCGGCCAGGTAATAAAGAACACGTGTTAAGTCCAAGGCAGTCTGGAAGCAGCGGGCAGGGGGCACAGGCAGCAGCCTGGCACATCAAGGGAAACTTCCAGGAGGGAGCAACTTCTCATCTGGTTTTGTAAGAGGGAACCAGGCAGATGAGAGGTGTGCATGGTTGGTGGAATAGGGCATTCTAGGCCAACCCACTATGATGGGAGAACTGACTGGGGTGGGAGGTGGGGGAACTGCAAATAACTCACACAGTTGATGCCAAGTGTGCCAGAGGAAAAGACAGAAGATGAGGGCAGTGGGAGGCACCCGCCTAAAGGCTTGTTTTGCAGGAATCCAGTGTTATGTAACCAGCAGGGGAGGTGGGCAGAGTGGGCTTCAATCCAAAGAGCCTGGCTTCAAAGCCCGAGGGTGGTCTGAGGACGGCACACAGCATGAGCTCCTGGGGAGCCTGCTAAAAAGTCAAAGGCTGGGCCATGCCCAGACCAACTGAATTAGCAGGATCTGGACCCCAGGAACCTACGTTATTTTCACAAGTGCCCCCAGTGACTGATGCACACTGCAGTGAGAGCCCCAGCACCCAAAGTTCTCCCACCTCTCCACTCTACCCTTGCTGATGTGGACTGGTTCTCAGGGCCCCCAAGAAGTAGGATGATTCATTTCCATGGTCGTGGATTATGCTTTCAGAAACCCTCCCAAACAACCCAGGGAGTTCTGGGAATCACAATCAGATGCGGATGGGGATGGGGAGCAGATCAGAAGAAGAAATTTCTGACCAGATGGGAGGAGGTAGTGGGCTGTTTAGGATTTTTTTTTTTTTTTTTGGATGTGTGTGTGTTGTGGGGGCAGGCATAGGGTAGGAGGTCCTGTTCAGGCACCTGGCAACCACCCCCAGTCTGCAGCTCTTCCCAGGACAGAAGGCAAAGAACCAAGAAAACGTCATTTTTATTCCACAATCAGTAAACTCCCTCCACCACTCAGTGACCACACCGTGCAGCACACCCCCTCACCTTGGCCAGTGCTGCCAACAAATGCCAACAAACCTTTCTGCAGTGATGGAAGTCTTTTCCTCTGCTGTCCAGTACAGTAGCCACTGACCACTTTTGGTTATTGAGCACCTCAATATAGAGGTGGCCACCACAGGTGAGGAAATCAATTTCTAATTTAAGTTAATTCAAATTCAAACGCCACATTTGGCTCGTGGATCCTGTACTGGACAGCACAGCTGTAGCCCTGATCCGGTCCAGGGCACTTTGGTTCAAAAGCCAATTCTGAGGACAGCAAGTGGCAGAAAGAGCCCTTGGGCCTACTGCCAACCCTCCCCAGAGAGAAACAGCAGCCGCAGCTGCTGAAAAGGGCAAGAGTCAGAGTGGGGGGACACCTCGGATGCGTCGGATAAGGTTTGCCAGCCGCTTGGCCAGGCCACCCGTGCGGGGCTCCTCGATGTGGAAGGTCCGGGTGAGGAGATTGTAGAAGGAGCCGTAGCACACAGCCACCACAGTGCATGTGAGGCAGATCACGTTGTAGGGCATGCTGAAGTCCGGTGTCGGCAGGTTCACCAGCAGCGGCTCCGTGTAGAGTCGCACGAAGTAGTTGGAGCCATCGGAGACTGGGAACCTGGGGTCAAGGAAGGAGAGGTGAGACAGGACTGGCTGCTCCTCCCCACCTCACCCCGTCCTTACTCTGGCAGTCCTGGGCAATGCAGCACCGTAAGTGTTTCCAATGTTCTCTTGGGCTCAAAACCTTTCAACAGGCAGCACAGCTCAATCTATAAACCTGATAAAAGGAGAGCAGCCGGCAGGTGGGGGGCCATGGGGCATGGGGAGTGAGGGCATTAGGACAAAAACACCTAATGCATGCGGGGCTTAAAACCTAGACGATGGGTTGGTGGGTGTAGCAAACCATCATGGCACATGTATAACTATGCAACAAACCTGCACGTTCTGCACATGTATCCCAGAACTTAAAGTATAATGAAAACAAAAAAGTAGAGAAGCCTGGTGTTAAAGTGGAAGAAAGGGGCCTGGCCTTTGTTTGGTTACCTCTTCCTTAGCCTGATCTCAGCCCAAATGCCACCTCCTCAAAGAAGCCTTCCCAGATAACCCACTAAATCAATCCCTATCCCACTTCTAACCCCATTGCTCTCTAGAACAGACTTTTCCCTCTAGACTATCAGCAAAGGGAGGGCAGGGCCAAGTCTGTTTTGTTTATTCTTGTACCCTCAGTACTCTCAGAAGCACTTGGCATTTCATAAGTGCTTCATTAAATATTTAAGAACATCAAGGAGTAAATGTAGGCTCTGAGTAAATGTGTTCTTGGAGAAGCACTTTAAAATCATTTTATAAAGTCTTTACAAACTTCACAGACTGCTGTGATTTTTATTGGGATTGAATTAAATCTATACATTTCTTTGGAAGATGTAACATCTACTCTGACCTCCCCTGCAGGAGCCTGGTCACCTGTGTTAAGACGCAGCAGGCAGCGGAGGATGTGTTATCAGTTAGTGTGGTCACACTTACAGGCTGCTGAAGAGGGGACTCTCTTCCCAGTCCACTGGCTTGGCTGCTACCATGCTGGGCACAAGGGCGCTGAGGACAGATGGGCTACAGAGAAGCAGAGAGATGGCATGTGTTCCCACCTGGCTCCCCTACCAAGGGGTAAGCAGCGGAGAGGGTGGGTCAGGAGGATGAGAGGCAGCCTGTGGGGGTGGGGCCCACCTGATGTAGAAGCCATGGTTAGGGTCTGGGGTATACTCAGTCCACTTCAGCAGCGCCCGCTCAAACTGGATGGAAACCTTGGTGACTGAGTTGGCCGGCAGCTGAATCAGCATCTCCAGGAGGTGGGGTTGCAGCCGGTCCTGGGCAGGCTGGTAGTGGATGTAACCTGGAGACAGGCAAGGGTCACCCACACCTCTTTCCTGGGGTCAGCCTACCTACTGCTCCTGTCCCTGCTGCTTGCCATGGGGCCTCAATCTGGGTGCCTAGAAGGTGGGCTTGGGAGCATAGCAGCCAGGCAGGCTCGGGAAGAAAGTGGGCTAAAAAAAAGGGAAGAGGACGTTACCAGGACAGTGATCGCAGGATGTGGTCAAGAGAGGCTGCTGGGGGTGCTGCAGGCCACTCGTCAATCTTCATATCACTAGAACTGGGGCACCAGACACTAAGTGCCTGATGGGATGCAGAAGAAGCTCACAGAGCCACCTGGGAATTTTTCTTGCCAAAAATGTGGGACATGAATCTAATCAGGTTTCTAAATCTAACCACCAATACACAAGAAATATAGGAGATGGAGGAGCATGCTAAAATGCCAGCACAAGGACAAAGCCAGAATATGGAACATTCTATCCAACAAATGACCCAGTTTCTTCCACAAATAAATGGCACTAAAAAAGAAAAAAAAAAGGCATGGGCACTGCTACAGATTAAAAGAGACTGAAGAGTACCCCACCAAATGCAAGACGCTTTAGTGTTCAGGGAAATTCTGCGAGCGGAGACAGGGAGGATACAGGAACTCTGTGCTTTGTGCTCAATTCTTCTGTAAACCTAAAACTGCTCTAAGAATAGTCTATTAACTTTAAAGAAAGAGAAACTTTTGTGTGGGTGTGACAGGGTTTCACACTGTCGCCCACACTGAAGTGCAGTGGTATGATCATGGCTCACTGTAGCCTTGACCTCGTGGGTTCAAGTGATCCTTCCACCTCAGCCTCTTGAGTAGCTGGGACTACAGGCATGTACCACCATGCCCGGCTAATTAAAAATAATTTCTTTTTGTAGAGGTGGCGGGTGAGGGGGTCTCACGATGTTGTCCAGGCTGGTTTCAAACTCCTGGACTCACGGGGTCCTTCCGGGTAGGCCTCCCAAAGTGCTGAGATTACATTGCATTTGCTTTATATGAAGTTCTTCGCTTGGGTGCATCATTGTGCCCACTCAAGAGAACCTAATATAAAGCAAATGCAATATGAGAACCTTGTTTAGATCCCAATTTAAAGAATCCAATTATAAAAAGACATTTTTAAGACCACAGGGGAAAATAGAAGTGGTAATGATAAGGTTACATTTTTTAAAATCCTTGAAGTATTTAAAGGTTAATTGATCAATGTCCAAGATTTGCTTTAAGATACACCGGCAGGTAGTGGCTTACACCTATAATCCCAGCACTTCAGGAGGCCGAGGCAGGAGTTTGAGACCAGCCTGTGTAACATAACAAGACCCTGTCTCTATGAAAAAATAAAAGGCATGGTAGTTCATGCCTGTAGTCCTGGGGAAGCTGAGGTAGGATGATTGCTTGAGCCCAGGAGTCTGAAACTGCAGTGAGCCATGATCATGCCACTATACTCCAGCCTGGTGACAGAGCGAGAGCCTGTCTCTTTAAAAAAAAAAAAAAAAAGCTGCAGGGTGAGTATAGGGGAGTTTATTATACTATTCTGTTTGGGTTTGGGTTTGAAATTTTCCAGGCTAGGTGAGGTGGCTCATGCTTGTAATCCCAGCACTTTGGGAGGCTGAGGCAGGTGGATCATCTGAGGTTGGGAGTTGAGACCAGCCTGACCAACATGGAGAAACCCTGTCTCTACTAAAAATACAAAAAATTAGCCAGGTGTGGTGGCAGGCACCTGTAGTCCCAGCTACTTAGGAGGCTGAGGCAGGAGAGTAGCTTGAACCTAGGAGGTGGAGGTTGAAGTGAGCCGAGACCGCACCACTGCATTCCAGCCTGGGCAACAGAGTGAAACTCTGTCTCAATCAATCAATCAATCAATAACTGTACCTCTTTACCCCTTCCAAGGAAACAAAACACCATCTACTCTAGCTCTGCTATCTTTCTAGCTTCAAAAACCCAAGATTGCCTAGCCCTTTCCCTACGCAAAACCCAATGAGCTGGAAAGCAGGCAAAAGTAAGTGAAAAAGGGAGCTACTGTCCTTGTACAGTCCTATTAAGAATCACCAGTATTATGTGTTTTAATTATCTGTTTTATAAAATTACCTCTGAACCTGGCACAGTGAGGCTCCCGTTGCATTTCTGAAACTATTCCTTACTCTTTCTGCCTCTGTAGCTTTTCAGAAGTACTTCAGGAACTACTCTGGGAAATGAGAGTCTGGGGGACCTGGAGAGGGCATGAGAGGGTGGGCTGGGGACCTGGCTCAGGACTCAGCTCCTCACTTGGTTTGTTGTCCTTGCCCTTGGAGGTGATGGTGAGGGTGTGCACATACAGCCGCAGATACCAGGGTACGGTGTCCAGCAGCAGCACCGGGAAGGCCCGGTATGGGTGGGTGTTGTACAGCAGTGTGCTCAGCTCCCCCTTCTGCAGCCCATAGCCGCTCACGTACCGCTGGGCATGCAGGAAGGGCACTGGGGGGATCTCTGTGTAGAGAAATGTCAACAGTTAAGAGCTGCCAAAGGTAAGGGTCACTCTCCACCCCAACTGCCCAGGCCATGTTCAGAGTCCAGGGCCAGGGAGTAGATAGGGAACAGTCCTGCCACTGAAACTGGGCAATCTGGGTTCTGGAATCATCCCTGTCTTCCCCAGCCCACAGGCAATGATGACAATAGGTTGCTAGTATTTACTAAGCACTTATGTGATGAACACTGTGCCCCCTTCGAACCCAAACCAGGTCCTCTCAGGATATTCCGCTCTTTCCCTTGGTAAGGGAACTGAACACAACTGTAATTAATTAACTGACAGCTGCCCCTCAATTAGTAGACATTATATTTCTTGAGTGCAGTGTCCTCTATCTTATTCAACACTCTATGCCTGGCACATAGTATAAATTCAAAAATATTTGGTTGATTAAGGGCATGCATGAACTAACTCCATTTTTCACATCATCTCATCCAATTCACTAGGATATTCTTTATTTTTCAGATGTGGATGCTGAAGCTCGGAGAATTTAGGAACCTACCCAAAATCACAGATCTTGGAAGAGCTAGAGTCAGCAGCATATGACTCTGGAGATCTGGTCTAAATACAACCTTGTCATCTTACAGCAAAGACGTGGGATTGTGGTCTTTTCTCTGTAGCCGCTGCAACCCGGCAGTCCAACCATCCACCTACTCACCGTTCTCTGGGGGTCTCTTCCACTTGAGCTGGATGTTGAGGTTTCGAGAATTGTTGATAATGGCGGTGTCAAGCAAATCATAGATGGCATAGGTCTTCCGAGTGCCCAGGATGACGTCCTGGTATGTAGTGGTTGGGGGTGGGTTCACCTCCAATGTCTCATTGTCCTAGGGACACAAGGGCAGGCCTAAGAAGCAAGCAGAGAGGGCAGGCTGGTCTTGGGGACTAGGAGTTTGCTTGTGTGGCTGAGACCTTGTTACCTGGTTGTAGTTGGTGATGTCCACATAGACTCTGCTCTCTGAAGCCAGGGGGCAAGGCTCCGTGAGGGTTCGGGAGAACATCCGGAAGAGGGACCAGTCTGAGAAACAGAGAGCAGCATTAAGCAGGTGCCAGGCCTAGGCCTAGTCCACAAAGATAAGGCAGGGCTGGCATAGGTGGGTAGAGATGAGTTGCCAGGATAGCTTACCTTTCTTCCCCTGTCCTGTGATGAAGGCATCAAATACAACTGACAGGGTCTGTCTCAGCTCCCAGGAGATGCTAGTACAGCGTGCATTCTATCAAAAGGGCCAGATGGTAGCAGTCAGGATCACTCTCACCCAACCACACAGTCCCAAAAAAAAAGACTCCTACTCAGACTCAATCCCTCATCTATGTGTCTTCACACCCATCGATTTGCTACCACAAACTCCTGAGCACTTGACCCCATGCCAGACCCCGTGCTGACAGCTTTATGTGCATCAGTTTGATAAACTATCGCAACTCTAGGAGTGGAGTCTACGATCAACGTCATGTGACAGAGTGGGAAACCAGGTTCAGGGTAATGAAATGATTCACCCAAGGTTATGCCAGCTGGCAAGTGACGAAGCTAGCAATTGCTCCCACACAGCTATTGTTCTGAACCACTGTTTTCCATGACAAATATTTATTCAGTGCTTGCTAGGCAACCACTGTTTTCTTGGTGCTTGGCCAATACCCTGAAGAACCATCATCTCATCTACCACTTAGCACTCGCTCAGCCTGAGACAGACCCTTGGCCACGTGCTTTTCTTCTAAGCCCCAGGATGGCAGTTTCCTCTACTCCCCATGACTTACTCTGCAAACAGGGCGGATATGCACTGCCTGGGAGTGGTAGCTGGTGTGGAACAAGCGATCTGCCTTCAGCAGCACAGAGAGGCCTGCCTGGAGGAGACGGAAAGAGGTAACAGAAGAGATGCCCTGGATGGAGCACTTAGTCTGGGGTGCAGGTTCTCTGTAAACGTCCCTGGCTGCCAGGCTGCATGGCCTCACCTTGGAACTACAGGGCAAGAGCTTCTTCCACGGGGTGAGGTTCTCAGTGCAGACCACCTCCCGAGGCAGCACAGCATAGCGCAGAAAGTAGTGGTCAGTGTCTGAGGGAGACAGAGATCTGTCTGGGGTAGTCCTTGGGCTCTCACCCCTCAGGACCCGCACTCCAGAGATGGGGATGACCCTCCTGCTCCCCACACCACTCTCTAGCACCACAGCCTGGAGAGTCCCAGGGAGTGGGACTCCCTTCTCTCTTGGGAGAAGGCATGCAGAGATGGCATAGTATTGGGGGCCTGCACACATAGGGGACTTAGGATCTAGCCCAGGCTGAGGAAGCAGGAAACTGAGGGAAAATGAGGCAAAGATGTGGGCAGGAGGTAAGAGGAAGAAGGAAAGGGCTGCAGGGGTTATCTCACCATTGGCCAGCCCCAGGGGTTTGAAGGAGGCAGTGGGAGTGACCGTGTTGGTGGAGTCGATGAAGTTGAGAGAGGCGCAGAAGATCCCTGAGAGGACATTACTGAGCTCCTTCCAAGATTTATCCACACTGGATAGAGACACAAATCCACTCACCGTCCTGGGGCTGCCTCTGCTCCCTCTTTCAAAGCCCAAAGCGGCTGCTAAACCCATGGTAGGAGAAGGCTGTATTCTTAACTATTAGACAGGTTAGTTAAGGGAGCTGGAACATTGCTGCCCCCACCCAGCCCACTTGCTGGGTCTCATCTTACTCAGCCCCTTCTTCCTCGCTCTCCTCTGGACATCTTTGCATCCCCATGGGTGTCTGCTCAGGTGATTCTTCCTTCCTTGCAGGCCTTTGCTCATTACTTTCTGCCTACCTTCAAGATCTGGCTCCAGTTCTTACCCCCTCCTCCAGAAGCCTTTCCTGCCCTCCTTAAGCACAACCTCCTCTGTGCAGTCATGGTTCTGATCATCCAAGCCTCTTACCAGGTCGCTTCTGGGAGATGGCTGGGTGGCAACTGCATCACGTCCTGAGCACCTTTTTTCTCTAACTAGGCTGTAAGCAACTTGAGGACAAGGACCAGTCTGGGCCATCTATGTGCTTCCCATGACACCATGGAAAGCACCTCATACATCAGAGCTGAAATGAGCTCACTGATCTTCCTTGAAGGTGCTTGGCTGGGCAAAACAATGCCTACTGCCCTGTGTATACCCTGGGAATAAAGGTAAGTCCTGGTTCTAGCATAGTGAGAAGTCTTATATCCAAAAAAGCTCACTGAACATGGGAAAAACAACCGTTCTAGGATTTTATAAAAACATCAAATTAAATTAGATGGTCTTTTCTTGGAGAAATATCAAAGAAATTTGCTCTCAATAATAGAAAGCATAAAACCTAGTAAGCACTAGAAAGAATTTTAAGCATTAGCTCCATATTACAGGTAATTACAGGCTGAGGGGAGACAGTGACAGCAGAGTAGATAGGAAAGGGTAGGGGAGCCAGAGTTGAGGCAAGAGAGAAAGTCTTAGCAAGCTGGGACGTCACTGCTTATTCCTCATTCCTTAGTGCTGTCCAGGGGCTTTTGACAATTCTTTGTTCAGAGCTTTTAAATTTCTCCAATCCTTAAGCCTCAAATAAAAATGGCAAACTTGAAGCCTGAAAGCTCTACCCAAACCATAAACATGCTTCATTTGGTATGCACAACATTGATCCGCACAGCACTTAAAATTTTTTTTTAATTACTTGCTGATACTTGACTTTGCCAATTTTCATATTAAATTGCAGATTGCTGGTATCTCTTGAAAAATGAGGCCACGTGTGGTGGCTCACGCCTGTAATCCCAACACTTTGGGCTGAGGCAGGAGGATAGCTCGAACCTAGGAGTTTGCGACTAACTTGGGCAATATAGTGAGAACCTGTTTCTACAAAAAATTTTAGAAACATTTGCGTCTGACAACATTAGGCCTCTATTCCCACATAGCAACAATCCATAGAAGCTGAGTGACAGAACTGTCCTCATTAGAATGTCACACAAACGCTCTAGCCTGCCACAATTCTTGCTGCTTCCTTTTACTGGCCTAAAATTTGTTATCATACTTGCACTATTAATTTCTTATACTGGGATTAAGAGAAAATAAGATATATTTCTCATTCCTGTGTTTGTCAATTTTTAAAATACCTTTATTCATTTATTACCTGTGTGGCTCATGTAGACATGTTTGCAACCATTGCACAGAAAGGTTCTGTTCTAAATAGGACAGCCACAGTAGCTACTGGGAAATAGTGGTTTGTGGTTCACGCACAGTAACTAGACCTGCCCCTCTCCCAAACAAAAGCAGTTCCTCTAACACTGTAGCATCCTGTTGGCCAGTTGTGACCCACAGATATGCTATGGTTGGCGTTTGTGGTATTTACTATCATTGAAAAAAATATTAATCAATGTCTTTGAAAAGATCCAGTTGCCAGTTTTCTACCGCCTTACCTCTAAATAAGTATGAATTGTTTGCTATTTGCCTCTGCAGGGATATGCATGTGCTACTTCAGGTCTGAAAGTTTTAGGATTGGGAAGCCTACTCATCTGTGGTAATAGTTCTTACTTCCAATGCCAGCTCTACTCCCATGGAATAGCTGCCTACTGGAAATGCTGTCCCCAAGAGCAGTCGCAGGATAACAACACCTTCCCAGCAACATTCCCTCCATGGCCTGTAATGGGGCCCAAGGTGTGCACTCACTCAGTGACAGTGTCTTGGAACCAGACCCAGAGCTCTGCACCTGATGGGGCCTGCAGGAAGGGTGGACCCCAGTACCGGGTCCTCCAAAAGCCTTGTGTGAATGACAGGTGCAGCTCCCGTAGAGAATACTTGGAGATCAGCTGCCCCAGGGCTTTGGGAAACAGCCTGTAATGAGATACTGGGGAAAAGGGAGCAGGTGAGTGACGATCCCCACCTCGTCGGGGTCCACACCCAGGATCCAGAACTCCACCCAGGAATTAGACCCCGCCCCCATGGTTTGCCTCCACCCTACAGCCAGCCAGCAGGTACTACTGAAATCTTTCTCAGGTCAGATCTAGCGCCCTCACCTCCTTCCCGCTGAAGCTCCGAATCCCAGCGCGTGCGGAACTGGAATGTGGCGGCTACATCCCCGGAAGGCAGCGGGGTGATGACAAGCTCCTCTCGCAGGCTGTCGCGCTGGGGATCTGCAAGGCACCAGCCGCCGGGCCCGAGAAGCAGCAGGACAAACAGAGCAAGCGGCGTAGCCGCCGCCATGCCTGCGGCTACTTCCGCCTACCCAGCGGCGCTAGGCCCCATGAAAGGCCGGCATCCAATAGGAAAGGCGTATGGGAAGTAACTTCCGGTACCGTCCCGGAAACCGGGATGCGGTTATCAGAGCGACCGCCAGCGCAGGTCGCGAAGATTGTCTTCGAGCTGGTGGGTCTAAAGGGGCACCGGGAGGACATGAGAGGGAGTAGGTAGGGCGAGTAACCAGCTTGAAGCCGCACCCAGTTAAAGGCGTTTCCACCCACCAGGACATGCTTAATAATATGAAGCTCCGCCACTGCCATTTTACCCATTTAATAGTTGAGGAAACATTGACTGAAAAAGGTCAATTACTTTTGGGAAAACCATTGTGGTTTTAATTTCCATTTCCCAAGGTAAGAGGAACCTCCTGCCCCTCTTAGCTTCTAGTGTCTCCATTTGCTGCAAAACCCCCAAATAACTGGTTCTTTTATTATGAAAATGTTCAAACATACAGCAAAATTGAAAGAATGAGCCCCTGTTATAATGAACCTGTTTCCTATCACCTAGAAACCTAGATTCTACCATTTATGTTTAACTATATTTGTACTTTACCATATATTTGTCTATACATCCATCAGTCCATCTTGTGTTTTGGTGCACTTTAAATTGCAGACAGTGGTACATTTTACGTAGTTCAGCATGCATAAAATTAGAGTTCAGTATTTGATTGCATTTTTCTTTTGATGTAAAATTCACATACAGTGAAACGAACAAATCCAAAGTACACATTCACTGAGTTTTGACAAATGCACACACCTGTGTAACCTGGACTCCTGTCATGATACAGAACATTTCTAAAACCCCAGAAAATTGGCCAGCACTCTTTCCTAGTCAATCCCTACTCCTCTACCGCCTTCCAAAGGCAACTACTATTCTGATTTTTTCCCCACAATAGATTGGTCTGTTCCAGAATTAAATATAAATGAAATCATATAGTATATATACTGTGTAAGGCTTTTTTTTTTTTTTTCTCATGGGAATAATGTTTTTGAGAATCACCAATGTTGTTGCATGTATCCACAATTCTTTTTTATTACTGCATAGTAGTATGAATTTATCCATTCAACTGTTGATGGGCACCTTTAAAGTTTTTGGTTATTATAAACAAGACTGCTGTCTGTGCAAGTTCCTTCGTAGATGTATATTTCTCATATCCTTTGGCTAGGTATTGAAGAGTGGAATTTCTGGGTCAAAGAACAGGTGTATGTTTAATTTTATAAGAAACTGTCAGACCTTTCTCCAAAATGTATCATGTTTCCATCAACTATGAGTTCCCATTGCTCCACATCCTGGTTAGCATTTGATGTTTCTAATTTTTTGTACTTTCTACTTTTAGCCACTTGGGTATGTATGTAGTGGTTGCTCATTGTGGTTTTAATTTGCATTTCCCTGATAACTAACAATGTTATGCATCTGTTCTTGTGCTTATTGGCCATTTATAAGTTGTGTGTGTGTGTGTGTGTGTGTGTGTGTGTGTGTGTGTGTGTGTAAGGTCTGTTAAAGTCTTTTGCACCCCACCCCTTTGTTTACTGGCTTGTCTTTTTATTGAGTTTTAGGAGTTCCAGAGTTAAATTCATGCTTTAGTTTTTCCACCTGCCCTATGGGAAACATTCATGAAGGATTTCATGAACAGTCTCTTGGTAAAACTCATGGCCACACTTCTAGAAAGAGCCAAATTTGGTGTCAGGCAGGTCTGCTAAGATATGCCCCAACCAGCCAGAAAGGAAATGTCAAAAAGATGTCTTTATCTCCTTATGTCCTCATTCTACCTACATTCAGTGTTCCTGCCCCATTAGACATGACATATTAGGAAGGCCATGGGCTTAGATGTCAGAATGACAGGAGTCCAAATGCCGATGCCAGCCTTTAATCCATATGAGCATGATCAACCCAAGTGTCACTTTTCTTCATTTGTAAAATGAAGAAACCTACTTTCAGGATTGTTGTTAAGATGAGAAATTATGTACATGCAGGATATGGAATGTACCAAGTGCTTAATAATAACACTCAACCCTATTACCTTGGCACTGTTATCTCTGTTTAGATAACATCTCTGTTTAGATAATAGTGCCCAGGTGATAGGGTTGAATGTTATTAAGAAATAAAAGTACAGAAACTGAGATAATAAAGATCACAATGGGTGATGGAGCTAGGACTATAGTCTACACTATCAAACCTCAAAATAATAATTTTTTAAAGGTAGCTGCCATCATTATGACTGTTTTGTACTTCTGTGTTTTCCTTTTGAAATTGCCTGTCTTTATCATTCAGGACTCAGCCACCTCTACCTTCTTCTCCTCTGGTGGCTTCATGTACTTCTGCTGCATCCCTCATCACATTCTCTTTCCATTATCTGTGGCTATGTCTGCTCCTGGAAGAGCTAGTAGATGCTCAGTAATGTGTGAATGAATGAGCAAACAAGATGACATCATAGTGCAGTTCTGTATTTTCTCCATTCTGCCATGCTGTTCAGTGTCAAGTTCTGTGCACTCCTGGGGTTGCTACAGTGTGAGCCTTATAAGGAATCTTTTTCTGAGCTGTAGTCCCTCCTTTCCAGTGTGTGTCAGGATGTCCATCCTATAACAAGTCCGTGCAAATATCAGAAGCCATGCTGTGGCTTGGAGACTGCTCCTTGACTTAGAGTTGGCTCCAGATCATCCTTCCATCTCCAAAGGCACTGTGTGGCCTCAGAAACGAGACAGCTAGGCTCTGGGCTGACATAAATCGTGGTTTAACTTTAATGCGACACTATAATCAAATGGTGAATCTGAAGATTATCATTTTTTAAAAAGTGACCATAGCAAGTATGTTATTTTATAATCTTTTTCTTTCAACAGTTATCATAACTATCTTTCCACCAAAAATATGTGGTGAATAGATGATACAATCTTGGTACTATGTTGATTGTTTTTGAAGCTATATGATGGGAACATCTTTCTATATTTGTTGTATGTTTGAAACCCCCATAATAAGTTTTTTTAAAAAAAAAACCAAAGAAACAAAAAACAGTCAGCTGGAGATGGTGGTTCTGAAGGCCAGCCAAGCCCCTGTGGTTTGGCAGGAGAAAAGGTTATTGTCCCAACTAGGAAGTAGTCCTGGGGTCTCAGCTGACATTAGACTTTTCCAGGCAGGGCTGGGGCTCATAGCAGCCAAGCTGAAGACTCCAAGTAGACTCACAAACAATTCTACTTCTCTAGAGAGCTGTAAATTCCTCTCCCCAGGCAGGCTCCCCACAATCTTCGCATTGTGTGCCTGGGGTACTAAGAGATTTATTGACATGTTGACAGCAACCACACCAGTCTAGCTTCTCATCATTTGCCATGGAAGGAAGGAGGGTGATCCTGGGAGCTGAGAAGCCCTGCACAGCAAAGCTGTAAGGATCAAGGGCCGCAGCCCAAGAGATGGCTCAGCCACAGTCAGACAGGAGGTAGACATTGCTACTCTAAAGGAAGGAAGGAGAGAAGGCCTAAGAGGACAGAGATTATGTCTTCTGTGTGCAGCAAGGTCATAAGGAACCCAAAACACCCCAAAAGTAAATAGAGGATTGGGCCCTGGCCCAGCTCAGTGGATGATCTCAACTTGGACCTAGAGGCTATTGCACAGAAGGTATTCACTCCACAAGCTTCTTGGAGACAGAGAATGGCTGGTGGACACTCTTACTTCACTGGAGTTCCCATAAGTTTCTCACTAGTGTTAGGAAAAGTACTTAGGAACAGATACTTACACTGGCCTCCTGCAGGGGTGAGAGCAGGTTGGGACAATAGGAAGACTGCAGCAGCCTTGTCACTCAGCCTTGGGTGGCACAAAATGCTTTAGGATTTTGGCTGAAAGTCACCCACTAAATACCATGGGTGGTATTTAATGTATGAAGGGAGGCGGAATTTTTTTTTTTTTAATGTGAGAAATGAGTTGATGTTCCTTAAGACTGGGTCCTATAACCTCTCCTTTTATTCAGCATTCTCTCTCTGGGCATTCTCTCCCATCATTCACACCCATGGCTTCACTTACCTCCTATACTCTGAGAACTGATCGATGTCTTTTTCCAGCCCAGTCCTCTTATCTAAATTCCATATGCATGGGTACAAGGGCCTACTCAACCTATCCTCCTGGATGTCTCAAAGACATCTTAAACTCAACATTTCCCAAACCAAACTTATGGCCCTCTTCTCAAACCTGGTTCTGAAACCGCCCATCTGAGTAACTAGCCCTCTGTTCCAAAAAGGATATAAGAAGGCGGCATGGCTGGAGTACTGCCTCACTTGACATGCTAAGGAGTTCATGTCTTATATAGGCACAGGCACACTGGTTTGAGAGACTCTACTGGAAGACTATAGGATGGTTAGCTGGGTGCAGTGGCTCACGTCTGTAATCCTAGCACTTGGAGAGGCTGAGGCAGGTGGATCACTTGAGGTCAGGAGTTTGAGACCAGCCTGGCCAACATGGGGAAACCCCGTCTCTACTAAAAATAGAAAAATTATCCAGGCCTGGTGGCGGGCACCTGTAATCCTTGCTACTCAGGAGGCTGAGGCAGGAGAATTGCTTGAACCTGGGAAGCAGAGGAGGTTGCAGTGAGCCAAGATCATGCCACTCCGGCATGAGCAACAGAGCGAGACTGTCTCAAAAAAAAGAAGACTACAGAATGGTTTAGGGGAGGGGGGAGTGCTAAGAAAAGCAGTGGCATCTTGTCCAACCTCATTTTCCATCTCAGCAAATTATCCTGTTGCAGGAGGCAGAAACAATGGCAGCACCCTTGACCCCTTTCTTTCTCATACCCACCTGTTAAATTTTTAGAAATTTGCCTCCTAAATCTCTCTGCATTCCTTCAACTTTTCTCCATCCTCCCTACCTCCACCCTCATCCATTATCTCTTTTCTGGACAGCTGCAGTCATCCTCTGGTGTCCAGGCATCTACTCTGGTCTCCCCCAGTTAGAACTCCACAAGGAGCCCTGCCAGCTATTCTTCCCCTAGTTTCCTCCAGTTCATCATTCAGATCTTAGTTTAGTTCAAATGCCACTTCCTTAAGGGAAACACCCCTGTGACCTTTCATAGGCTTAACTCCTTCCTGGCACTAGCAACACTTGTAATTTTACATTTGGGCCCCCACTAGACTGTAAACTCCATGATAGCAGAGATGATGCCTTTTTTTTTTTTTTTTTTTTTTTTTTTTTTTTTGCCATTACTACATCCATAAGGCCGTGCTCAGTATCTTGCACGTTAAATACCCACATTTAGTATTTATTGAATGCATCATGTTGTTTATATCCCACTGACTCAATTAAGTTAATCATTACCACTGTCTTGTAGGCCACCGTTACCTCTTGCATGGATTGCTGTGTATTAGTCTGTCTTGAGCCTGTCCTCCTCCAGTATGTTCTCTACACTGCAGCTAGACTTGGCTTTTTAACAAGCAAATCCAATAACTTGTAATTCATTACTCCCAATAAAGCTCAAACTCTTTAATGTGGCTTCTAACAAGTAAACTGCTAGTTACTTACCCAATGACTACTGTTCTCTTGTCCCTTAGCAACAAAACAGTTCTATGAAGACAGCAGTGTGCATTGTTAAAGGACTATCTCAGTCTGCTCAGCAGCCAGGGTGCTGACAGGTAGTACCAAAATCAGATACTATGGCAAATTCAGTGACTTGAGAGGATTATTTTCTTTCCAAAGGCCAGACTTCTTCTTTTCTGGATAATGCTATGTCCCTATGTCTGTAAAAGGTTTACAAATGACACATTTCTCAGTGTTACCAAGTTCTGGCCAATGAGATGGAAGATGGAAGTAGATGCTAATGATTAGAACTTCCAAAAATTTGGCTGGGCACAGTGGCTTATGCCTGTAATCCCAGCACTTTGGGAGGCCAAGGTGGGTGGATCATATGAGGTCAGGAGTTCGAGTCTAGCCTGACCAATATGGTGAAATCCCATCTCTACTAAAAATACAAACATTAGCCAGGCGTGGTGGTGTGCGCCTGTAGTCCCAGATATTCAGGAGGCTCAGACGTGAGAAATGCTTGAACCCGGGAGCCCAGGAGGTGGAGGTTGCAGTGAGCTGAGATCGCACCATTGCACTCTGGCCTGGGTGACAGAGTGAGACTCAGTCTCAAAAAAAAAAGAACTTCCAAAATTTTCTTCCTAAATAGACTGGAATAGACTGGCTGTGCCCTCTGTCCATCCCCCGTTTCCTCTCCTGCTTTCTGCCAGTCTCAAGGTCATGATGGCTGGGGCTTTGACAGCCACTTTAGATGTGAGGTATCATTAAGAATGCAAGCCATGTGCAAAAGAGCAAAAAAGGAGCCCAGTGCTCAGTAACGATGGAACTTTAATGTAGCCCTGTACTTTTTACCTCTATATGAGGAAACAACTTTATATCTTAAGTCATGATCTTTCACTAGCAATCCAGGCTTCAACGCATTTTACAGCCTGAACTTTGGCAGTCTTATCTCTCCCTTCATTTCCTCGAATCCAACAATTCACTCAAACGCAGTGTTTTTCAGCTTCTCAAGCATATGCTCTCTCTATTTAAAGTCTTCACGAGCTGCTCATCTGCCTGGCTTATGGACCTTGCCTGGCTAACTCCCAATCATCCTTCAGCTAAAAACAGCTCTTCAGTGACCATACAAAAGATGCCCCTATTTTCTGGTGCCAGAGTAGTTCCTCATCATGCTATTTATTACACTGTGAATTGCAGCATTTACTTGATTTTCTCCTCCATAAACAGTAAACTCTATGAAGGCAGGTATACAGTACAGCCTGTCTTGCTCTAAACTGTATTCCAGATGCCCAGTGTGGGTGTTCAATAAATATTTCTTGACTGAATGAATGAGTGATAGGAATATGGGATTGGTTAGAGAGCTAAAGACATATACCTGTAGTGGGTTTGATATATTTGCGATGTGAAAAATGAAGTAGAATAGTTGGCATATGATTATTTGTTTATTATTTATACCATGCTCTGTTCCAAAAAGGATGTAAGGGGGCAGCATGGCTTGAGTACCGCCTCACTTGATGTGTTAAGGAGTTCACATCCATCTAGAGATACATGTTTGAGAGACGCTATTAGAAGACTACGGGATGGTTTGGGGGAGGGAAGAGTGCTAAGAAAAGCAGTGATATCTTGTCCAACCTCATCTTCTGTCTCCTCACTTGGAAATCCTATCTCAGGAGTTAGCTAAAAACTGGTGGGAGAGTTGAAGCAGGAAAAAGGTTAGCAGTAAAGCAGGAGAGGGTTAATTCTTAGAAAGGTACACGATCCCACCATCCTTCCCACCTCTGGTGCCTACTGCAAGTCAAGAGTCTGGTCTTCTCCCAGAAAGCTCTGGCTGGGCCTACGGTATTGTGTGGAGAATAGCCAGCATGGTCAGTCTGTAGGCAGGGCAGGGGCCCACTGCTAGCTGCAAGCTCCAGGCTCTGCCCCTCCATCACCCCTTTCCTCCTCTTCATCCGACTGTACCAAGGGCGTGTCTGCTCCATCATCACTTGGATTTGGGCTGTGCAGATTAGTGGAGGAGTCAGAGGATGAGGAGGAGGTCCTAGATGTGGTCCTGTCTGATGGAGGCACTGGCAGGCTCAGCTCCTCCAAATGGCTGTCGACCCCTGCCCAGAGAGAAAGCTGGTCAGGCCACAAACAGGGCTTCAGAGAACTCTTACAGATTATCTGGCCAGAAGAAACTAAAGCCTACAGAAGGGCAGAGGCTTATCCAAAGTGACTTTGCCAGTCCAGCAAAGAGCCAGGATTAAGACCATCATCTCCTGACTGCCAGCCCCTTCCATGTCATTATGCCATGTCTGGGTTCTTAGAGTTGGGTCAATCAATGCAAGAGTTCAAGTTCCACCTGCATCACTTACTGCTGCAGAGTGGCTTTGAGCAAGTCACTTTCCCTTTCAAGGACTCTGCTCCTCCTCGGCAAAATGAAAGGGATACCTACATCCCCAAAGCATTTTGGGACTAAAACCTAAGAATGCTTATAAAATGTCTGGCATAGTAAGCCATCAATAAATAGTAGCAGTTTTAATTAAAAGAATATCTATCTTACAAGTTAAGCATATGGGCTTTGGAGTCAGACAAACATGAATTCCAGTCTATCTACCTTCTGGCTACAATGCAACTTAACTTCTCTGAGCCTAATTTCCTGTTTATAAAATGGGGATTATATCACCTACCCTGATGGGACATTGTGAGGATTGAGAGAATACATGTAAAGTACTTTAGTACAGTATTGGGACCTATTAAAGTACTCAATAAATATTAATATCATTATAATGACTAAAACTACTTAAGTTGCCAAATGTAAAAATTCTATTTTCACATTATTTTAATTATAGTGACTAATTATATTAATCTAACAAATGTAAAATTAAAGAAGAGATTGGCCATTTCTAGAATTTTGGATTGGAGATGTGTAACCCAGTTCCCCCTCACGGTTAACTTCCCTAAAATCAAAACAGGCAGCTGTTTCGTTGGTGGAAACACCCACTTCCAGCCCTTACTTGTATACTTCCCAGCCCAGCCTTGCAGCCTCATTTTAGAGCCTGACATCCGGCTCTGGCTGACTAGCACTGAAGTCCCCAAAGCAGAGGGGCATACCAGACGACTGGGGGGTTGGTGGAGGATCTTCGCAAGGCAAGAACACATCTGCTCCGTCCTGATCCCCAAGGTCAATAAGTTCTACTTGCTCCAGTGTGTCCACATTCACTTCCATGGATGAGATACTACCTATGGGGGCTGTGGATCAAGAAGGAGCAAGTCAGGAGGACCCAGGCTACACACCAGGACAGTGAGAGTTCCATGTCAGGTCCCAAGTTAGAAGTAGAGAGGGCTTCTAAAAACCAGAGGGGAGACAGTCCCACAAGATTCAGGACCCCCAGGACATCCTCCCTGCCCTACCCTAGTCCCTCTCCTCAGGACTTGGGACTTACGTCTCTGTGACTCGAGATGCAGGTGGGACAGAGGAAAGACAAACTCTGTCTCTGGCTGTAAAATGTCCTCGAAGAATTTCTGCCGCTCCCGAAGGCGGAGCTGCTGGCGCTCCAGGGTGGCCCGAGGATTTGGGTCCATGTCAGCTCCTGCGGGTAGAGGAGCAAGACAAGTACAGCTGCAAAGTCAAAAGAGAAGATGGGGGCAGGGGCCTGGGCTCAGGGAGCCCCACTGCAGCCAGCATCCCAGCAGTGGGGCTCCTGGCTCCAGCCTGGACACCTCTGCCCTTGGCGACCTCTTTCCCCATCCCCCAAAACCAAGTGTGTCCCACAAACCAAGTCTCATGCAGAGGCGGGGCTTGCCCTAGCTGCACAAAGGGGATGCCAGTTCCAGGCACCACAAGAGAGGTACTCTGTATTCAGCGAACACAATGTCCAACTCTCCCTATCATGTCCTCCTGAGAGGGGTTAGAGGGATTACAGGAGTTGGTTCAGAATAAATGGAGGAGGTACTTTTTCCCCTTAATAGACCCTGTTGCCTCAGAAGGCCAGGGGCAGGACAGGTTAGAGACAGAGATTTCAGGGTGGAGGGTTCCCTTCCTCCAGTGCTGCAGCTGTGACTCCTTCCCATCCTTCAAAACCCAGACAAAGGATAAAGCAACCCCTCCCGCGCCCCTCCCTTACTACACACACACACACACACACACACACACACACACACACACGTGCACACACGTGCGTGCCATCCACTCCAAGCATTGCTCTGAAGTCACAGACCTGACTTCCAGACTAGGTTCTGCCTCTGTCACCTTTCTGGTCTTAGTCTCCCCATCTGAAAATGGCATAATCAACCTACCTGCCTCAAATACAAGACCCTGCTTGTGAAGGTGAGCTGTTTAGGAGACGACCATCTTTCCTTTTAATTCCCACAGTTCTTTATCTGACCCCCTCCTCGGACACATCCCACTGACTTATCTCCCCATTAGTCAGCGAGGAGCAATTGGAAAGGCGGGTCCTGGGTCCAGTTCAGAGCAGGCCTTCTGACCCCTAGGGTTGAGAAGCTGCGAGCCAGCCACAGCACTGAGGCTATGGGCCAGTCCAGGCCGGTGCATTCACTCCCATTTGCTCCTCTCCTTCCCGGTGTTCTGCTCTGAGCCCATCACCAGAGGCAGGAGAGTTTCCAGCTTGAGGATCAGACGTCATCCTCCGCAGACTGCCTTCCCCACCTCATCTGCACCCAGCGTATCCCAGACCCTGGCCAGCTCCACGGGCGCCGCGGAGGTGGAGAGGGACCCAACCCCGAGTGGACAAGGCAGGGCCAATGAAGTGTGGAGAGACCGAGCGGCCGCGGGCCGGCCGCGGAAGAGCGAGGTGCTGACGCCGATTCCAGGGAAAGGCTCTTAGAGCTGCCGCCCAGGTCACAACGCTAAAAATACCCAGGGCCCCTGGAGCCAGTGCTCCAGAAGCGGGGAGGGGAAAGGAGAGGTCGAGGTGGGGGGAGCGGACGGGGGTGAGGGGCTCCAGGACGCCCCCTGTCTTTTCCCCTCCCCCTGGCCCCACTGATCTCACGAGACTGAAGGAGCTGCCCCCTGGGGGGCCGCGGAGCCCGGAGCTGGAGAAACCGAGTTGTTTACGCAACTGTAGGTGCTGGGGAGAGGGTGAAGAGATTTGGGGGCAGGAGTCTGCCAGGGGCCGGGCAGGAGCCAGCGAAATGGAGAACTCCCTCTCGGTCTGAGCCCCACCCGCACTGGAGCCGGCAAGAGGGAAAAAATTCCCTAAAAAGGGACACGAGGCGTCGGCGGAGGAAGGAGGAGGGGGGGAGGGCGCTCCCCCCAGGCCATTCCCCTCGTGCTCCGGTCCCCTCCGCGATCCCCCGAGGCACCTGCGCCCACCGCCGATGGAGCCCCTACCTGCAGCGCCTGCGCCCCCGCTGACTCAGTCCGTCCGCTCCGGCGAGGCGGCGGCGGGGGCGTGGGAGCGAGCCGCGCCGGCCGGGGTGGGGCTGCGCCTCCAGGGCTCCCGGGGGACCGACGGGCCCTGGGAGCCGGGAACGAGGAAGAGGCGGGAGGCGGAAGTGGGGGAGGGGTGGTGGCGGGCGCACTCGCTCGCCGCTCGCCCGGCGGCCTGCGGCAGCCCCTGCGAGCGCGACTACTGGTACTTCCAAGGCGGTCAAAAAGTTACCCGCACGCATCCTTCCTCCCTCCGCCCAGCCGGGCCCCGCTGCACCACCCTCGCCGCCGCCGACGCCGGTGCGCTTGCCTCTGCTTGCTCGGATGCACTTGCTGCGCCCCCGCCCCGCGCAGACCCGCGGCGGGCACCCGCGCCGACTCTGCCCACGCACACTTGATGCTCTGCGCCTGCTGGGCAGCGCCCACGCAACGACTACGCACCCGAACCCTGCCTCCGGCACCCTTGGCCACACTTGCCACACTTACACGCGCGCACTTCTCCAGTGGACTCACGAGGGAAAGAGAGGGTGGGGACCTGCAGGGCACTGACCCGGTGCCGCCCAGTAGGGCGGGTGCACAGCAGCAGAGGACCCCTGCCCTGGGACTCGCCCAGCTGGTTGCCCCCGATTCCTGACTCTGGGACTAGACAGAGCCGCCGCCCAACCTACCAGTGCACTGGGCGGGGTGGGCGCCGGGCCGGGCGGGTCAGGGCTGGAGGGGTGGGCCCCTGCGCCGCGCCCCCAGACGCCGGCCAGGAGCCAGCACCTCCACGGTGCTACGAGGGGCGCTGCACTGCCGGCCTGGAGGGGTGGAGGGGCGAGGCGGCAACTGTGAGAGGAGAAACGTTTGCCCTCTTCGCAGCGCCTCCTGGCTCAGACCAGTGCTAGAAGTGTCCAGTATAGCAGCTCCTGGAACAAGACTCCGTGGCCATTCCCTTCCTCCTCCCTTCCAGCCATCCCTTATAGTCATTGCTCTGAAAGCAGCGTGGGGACGGGTGCGGGGAGGGGAGTTGGGGGATCTCTCTGAGATACTTCTGCCGTAGGGTCACTGGATCATTCATTCGACAAACATCCGCGAGCAAGCCAGGAACTAGGAGTCATCCTTGCCACCTCCCTCTCCCTCTAAAATACACCTCCATTTCCTGTCGATTCTCCTTCCTAAATATCTTTCCAGTCCACCATTCCTTCCGTTTGCCCCAACATCGCCCGCCTGGGCTCCTAATGCAGTAGCCTTCTCTCCGGTTTTCTTGTACTCACTCCGGCCTGGCTACACTCCATTCCCTGCATTGCAAGTCGGCCGTTATTTCAGAGTCCAAGTCTAATGTGCCCCCTCACGCCGCCCCGCCTCCCCGCCCCCCACCTCCGCCGTTGCCCAAATCCCTCCATTGTTAGAATAAAATCCGGGCGCTGATATCTGAGCTAAGTCTTGAAGACTTGAGTTCAACAAGCAGAAAAGAGGGGGAAGGGCATGTGCAGAGGGAGGGAAGTGTGAACAAATCATTGACACATTCAGGTTTCCCTGACAGGGGACCAGCATTCTGTACAAATACCTAAAGCACTGCCTCATATTACTGGGCTCTCAAAACAACCCTGTGAGATAAATACAGCATGCAACTTTCCCACTAGTTTACAAGCATGGAAACTAGTTTGCGGGAGGCAACAAATGCAGTGGTTAAGAGCACAGGCATTGCAGTCAGACTGTCTTGGGTTGTAAACCTATTGCTGCCTCTAGCCAGCTGGGTAAACACTTCTCTGATCCTTGATCTCTTACCTATTAAATAGGAATAATTAATCCCTCCCTCTTATGAGGTAATTTATATAAAACGCTTAGTTCCAGGACTTGGGCACTTTGGAAATGCTCAGTAATCATTAGCTGTTTTGATTGTAATGGGGTCTGAGAAAGGGAGAGAACTGCTCTCTTCCACCAGTTTCTGAAACTGTAGGAAGTAAGCCCTAATTGTTAACACTTCCACAGAGTTTATGTGCCAGTCACTATTATAAAACTTTACAAAAATTAACCCTTTTAATCCTCTTGCTGTTTCCACTTTACATATACAGAAATTGAGATACAGAGAGGTGAAGGAACTTGTCCCAAGCCCTACAGCTAGTAAGTGATGGAACTGGAATTTAAGCCCAGGTAGGCTGCCTCCAGAGACTGTAACCACTACTCCCAGCCTGTTCCCCTTTTATCCTGTTATAGTTTTCATCTACTAAGAAATATTTCAGTGGGTTGGTTTGATTCTTATTTCTCATTAATGAATAGATACTTCATCTAATTTTCTAGCACAGAAAAATGAGGCCAAGTCAGGAGTACAGTGGATGAGAACTTAGCTCCCAAAGTCATGTCCCCATTTTCGGAGATGTATACTTTCTTTTCGTTTGTTTTTTTTTTTTTTTAGATGGAGTCTCACTCTGTCGCCCAGGCTCAGGCTGGAGTACAGTAGCACAATCTCAGCTCACTGCAACCTCCGTCTCATGGGATCAAGCAATTCTCCTACCTCAGCCCCCTGAGTAGCTGGAATTACAGGCATGCGCCCCTATTCCCCTGCTAATTTTTGTATTTTTAATAGAGATGGGGTTTTGCCATGTTGGCCAGGCTGGTTTTGAACTCCTGGCCTCAAGTGATCTACCCATCTCAGCCTCCTAAAGTGCTGTGATTACAGGAATGAGCCACCGCACCAGCCCAGACATATCCTTGAGAATACGACTCCATGGATTATTTTGAGCCCAAGATGATGAAAGATCAGGAACCTCTGTCCCTTCTCTTTGCCAGATATTTACCATAAAGAAGGAATGGAGAGGAGGAAACATGTAATCTGAAAATATTTCAGGGGGCTAAGCTGGAAGGGTGTCACCTAAGAGAAAGACCAGGCAGCAGGCCAGGAGTGGGTGGCCAAAAGGTTGAAAAGCACTGTGAAAAGGTAGACGGATTTAGACTCTGGCTTCCATCTAGGATGCAGAAAGCGGGAAGAACATCATTACCACACTACTAAGTTTTAGAAATTGTTGGTTAATGTACAAAATCACAACTTTTGTCAAACTTATCAGAGACCTGAGGTTGCAGAGCAACCAATTAAACTGCATTCCAAAGAAGGACAGGAGCCTCCAAGAAGAGATGGGATGCAGGCACTCATTCAGTTGTGTAGCAGGAGAAAGACAAGCTCTCCTTGCAAGTATGTAAGAAAAGTTCAGCTAATGTTTATGTTTTTATTTTTTAGAGACAAGGTCTCACACACTGTCCAGAGGCTGTAGTGGTGCAATCATGATTCACTGTAACCTTAAACTCCTGAGCTCAAGGTATCGTCCCACTTCAGCTTCCCCAAATGTACATCACCACACATGGTTAATTTTCTGTTTTTGAGGGGGTAGAGATGGGGTCTTGCTATGTTGTCTAGGCTGGTCTCCAACTCCTGGCCACAAGTGATCCTTCTGCCTCAGCCTCCCAGAGTGCTGGGATTATGGATATAAGCCAATATGCCAGGCCAAAATTTTTATGGAATTACTAAAGACCCAGTGTAGCTAGCATGACTATATAGAATCTGTAGGCGATATAGACACTGAAGTAATCATAGAAACAACAAAATTCAGACCTCGTTCAATTCCTGAAAAAATTGACTGAATTCTCCACACTAATAGCCTAAGAGATATTACAATTTCTAGGCATAAATAATAATAAACTCAGTCCTTACCAAACACTGTGGCCAAAACTCAATAAAAAAATTACAACACAGGCCAGGTGCAGTGGCTCACGCCTGTAATCTCAACACTTTGAAAGACCAAGATGGATGGATCACCTGAGGTCCGGAATTCGAGACCAGCCTGGCCAACATGGTGAAACCCCATCTCTACTAAAAATACAAAAATTAGCTGGGCGTGATGGCAGGTGCTTGTAATCCCACCTATTCGGCAGTCTGAGGCAGGAGAATTGCTTGAACCTGGGAGGTGGAGGTTGTAGTGAGCTGAGATTACTGTATGCCATTGCATTCCAGTCTGGTTGACAAGAGCAGAACTCCCATCTCCAAAAAAAAAAAAAAAAAAAAAAAACCCACAAATTTTAAAATACCAAAACAAAACAAAACAAACAAACAAAAAACCTATCAAGAGACAAAGCAGGCCAGGTGTGGTGGCTCATACCTCTAATCCAGCACTTTGGGAGGCCAGGACAGATGGATTACTCAAGGAAAGGAATCTGAAGACCAGCCTGGGCAATATAGTGAGGCCCTGTTTTTATATTCAAGAGAGAAACAGAGACAGAGAGAGAGAGAGAGAGAGAGAAAAAAAAAAAAAAGACCAGGTACAAGACCCAGATGCTGTAGTTATCTGACAGAGAACTTAAGACAACTATAAGTAATATGTGAATATGAAAGGCTTTTGTGGAAAATGTAGACAATACTAACGAACAGAATTTTTTGCAGAAATATGAAGACTACCAAAAAAAGAGATATATAGAAATGAGAAAAAACACATATACATAACAGATTTGAAGAATGCTGTTGACAGGCTTATCAGTACACTCATCCTTTCTCATGCTACTCTAAGGACATATCTGAGACTGGGTAATTTATAGTGGAGAGAGGTTTAATTGACTCACTGTTCCATGGGGTTGGGGAGGCCTCAGGAAACTTACAATAATGGCAGAAGGGGAAGTAAACATGTCCTTCTTCACATGGCGGCAGCAAGGAGAAGTGCTCAGCGAAGTTGGAGGCCTTTGATGCCAAGGCTTGGGGGTTGCACCCTCTGAAGCAACAGCCTGAGCTGTACTTTGGCCCCTTTTTGCCATGGCTGGAGTGGCTGGGATGCAGGGCATCAAGTCTGGAGGCAGCACACAGCAAGGGGAGCCCTGGACCTGGCCCAGGAAACCATTTTTCCCTTCTAGTCCTCTGGGCCTATGTTGGGAGGGGCCGCTGTGAAGGTCTCTGATATGTCCTGGAGACATTTTCCCCATTGTCTTGGTGATTAACATTTGGCTCCTTGTTACTTATGCAAATTTCTATAAGGGGCTTGAATTTCTCCCCAGAAGAACGTGGATTTTTCTTTTCTATCGCATCATCAGTCTGCAAATTTTCCAAACATTTATGCTCTGTTTTCTCTTAAATGTTTTGCCACTTAGAAATTTCTTCTGCCAGAAACCCTAAATCATCTCTTTCAAGTTCAAAGTTCCACAGATCTCTAGGGCAGGGGCAAAATGCCACCAGTCTCTTTGCATAGCAAGAGTGACCTTTACTTCAGTTCCCAACTAGTTCCTTATTTCCATCCAAGATCACCTCAGCCTAGACTTCATTATCCATATCACTCTCAGCATTTTACGCAAAGCCATTCAACAGTCTCTAGGAAGCTCCAAACCTTCCCACATCTTCCTGTCTTTTGAGCGCTCCAAGACTTTAGGAAGTTTCAAACTTTCCCACATTTTCCTATCTTCTTCTGAACCCTCCAAACTGTTGCAACCTCTGTCTGCTACCCAGTTCCAAAGCTGCTTCCACATTTTCAGGTATCTTTATAGCAGCACCCCACTGTACCAATACCAATTTACTGTATTAGTCTGTTCTCACACTGCTATAAGGACACATCCGAGACTGGGTAGTTTACAAAGGAAAAAGGTTTAATTGACTCACTTTTCCACAGGGCTGGGGAGGCCTCAGGACACTTACAATCATGGTGGAAGGGGAAGCAAACATGTCCTTCTTCACATGGTAGCAGTAAGGAGAAGTGCTCAGTGAAGGGGGAAGCCCTTTATAAAACCATCAGATCTTGCAAGAACTAACTCACTATCATGAGACCAGGATGGGGTAATGACCCTCATGATTTAATTATCCTCACCTGGTCCCTCTCATGACACGTAGGGATTATGGGAACTACAATTCAAGATGTGATTTGGGTGGGGACACAACCAAACCATATCAGTCAGTAAACTCAATATAGCTGAGGAAAGAACCAGTGAACTTGAAGACAGGTCAACAGAGACTACTCAAACTGAAACAGAAAGAGAAAAGAGTGAAACAAACAAAGACCAGAACAAATATCCAATAGCTAACATGTAAGTAATTTACATCCCAGAAGGAGAAGAAACAGAGAAAAAAAAATACATATATAGATATAATATTCATTTGTAGATATAATAGCCAATAATTTTCCAAAAATAATGAAAGATATCTAACCACAGAGCCAAGAAACTCACAGAATCCAGAAAATATTTTCTTTTCTCTCTCTTTTTTTTTCTTTTTTTAAGAAGGGGTTTCACCATGATGGCCAGGCTGGTCTTGAACTCCTGACCTCAGGTGATCCACCCACCTTGGCCTCCCAAAGTGCTGGGATTACAGGTATGAGCCGCTGCACCCAGCCTCCAGAAAAGATTTAATACCAATAGACAAACACAACAAATAAGCACATGCAAACACAACCTAATATATCATATTCAACCTGTTGAAAACCAAAGATAGAGAGAAAATATTGGAAGTATCTAGAGGAAAAAGACATACTCCCTACAGGGGAACAAAGATAAGAATTACAGAAGACTTCTCATCAGAAAATGTATGACCAGAAGATAACAGAGTCATATCTTTAAAATGCTGAAAGACAAAAAACTGCCAATCCAGAATTCTATACCTAGCAAAAATATCTTTCAAACATGAAGAAAATACAAACACTTTTTCAGATTAAGAAAAACAAAAACAACATAAAATTCATTACCAGTGGACCAGCACTATAAGAAATGTAATAGAAGTTCTGTAAGCAGAAGAAATATAATACCTGAGAGAAACTTGGATCTACAAAAAGAAATGATGATCTCTGGAAATGGATAGAATAAAGGTAAATATAAGAGACACTTTCTCATTTTTACTCACCTTAAAAGGTAATTGCTTTACTAAAGCAATGCATTGTGGCCTTATAGCATATATAAAAGTGAAATGTATGACAATAACAACAGTAAAAATGAGGAGATGGAGGAATTGGAAATATGATGTTAAAGGATTCTTACAATATATAAGAAGTGGTATAACATTATTTGAAGATAGACATTAATTAAAGACATAGTAAATTAAATAACAACCACCAAAAAATATTTTTAAGGGAGGTATAAGTAACAAACCAATAATAGACAGAAAACGGAATCATAAAAATGCTGGGATAGGTAACTATGTGAAATGATGGATATGTTAATTTGCTTCACTGTGGTAACCACTTTACTATCTCTATGTATCCCATATCATCATATTGTTTATCTTAAATATATATAATACAGTTTATTGTTTTAAAGTGACTGTTGAACATGAAAACAAGTACATGTAATAATTTTTTCTAATGTTGGGAGGCTTCCTCCTTGGGCCACTTGTGTCCAACATGTCTTGCTGAGTATGTCAAGATCACAAGGCCCTGACCTCTCTTTCACCTGGGTCTTTGTTCAGGATTGTTAGTACAGCTAGAGTTTTGAGAGATGATATCATTTCTTAGACCAAGGCAGCCTTGCTTACTGCTTGCTATAAAATGTCCTGGGGCTGGGTGCGGTGGCTCACGCTTGTAATCTCAGCACTTTGGGAGGCTGAGGCAGGAGAATCGCTTGAGCCCAGGAATTCAAGACCAGCTTGAGCAACACATGAGACCCTGTCTCAAATAAATAAATAAACAAAATAAAACAAACAGTGCTGGGTGTAGGTCCCTCAGCTACAATGCAAACCCACTTTGTGAATACCATGAATCTGGGCTCACTGCATCACTTGTTGAATGTAGGACTAGAGAACCAACACAACTATGCTGATGTTCACATTGCTTGTTATGCTATGAATAATAGGCTATTTCAACCAGATGCAATAAATCTTGTTTACTTGCAGCGCCCATGAGATTGGGAGTTTCCCTTTTCAAAACATAATCCAAATCAAGGAAGAAAAAAGAAAAAAACGCAGATGCAAGAATAGAAAACAAATAACAAGATGATAGATTTTAATCCAGTGTATCAGTAAAAAGACAACGAATTAAAAGACAAATTAGCAGACTGGGAACAAAGTAAGAGGCAATAATATGTTGTCTACATGACCCATTTTAAATATGAAGAAATAGATGGGTTAAAAGTAAAAGAATGCATAGAGGAATTGTAACCCTAAAAAAAAATGAATGGAGTAAGATACACCATACAAACATGAATCAAAGCAAGTTGGAGTGACAATATTAATATCAGACAAAGTAGATTTCAGAAGGACTATTACCAGAGATGAAAAGGGGTATTACTTAATTATGAAAGGTTCAATTCACCGAGAAGACTTAACAATCATAAGTGTGTATATACTAACAACAGTGCTTCAAAAATATATAAAGTAAAAACCAGTAGACCTGAAATAAGAAACAGAAAAATCTATATTGCACTTACAGAATTCAACTCTTCTCTCTCAATAATCCATAAAATAAGTAGACCAAGAAAGTAAGAATATAGAAAACCTTAGCACTATCATTAATTTCTCCTAATTATATTTTCATGACACTTTACCCAACAACAGCAGAATAAACGTCCTTTTCAACTGCACATACAACATTCAATGAGAGAGTCATCATATTCTGGGCCATAAAAACAACCCTCAACAAATTTAGAAGAATTTAAATCATTTAAATTATGTTATGTGACCATAACAGAATTCAACAGAAATAATAACAGAAAGATAACTAAAAGACAATCCCAGTACTTCAAAATAAAACACGAGTCAAAGATGAAGTCCAAAGGAAATTGGAAAATACATGGCTTGGTGCAATGGCTCAGGCCTGTAATCCTAGCACTTTGGGAGGCTGAGGTGGGCGGGTCGCTTGAGTTTGAGACCAGCCTGGGCAACATGGCAAAGCTCCGTCTCTACAAAAATTAGCCGGGCATGGTTGCTCATGTCTGTAGTCCCAGCTACTTGGAGGCCTGAGGCAGGAGGATAACTTGAGCCCAGGAAGTGGAGGTTGCAGTGAACTGAGATCCCACCACCACCCTCCAGCCTGGGTGACCAAGCGAGATCCTGTCTCAGAAAAAAAAAAAAAAAAATGAAAACATGTTGAACCAGGCATAGTAGCTCATGCCTATAGTCTCAGCATTTTGGGAGACCTAGCCAGGAGGATCACTTGAGGCCAGGAATTTGAGACCAGCCTGGGCCACATTGAGAGAAACCTCATCTCTACAAAAAATACAAAAATTAGCCAGGCATGGTGCTCCATGCCTGTAGTCCCAGCTACCGTGAGGCTGAGGCAAGAGATTTGCTTGAGCCTGGGATGTTGAGGCTGCAGTGAACTGAGATAACACCACTACACTGTAGCCCAGGTAACAGAGTGAGACCCCATCTTAAGGCCAGAAGCAGTGGCTCATGCCTGTAATCCCAGCACTTTGGGAGGCCAAGGTGGGCGGATCACTTGAGGTCAAGAGTTCAAGACCAGCCTGGCCAACACGGTGAAACCCTTTTTCTACTAAAAATACAAAAATTAGCTGGACGTAGTGGTGGTGCCTGTAAACCCAGCTACTCAGGAGGCTGAGACATGAGAATCACTTGAACCTGGGAGGGGGAGGTGGCAGTGAGCCAAGATTGCACTATTGTATTGTAGCCTGGGTGACAGAGTGAGACTCAGTCTCAAAATAATAACAAGAAGAAGCAGAAGGAGGAGGAGGAAGGGGAGGAGGAAGGGGAAGAGGAGGGGGAGGAGGAAGAGGAGGAGGAGGGAGAAGAAGAAGAGGAGGAAGAGGAGGAAGAGAAGGAGGAGAAGAGGAAGAAGAAGCAAAATAGCTAGGTGTGATAGTTCGGGCCTGTAATCTTAGCACTTGGGGAAGCTGAGGCGGGTGGATCGCTTGAGGTCAGGAGTTTGAGACCAGCCTGGCCAACATGGTAAAACCCAGTCTCTACTGAAAATACTAAAATTAGCCGGGCATGGTGGCATGCATCTGTAATCCCTGCTATTTGGGAGACTGAGGTAGGAGAATCACTTGAACTGGGGAGGCAGAGTTTGCAGTGAGCTGAGTTCACGCCACTGCACTCCAGCCTGGGAGACAGAGCGAGACTCTGTCTGAAAAAAAAAAAAAAAAAGAAAAAAGAAAAAACATACTGGATGGAATAAAATTGAAATGCCACAGTCAGCCATCAAAACAGCTCCCAATGTTCCTTACTGTCTGTTATTTACACCCTGGGCAGTCCTCTCCTACACTGTACCAAGGTTATGTCACAGGAACCTTTGGGTGTCGCTTCATCAGCGTGAAAGCCTCCGTTGCTGGTGGCACCTCTGCTTGAGTTTTGCTTGCGCCTGCTGGGCTCATTCCGCCAACTTGCCTAGCAGGCTCAGCTTGGCTAGTGCTACCATCCCGGATCCCATGCCTGCCAAGGGAGAGCCAGGCATGGAGTGGCGGGTGGGGGTGGTTGTGAGCAAGCGAGTGTGGGGTCTGGTCACTGCACACAGCCAGGCTGCTGTGGCTGTGTGGGCAGCTCCAGGCACTGGCACAGGTACCAGCTCCGTGCAAGGCTGTGTGGCTGGACCAGACTTACTGCAAGCAACTTCCGCCATGGGCATGAGCATCTGGACCAGGGGAACGCAGTGGTACCCGAAAGTTCAGAGACACCAGGAACTGCAGAGCCCCAAAGACAGTGTTACAGCATGTCACAGCCCTGCCTTGGGGAGCCCGGAGATCTGGGCCCCCAGAAGGGCCGCAGCTCTTTTATCTTTCTCATCACCTGCAGCAGTAAGTTGGGGGGTGGGGGGCTGTATTTCAGGGGGTGGTGTTTCAGCCCATTTGTGTTGCCGCTCTTTGAGTCCTACCACCCTGCTCCGGCCTGTGGCTCCTGGGCTGGCCTGGACTAGCCACTGCTTCCTGTTGCGTGGGGTGGCAGCCGGGTGTTGGCAGAGGGCAGGAGAACTATAGTGTTACCCCTCTGGCTTGGAGAATCCCAAGGTCTGGACCCCCAGAAGGGTCTCCACTCTTCACTCCCGGTTCAGAAGCAAGGCACTGCCTGCATCTCAGTGAGGCAGCCAGGAACGTATTACAGTCCCTTTAGTTCCCACTGGCTAGGAAAGTGTTACAGTTCCTTTCACTTCCGCATTTGGTGGGTCCTGAGTTCTTGTCCAGTATCCAGGAAGAATGAGGTTACACAGACAACTGGAGGGTGAGCAAGGCAGAGAACAGCTTTATTGGGTGACCAAAGAACTCTCACAGGAGAGAGGATCTGAAGTGGGTAGCCCCTATCTGCAGGCAGGTAGTCCCAACCAGTCTGAGTCTGGCTGGGTCAGTAAAAAGCACCATCTGATTAGTGGAAAGGCATCAAGGAAGTTCTTCACTCCAGGTACTGAACTCCACCCAGAACTGGCAGCCTGGCAGTCAGGCTTCAGGCCATCCCTGGCTTGAAGGTGGGGTTTCACCAGGAACCCGTCCCTTCCGACCTAGGAACCTGTCTGCCTCCCGCCACCATCAATTCCTCTATGTGACCCACAGGGTATGTCAGAAATGATGGTATGTCACTTCTAAATTTAAATTAAAAAAAAAAGACTGCAGCTTCTGTCTTGAGTATGTACTCTATGTTTTGGCTCACTCACTCTGGGAGAAGCAAGCTGCCATGCTGTCAACAGCCCTATAGAGAGGCCCTCATGGCAAGGAATGGAAGCTTCCGGCCAAGAGCCCGTGAAGGCTGAGGCCTACCAGCAACCACGTGATTGAGTATGGAAACTGATAAATTGGCCCTAGTAAAATCTTGAGATAATTGCAGCCCTGGCCAGCAGTTTGACTGAAACCTCATGGGAAACTTAGGCAGAACCACTCAGTTAAACCACTCCTGGATTCCTGATGCTCAAGCACTTTGAGATAGTAAATATTTCTTGTCTTAAGCTGCTAAGCCCTGGGATCATTTATTATGAAACAACAGGTAACATATGAAGATTCTGTTCATGGGAACATACAAAGAAAAAAAAATTTTTTAAGGAAAAAAAAAGATTTTGGTGCTGGGTAAAGTACTGCTGTAACAGCACTCTAAAATGCAGGAGTGCTATTAGAATTGGACTTTGAGAAGAGTGTAGTAAAGACCTAAAATGCCTTGAAGAAGCTGTTAAAGAAGCCTCAGCCCTCAGATAAGGTGCAGTGAGGGTATGCAGGAAAACGAAGTAAATACTGTTTTTCTGGTTGTTGTTGTTTTCTGAGACAGAGTTTTGCTCTTGTTGATCTCGGATCACTGTAACCTCTGCCTCTTGGGTTCAAGTGATTTTCCTGCCTCAGCCTCCCAAGTAGCTGGGATTACAGGTGCATGCCACCACACCTGGCTAATTTTTTGTATTTTTTTTTTTTAGTAGAGATGGGGTTTCATCATGTTGGTCAAGCTGGTCTTGAACTCCTGACCTCAGGTGATCCGCCCGCCTCAGCCTCCCAAAATGCTGGGATTGCAGGCATGAGCCACCATGCCTGGCCATGTGAAGTAAATACTATTGGAAACTATATTTGACACAAAAATTAGCAACCCTATTGCCTGCAAGGAAGCAGAAAACAGAATATGTGCCTAATGAACTGGGTGATCTACGTAAAACAGTTTCCAAGTGAAATGTTAAAGGTGCCACCTGCTTTCCTCTTGCTGCCTATAGTGAAAGGCAGGAGGAAAGGGGTAAACTAAAGCAAGAGCTCTCAAGTGAGAGTGATACTGCCTCCCAGGGGACATTTGGCAATGTCTGGAGACATTTTTAGATGTCAAATCTGGGGAGGCTGCTACTGCCATCTAGTCAGCAGATGCCAAGGATGCTGTTAAACATCCAACAGTGTATAGGGCAGTCCCCTTCAAAACACCCCAATCCCCCCACCAAACACACACATCAAATAACTATCCTGGCTGAAATATCAATAGGGCTCAAGTTGAAAAACTCTGAACTTTTTTAAAGGAAAGAATGTTAAACATGAAAGAGCTAGGACTTCATGATTTAGAAAATGCTCATCCTCTCCGAATAGCAAATGATAGTAATCCCAGCTACTTGGGAGGCTGAGGCATGAGAATCGCCTGAACGTGGGAGCTGGTGGTTGCAGTGAGCAGAGCTCACGCCACTGCACTCCAGCCTGAGTGGCAGAGTGATACTCTGACTCAAAAAATAATAATAATAATAATTTAAAAAAAAAGGATTTCTGGCTTTGGACAAGATAGAGTAGATGTATTCCTTTCTATCCCTACCACAATGTACATTTAAATGCTGGGAATTACATATAAAGCAAGCATAAGAAGGCAGAACAGCCTGAAATCTCAGTACTGGAGGAATGACACAGCAATGAATCTTGGGTTTTTTTCTTTTTGACAGAGTGCTGGAAAAGCCTACAACCTGGAAATGCCACAGGTACAGACAAAAATGTCCCCATGAAAAGACTGCTCTCTCTTGTCAAAGGACTAGGGAAGGGACACCCCAGCAAGACAATAACTTTTTTTTTTTTGAGATGGAGTCTTACTCTGTCACACAGGCTGGAGTGCAGTGGCATAATCTCAGCTCACTGTAACGTCTGCCTCCCAGGCTCAAGTAATCCTCCTGCCTCAGCCTCTCAAGTAGCTGGGACTACAAGCATGTGCCACCAGGTCTGGTTAATTTTTTGTAGTTTTAGTAGAGATGGGGTTTCGCTGTTTTGGCCAGGCTGGTCTCGAGCTCCTGACCTCAAGTGATCTACTTGCCTCCACCTCCCAAAGTATTGGGATTACAGGCGTGAGCCACCTTGCTCAGCCTGCAAAAGCCTTTTGTAATGGAATGCCTCCAGCAAAATCCCAAGGTGGGGGTGGGGAGAAACTCCCTTGCAAACTCCATTAGCACAGGTAGAGAAGAAAGCTAGACTTTAATCTTTGGTGATAAAACATTTCTCCCACTCATCTCTGGATGGTGTCAGAAAAGGCTGAGTGGGAAGCCTGGGTTTCCATCACTGCCCAGCAGTAACTAAGTGCCTCTCCCTATCACCTCCATGATATTTGTGGAGGCCATGTAGAGAACCTAACCTGTCATCCCCATTCAGTAGTAAAAAGGCACCATTCCTGTCCCCACAATGAAAAGGAGGACAACTGTGGAACCTAAATTTCCACTTCTTCCCAGCAATAATGGAGCAGCCCTTCCTTTTCCCTACAGGGTGGTGTCAATGGAGGCCATGTAACAAGGCTGGACTTTCACCCACAGCTAAAGAGTCAGTGTCCCCTTACTTCACTAGTCCAGTTTCAGCAGAGGTCTGTTAAACAGAAGATGTAAATAAGATCCAGAGTCTCGTAACATAATATTAAAAATGATCAGGTTATAAGTGAAAATAATTCACCATGTCAAGAACTAAGAAAATCTCAACCTGAACAAGAAAACACAATCAACAGATCCTAACGCAGGTTGTTGGAACTACTTGACAAGGATTTTAAAAGAGGGACTACAAAAATGCTTCAACAAGCAAGCACTTACAAACAGTCTTAAATAATTGAAAAAAAAAGAGAGACAGAAAATCTAAGAAAAAAAGATACACAGAAATAACCTCCAAATGTGACTTTATTTGGAAATAGGGTCTTTCCAGATGTAAAGTGAGGTCATACTGGATTGGTATAATAACTAAATCCAGTGACTGGTGTCCTTATAAAAACACTATATGAAGACACAGGGAGCCACACAGAAGAGAACACCATGTGGAGATGGGGCAGACATAAGAATGATGTGTCTACAAGCCAAGTAACAACAAAGATTGCTGGCAACCATCAGAAGCAAGGGGAGGAGCATGGAACAGGTTCTCCCTCTGAGCTTCCAGAAGGAGCCAAACCTGCTGACATCTTCATTTTGGAATTATGGCCCCCCACATTGTTAGAGAATAAATTTCTGTTGTTTTAAGGCACGACGTTTGTCACCCTTTAATACAGAAACCCTAGGAAACTAATACAGTAACCAAAAATTGTTTAAGATTCACTGGGTGGGTTCAGTAGAAGAACAGAAATGTGTCATGGACAGAATGTTGGTGTCCTCCCTCACCTCATTCATATGTTGAAGGCTTAACCTCCAGTGTGGCTGTATTTGGAGATGGGGACTCTATAGAAGCCGTAAGGTTAAGAGAGGTCATAAGGGTAGGGCTCTGATCTGATAGGATTCGTATCTTCATATGAGAGACACCAGCGAACTGTGTGTGTATGCACACAAAGAAGATGTCATTTGAACACACAACAAGATGGTACCTGCTTACAAGCCAAGAGAAGAGGACTCAGAATGAATCTATCTTGCTGGCAGCTTCATCTTGGACTTCCAGCCTTCAGAACTAGGATAAATAAATGTCTATTATTTAAGACATCCAGTCTGTGGTTTTGTTATGTGCAGCCTGAGAAAACTAATACAAGATAACCCAGGAAAGAATCAGTGAATTTGAAGATAAAACAGTAGACATTACCCAATCTGAAAAAGAGAGAAATTAGATTAAAAAGACAGGAAGGAAGAAAGCAAGTGAGGGAGGGAAGGAAGAAGGGAGAGACAGAGAGAGAGAGAATGAGAGAGAGAGGGAGGGAGGGAGGGAGGGAGAGAGAACAAAGCTTCAGGAACCTGGAAGATTATCACAAAAGACTTAACATTTGTGTCATGGGAGTCCTAGGTGAAGAGAAAAAAAAAGGTAGAGCTAAAAAAGTGTTCAAAGAAATAAGGCTGAAAATTTCCCAAATTTGATGAAAGACATACACACACAGAAGCTAAGCCCCAAACATGATAAACCAAAGAAATCCATTACAAGATACACCCTAAACAAATTTTTTGAAAACTAAAGTCCTGAAAGCAGTTGCAGAGAAATGAACCTTACCAATAAAAGAGCAACAATTTATATGGCAGCAGATTTCTCATTAGAAACCATGGAAGCCAGAAAGAAGTAGCACAACATGTTTAAATACTGAGAGAAAAAACTGTCAAACCAGAATGCTAAGCCAAGTGAAAAAATCCTTCAGGAATGAAAATCAAGACATTCTCAAATGAAGGAAAAACTAAGATAATTTGTTATCTGAAGAACTATAGTAAGTCCTTAATGTCTTCAGTAGTTTCTTAGAAACTGCAAGTTTAAGCAAAATGATGTATAATGAAACCAATTTTATCATAGACTAATTGATATTAACAAGGTTAAGTTCGTACAGCATATTTCTGGACACAAAAACAATACCACGCCTATAAATAAATGCCCAGACATATCTAGTATTAAACATTAAAATACATGTGAGCTATACATACATTTAAGAAAGATTAATAAAAACAAGGAAGGTAATTATTTACTCAACTGTTGGTGAATCAGTGAGGGGCAGCAGTCACCGTGGTGGTAGATTAAACCAAGGAATAAATCTTCGCAAAGCAAAAACTGTAAGGAGTATCTCCTACAACCATGCAGTTTAAAAACAAACAATAATAAATATGGCAGGTTGGCTGAGTGCTTTTATACCAAATTATTTACTGTTATACATTTGTATCAGTATTGTACGCTTTACACATTTTTATTTTACAATAATTTATATTCATTTATTCTTCATTTCAAACCTGCTTATTCCATTTCAGAGTCCTGGGTGGCTGAAGCTTATCCTGGCAGCTCAGGGTGCAAGGCACCCTGGAGACAGGGTACCACTCCATCACAGAGCATGCATGCACACGCACACACCCCACATTCATACCAGGACAATTTAGATAATTTAGATACGCCAGTTAACCTAATGTGCACATCTCTGGGATGTGGGAGGAAACTGGAGTACCCAGAGAAAACCCACACAGACATAGGGAGAATGTGGTGGCCATGGCTGGGAATAAGCTGTTTTTTTTTTTTCAACATTATAAAGAAATGACATTAAACAAAACAACATTACTTAAGGACCTGCTGCACTATAAAAGAATGGCTAGCCGGGCCTGGTGGCTCATGCCTGTAATCCCAGCACTTTGGGAGGCTGAGGCAGGTGGATCACCTGAGGTTGGGAGTTCAAGACCAGCCTGACCATTGTGGAGAAAGCCCCTATCTACTAAAAATACAAAATCAGCCGGACATAGTGGTGCATGCCTGTAATCCCAGATACTCGGGAGGCTGAGGCAGGAGAATCGCTTGAATCCGGGAGGCGGAGGTTGCAGTGAGTCGAGATCACATCACTGTATTCCAGCCTGGGCAACAAGAACAAGACTCCATCTTAAAAAAAAAAAAGAATGGCTAAAGGAAGTTCTCCAAACATAAAAGAAATGATGAAAGAAGAAAATGATGAAAGAAGAAAACCCAAAACATCAGCAATGAAGAAAGAACAATGGAAAGAATAAAAATAAGGGTAAATATAATGGGCTATCTTTCTTCACTTGCATTTTCTAAATTATGTTTGATGGCTAAAACAGAAATGATAACATTGTCCGATGAGGATTCATTTTACGTAATGAAGAGATTTATGACAATTACATTATGAAAGGAGAAGGGTAAAGGGACCTAAATAGAGGTAAGGCTTCTATCACTCACTCAAAGTGGCAAAAGAGTCGATACCAGTAGGCTGTCACAGGTTATGTATGTATGATGTAATACAGAGAGCAGCCACTAAAAAACCTACATAAAGAGATACACTTCAAAAAAACTTCACCATATATCAATAAAAGTGGAACTCTAAAAACTGTTTAAGTAACCCATAGGAAGAGTGGAGAAATAAAAGAGAGGAATGAAAAGCAGAGGCAGCAAAAAGAAAGCAATCAAATGGCAGGCTTAAATCCTAACAAATGAAGAACTGCATTAACTGCAAGTGGTCTATAAATATATTTATAACTCTGAGACTAGAAAAAATGGAGCAAAAAAAATGACACAAAATAAGCTCTCTATAAGAAACTTACTTCAAATATGACATAGGCAGACTGAATATAAAAGGACAGAAAAAGACATACCATACAAAGATTAATTAAAAGAAAGTAGAGTTGGCAATTTAATATCAGACAAAATAAACTGGGGAGCAAAGAAAATCACTAGGGGCAAAAAGAGACATTGCATAATAATGACAGGATCAAATCACAAAGACGGCATAGCAATCATACATGTATATGTACCAAACAACAGATCTTCAAAATCTATGAAACACAAATTGGTAGAACTGAAAAAAAAAATAGACATCCACTCTGAAAGCTGGAGACTACAACACATCTCCCTCAACACTTAATAAAAATACTAGAGGAGGCTGGGCATGGTGGCTCATTCCTATAATCCCAGCCTCCTTTGGGAGGCCAAGGCAGGTGGATCACCTGAGGTCAGGAGTTCAAGACCAGCCTGGCCAACATGGTGAAACTCCACCTCTAGTAAAAATATGAAAATTAGCCAGACATGGTGGCAGGCACCTGTAATCCCAGCTACTCACAAGGCTGAGGCAGTAGAATTGCTTGAACCCAGGAGGCAGAGTTTGTAATGGGCCAAGATCTTGTCACTGCACTGTAGCTTGGGTGACAAAGCAAGACTCCGTCACAAAAAAAAAAAAAAAAAAAAAAAAAGGAAGAAAGAAATACTAGACAGAAAGCAGCAAGGACGTATAAGAATTTAAAAAAAGCCATCAACCAAAAGAATCTAATTAGCATTCAGAGAATACTTCACACAACAATAGCAAGATTCACATTCTTTTGAAATGCCTATGGAACACTCACGAGACCATATTTTAAGTTACAAAATAAAAGTCAACTAAAAAAAATTTTTTTAAGAGACAGGGTCTTGCTCTGTTGCCCAGGCTGGAGTACAGTGGTGTAAATCATGGCTCACTGCAGCCTTCACCTCCTAGCCTCAAGTGATCCTCCCACTGTGGCATCGAAGAGAGCTGGGATTACAGGCATGAACCACTGCACCTGGCCTCAGGGAATTTTTAAAAATCAAAATCTTACAGCATGTGTTCTCAGATTACAATGAAATCAAACTAGAAATCAATAACAGAAAGATAATAGGTAAATCTCCACACACACACAGAAATTAAACACCACACTTCTTAATAATACATGAGTCAAGAGGTGCAGTTGTGCACTGGGTCACTAAGTTGACTCTCCCAAAGTATACTCCATCACATCTGGCCCCTCTGCCTACCATCCTCAACCCATCTCAATACGACATATCTCTGCAAACCACAACCTGAGCAGCTGGCCATAAATCTGGGTTTAAATTGGGGTACTTGTTCAGTACAATGACCTTAACCATCATGATTCATCTAGGGCTCATCAAAGATCTTGCCTAATAATTTGTGTAAGATCAGCAAATGTCTATCCCAATTTCAGGCCCACTGTATCAAAAACTCATTCTGTAGCTCCATGTGGAATTAGATCCATCTTCTTCTGGTGTTGTTTTCAAAACTGGTAGGGATAGAAAAGAAAAGCTTATCCAGAAAGAAAAATTGCATCAAACATTTAACATCTCATACTAAGTCTAGCAATGATGACTATATGTATTCCTGCTTAAATGCATCTTCTATTATCAAAAAAACCCTACTACATTTCTAAATAATACAGCAGCCTGGATGCAGTGGCTCACACCTGTAATCCCAGCACTTTGGGAGGCTGAGGTGTGTGGATCACCTGAGGTTGGGTGTTTGAAACCAGCCTGGCCAACATGGTGAAACCCTGTCTCTACTAAAAGTACAAAAATTAGCTGGGTGTGGTAGCATGCGCCTGTAATCCCAGCTACTCAGGAGGCTGAGGCAGGAGAATCGCTTGAACCCTGGAGGCGGAGGTTGCAGTGAGCCAAGATAGCGCCACTGCACCGCAGCCGGGTTACAGAGTGAGACTCTATCTCAAAAACAAACAAACAAATACTATTTCTAATATGGGTTATTTGTATCTCCTTCCTTCCTTCCTTCCTTCCTTCCTTCCTTCCTTCCTTCCTTCCTTCCTTCCTTCCTCCCTCCCTCCCTCCCTCCTTCCCGCTTTCCCTCTTTCCCTCTTTCTCTCTTTCTCTCTTTCTCTTTCTCTTTCTGTTGGTTAACCTGGCTAGAGATCTGTTAATTTCATTCATAATACAAAGAGCCAGCTTTTGATTTTACTGATTTTCTTTATCATCTTCCGGTTTTCGATTTCATTGATTTCTGCTTTGATTTTTATTATTTATTTCCTTCTACTTACTTTAAGCTTAAATTGTTCTTTTTTTCTCTAGTTTCTTCTTTCTCAAGCTTAAGATTGATTTTAGATCTTTCTTCCTCTCTAATATATGCATTTAATGCTATAAATTTTCCTCTAAGCATGGTTTTTGCTGCATCCCACAAATTTGGCAAACTATATTTTTCATTTTAATTTAGTTAAAAATATTTTTAAGTTTCTCGAGTTTTTTTTTTTTTTTTTTGATCCATGTGTTACCTACTAGTATGTTGTTTATTCTACAAATATCTTGGAAATTTTCCAGCTCTCTGTTACTGGTTTCTAGCTTAATACCACTGCGGTTTGAGAACATACTTTGTATAACTCTATTCTTTCACATTTCTTCGGGTGTGTTTTGTGGCCCAGAATGTGTTATTCTTACTTATTTATTTATTTTTTTGAGGTGGAGTTTTGCTCTTGTAGCCCAAGCTGGAGTTTAATGGCGTGATCTTGGCTCACAGCAACATCTGCCTCCCGGGTTCAAGCGATTTTCGTGCCTCAGCCTCCTGAGTAGCTGTGATTACAGGCATGCACCACCAGGTCCGGCTAATTTTGTATATTTAGTAGAGACAGGGTTTCGTCATCTTGGTCAGGCTGGTCTTGAACTCCCGACCTCAGGTGATCTGCCCGCCTCAGCCTCCCAAAGTGCTGGGATTACAGGCATGAGCCACTATGCCCAGAAAATGTATTATCTCTTGAATGTTCCATGTGAGCTTGATATGAACGTGTATTCTGTTACTGTTAGATACAGTACCCTATAAATGCCAGTAGATCAAGTTGATTGATGGGGTATTCAGATCAAACATATCCTTACTGATTTTCTGCCTACTTGATTTATCAATTATTGAAAGAGGGTTGTTGAAGTCTTGAACTATAATGGGATTTGTCTATTTCTCCTTGGAGTTCTACCAGTTTTTGCCTCATATATTTTGGTACTCCATTGTTAGTGGCATATACATTATAGGTTGTATGTCTCCTTGGAGAATGGACCCTTTATTATTATTGAATGCCTCTCTTTATCTCTGATAATGTACTTTGTTCTGAAGTTTGCTTTGCCTGAAATTAATACAGCTACTCCAGCTTTCTTATGGTTAGTGTTAGCGTGCTACATTGTTCTCCATTCCTTTACTTTTAGATTATCTGTGTCTTTATATTTAAAGTGTTTTTTTTTTAAAGGCTACATATAGTTGGGTCTTGGACTTTTTACATACTTTGACAATCTCAGTCTTTTAATTGGTATATGCAGGCCATTCACATTTAAGGTGATTATTGATACAATGGGTTTTATATTAATCATGTTTATGATTTTCTAAAAATTTGTTGTAATTGTTCTTTACCTCTTTTTCGTTCTCCCCCTTTTTCTGCCTACTCTGGTTCCAACTGAGCATTTTATATGTTCAATTTTCTCTTCTCTCTTGGCCTATAATTTTACTTTAAAAAACTTTTTAAAGTCATTGCCCTAAAGTCTGTAATACACATTTATAACTAAATTTTCAAATAACATTATACCACTTCAAAGGTAGTGCAGATACCATAAAACATGGACCCATATTAAATTGAATCCACTGATATATAAAACAAACTACACACCAAAAGGAAGTGGGGTTATTCAGGGATGCTAGCCTGGTCTAATATTTAAATTAAATTAATATAATCTACCACAGTAATGAACCAAGAGGGGGGGAACCACATGATCAAATCAATTGATAAAGAAAAATCATTAGAGAAAAATCAGTATCCATTTATGATAAAATCTCTCAACAAACTAGGAATGGAAGATAACTTTAAACTTGATAAAGGCACCCACAAAAAAGTATGGCTCACATCATACCTTATAGGGAAAGATTGGATGCTTTTCCCTCAAGATAAAAAATACGGCAAGAATGTCTGCTCCCACCACTTTTATTCAACATAGTACTGGAAGTCTTAGCTAGTACAATAAGGCAAGAAAAAGAAATCGAAGATATACAAATTTAGAAAGAAAATATTTGCAAATCACACACCTTACAAAGGACTCATATCTAGAATATATAAAGAACTTTCAAAACTGAACACTAAAAATACAAACAGGCCAGGCACAGTGGCTCACACCTGTACTTTCAGTGCTTTGGAGGCCGAGGTGGGAGGATGACTTGAGGCCAAGAGAATTCAAAACCAGCGTGGACAACACAGAAAGACCCTGTATCAAAATTAAAAAAAAAAATCAGCTGGGCATGGTGGTGAGTGCCTGTAGTCCTAGCTACTCAGGAGGATCACTCTAGTCCAGGATTTCAAGGCTGCAGTGAGCTATGATCATACCACTGCACTCCAGCCTGGGCAACAGAGCAAGACTCTTTTTCTAGAACAAACATGCAAACAGTCTAATTAGAAAATGGGCAAAAGACGTGAACAGATATTTCACCAAGAGGATACAGAGATGGCAAATGAGCACATTAAAATTATGTTTTGTTTTGTTTTGTGACACAGTCTTTCTCTGTCACCCAGGCTGGAGTGCAGTGGTGTGATCTTGGCTCCCTGCAATCTCTGCCTCCCGGGTTCAAGCGATTCTCCTGCCTCAGTCTCCCAAGTAGCTGGAATTCCAGGTGCATGCCACCGCACCTGGCTAATTTTTGTATTTTTAGTAGAGATGGGGTTTCATCATGTTGGTCGGGCTGGTCTCCAACTCCTGACCTCAAGTGATCCACCCCGTTGGCCTCTCAAAGTGCTGGGATTACAGGCATGAGCCACTGCGCCTGGCCTAAAATATGTTAAACATCAATAGTCATTAGGGAAATGCAAATTAAAACTATGGTAAGATATTACAACACACCTATTAAAACAGCTAAAATCATTCTAAAAAGCAAGTCAAGATGCAGAGAAGCTGTATCAACGTACGAACAATGTATGAAAATTGCTGATGTTCTGGACAATTGTTTGGCAGCAGTCATACTCCTTGAGGTTTATTCCAGAGACATAAAAATTATGTGTGGGGACAAAAAGCTGCATAATAGCCCTACATTGGAAATAAACATTCTTCGATGGGTGAATGGCCAAACTCTGTTGTATGTACAGCACTCAGCAAAAAAAAGGACAAATTACTGATACAACAACTAGGGTGGACAGAAAGGGTATTATACGGAAAAGCCAATAGAAAAGCCACTCTTGAAAGGTTACGTACTATATGACTCCATGTATATAATATTTTCAAGATGACAAAATTATAGAGATCAAGTGGGATTCTTAGGGATTTGGGTGAGAAGAAGGAGGGGTGACTGTGGCTACGAACAGCATGAGGAAGCCTCGGGATGACAGGACAGTTCTATACGTGATTGTGATGGTAGTTACGTGAATTTACACATGATTCTGATATTATACCAAAGTTATGTAAGATTTTCCCACCCACTGGAAGAAAATGAGTAAAGGGCACACAAGACCTCTATGTACATTTTTTTGAAACTTTCTGTGATTTTTAAAGTACTACTGATACATGGCGATAACTTGGATCTCAAGAGTAGTATGCTAAATGAAAACAGCCAATTTCAAGAGGTCACATACTGTGTGATTCCACTCAGATAACATTTAACATTTTTGATATCTTCACTTGCTTGTATTATATAATATTCTTGAAATGACAACAATTATAGAGTGGATAACAAATTAGTGGTTTCCAGGGATTAGGTATTGGATGGAGGGGAGAGGTACAGATGGCACAAGAGAGATCTTTTTGGTGATGAAACACACATACACAAATGAGTGCATGTAAAACTGGTAAAATCTGGACGCGGTTTGTATATTGTACTACTGTCCATTTTCTGGTTTGGATGTTGTTCTAGCTTTGTCAGGTGTTACCTCTGGAGGAAGCTGGGTGAAAGGTACACAGGACTTTTCTGTTTTTGCAACATCTTTGAATCTATAATAATTTAAAATTAAAAAAAATCTTAAAAAGTGAAAAGAGACTTTTATAATTTGGTATTTATATAGGAACAAAAGAAAAAAGAGAGAAAAAAACAATTTAAAAAAGTGAAAAGAGGCCTTTGAACCCCAAAATTCTACTGGCAGGAAGCAGACTGAGAAAACAACTTAACTGCAAATGCACAGAAAAAGGAAGGAATGACTCAGAATGATGAATCCAAAGGGGAATCAAAATCCTAGTAGGATTTTATATAGAAATCAGCAAGTTGATTTTAGAATTCAATGGAGAGAGGTAGTCTTTTCAAAAAATCACATTAGGGCTGGGAGTGGTGGCTCACACCTGTAATCCCAGCACTTTGGGAGGCTGAGGCAGGTGATCGATCACTTGAGGGCAGGAGTTCAAGACCAGCTTGGTCAACATGGTAAAACCCTATCTCTACTAAAAATACAAAAAGTAGCCAGCTGTCTTGGCCCACATCTGTAATCCCAGCTGCTTGGGAGGCTGATACAGGAGCATCGCTTAAACCCAGGAGGTAGAGGTTGCAGTGGGCTGAGAGCATAACACTCCAGCCTCGGCAACAAAGACTCTGTCTCAAAACAAAACAAAATCCTGTTGGAGTAATAGGATAGGTATAAGCAAAAGAAGAACCTTAATCCATACCTTAGACTATATACAAAAGTTCACTTAAAAAAGGTCAAATAACTAAATTTAAAAACCTACAACCATAAAACATATAAAATAAAATATAGGAGTAAGCCTCTGTGACTTCAGGCTAGGCAAATATTTCTTAGATATGACACCAAAAGCATAGCCCACTTTAAAAGGTGATAGATTGGACTTCATCAAAATTAAGAATCTGTTCTTCAAGAGACAGTTAAGAAAATGAAAAGATAAACCACAGGCTAGTGGAAAATACTTGCAAATCATATATATAATAAAGAGATCCAGAATTAGTAAAACAAACAAACAAACTCTCAATGCAATTATAATTAGAAGAAACAACTTAAAATGGGCAAAAGACTTGAACAAAAACTTTATCAAAAAAACACAGATGGAAAATAAATACATGAAAATACGTTCAACATTATTAGTCATTAGGGAAATGCAAACTAACACTGCCATAAGATATGATGACATACCCACTAGGGCGGCTAAGAACAAAACAAAACAAACAAAAATCGAATAATACCAAATACTGCCAAGAATGTGAGTCAACTAGACCTTGAATATATTGTAGGTGGGAATATGAAATGGTACAGCCACTTTGGATACCTCTGGCAGTATCTTCTAAAGTTAAACATATAATTACCATATGATCCAGTAATCTCACTCCTAAGTACGTATCCAAGTGAAATAAAAACTTGTATTTCCACAAAAACCTGTATACACATGTATTTGGTAACTTTATTCATAATCACTGAAAACCCGAAACTAGTGCCAATGTCCTTTATTGATTGTATATACAAGCTGTGGCATATTTATAGAATGAAATACTACTCAACAATGAAAAAAAAAAACAAATTATTGACACGCCCAACATGTGCAAATCTCAAGTGAAAGAAATCCAGATTCAAAGGGCTGCATACTATATGATTCCACCTATACGGTGTTTTGAAAAAGGCAAAGCTATAGAGACTGAAAACACACATCAGTTTGCTGCCAGGGCTGGGAGTGGGAAGAGTTAACCACAAAGAAGTGGCTTGAGGGAACTTAGGTGGGTTATAAAGCCGTTCCGTATATTGATTGTGGTGTTCTACACTAGTATGCATTTGTCAAAACTTAAAGAACTGTATACTGAAAAAGGTAAATTTTACTATATGTAAAATATACCCCAGGAAACCTGACTAAAGAAATTAAAGCACTGTGAGAGGAAACAAAACAAAAAAGTGGAATCTCCCACTCATTAAGGTGTGACTATCAAAGAAACAGAAAATATCAAGTGTTGGCAGGGACATAGAGAAACTGGAATCCTTGTACATGGCTGGTGGGGATGTGAAATGATATAGGCACTTCGAAAAACAGTATGGTGGTTTCTCAGAATATTAAAAAGAGAATTGCCATATGATTCAGCGGTTCCACAGTTCCACTTCTAGGTATATACCCAAAAGTTGAAAGCAAGGCCTTGAAGAGATATTTGTATATCCTTACTCACAGCAGCATTATTCACAATAGCTAACAGGTGGAAAGAACTCAAATGTCCATTGAGAAATGAACAGACAAAGAAAATGCCTATGCATACATGGAATCAATGGAATATTATTCAGCCTTAAAAGAGAAGGAAATTTTTTTTTTTTCTTTTTTTTTGAGACGGGGTTTCGCTCTTTCACCCAGGCTGGAATGAAGTGGTGTAATCTCAGCTCACTGGAACCCTGACCCTCTGGATTCAAGTGATTCTCCTGCCTCAGCCTCCCAAGTAGCTGGGATTTTAGGCGCCCGCCACCATGCCTGGCCAATTTTGGTACTTTTAGTAGAGACAGGGTTTCACCATGTTGGCCAGGCTGATCTCAAACTCCTGATTGCGTCATTGCACTCCAGCCAGAGCAACAAGAGCGAAATTCCCTCTCAAAAAACAAACAAACAACAACAACAACAAAAAAAAAAAAAAAAAAAAAAAAAACCTTTCTGGGCACCTGTTATCCACCAGGCACTGTTCCGGGATCTGGGGGCTTATCAATGAATAAAACAGATACAAATCCCTGGCCTTGAGGAGTCTACATTCTAGAAGTACCTCTCCCCTTGGCCTGTAAACCTAGAGGCATGCTCTGTCTGTAATGTTGCTGTCCCTCAGTGCCTAGCACCCAGTGATTCCCCAGCCCTCAGAGCTTGGGGGCTGAGTGGCAGGTATAGGTGATTCTGATGCAGGCTGCCAGGTGCCAGGGTCTCAGAGCAGCCATTGTTCAGTGAAGTCCAGTTGATCAGAGCTGAAAGTGTGTGCAAGGAGAGGGATGTCTGAGCAGGAAGAGCAGCCAAGGAGTATCAGGGTAGACAGGAGGGAGAGAGGGAGTACCCTCTGTCTCTTCCTTGCCAAATCACCACATTGCTTTCTTCTAGGCCACAGCAGCAGTTTAACCCCCTACCTAACCTTCACTCTAATAAGAAAGGATCTGACAGGAAAGGATTTTTATATGTGAGAAGCTGTCCCACAGCCTAGGGTTGGCTCCTCACCCCTCTATTCAGAGCTAAGCACACTCTGTGAATGCACATCTCTCACTGCTAGAAGTAGAATGGTGTGGAGTGGGTCCCACACTTGATTGGGTATCTGATTGGCCTGCTGAATGGGGTGATGCCCACAAAGATGTTTTTCACAAGCTCTTCATACCATTCTGATGCAGCCAGCTGGGCACCAGAGATTCAGGGCAGCCAGCGCCCGTCAAAGCCTGCTGTGATCTGCCTAACCCACCACGACTCCCTCTCTGCCTCATCTTCTCCCACCACCATTCATTCTCCTCTTTCCCTTCTTTCTCAGGTGTCTGCTCAAATCTCATCCTGTTGATGAATCTTTCCTAGACCACCTTTTTAATCTACCAAACTCTCTACCCTTGCCCTCCCTATGCCCTTGGCCCTGTTTACTGTTCTCCAGGCACTTATTTCCATCTGACGTAGGACTGGCATACTGGAGCTGACTCATAAGGGCTCACAAAAGTCTACTGTTACACTTCTAGGAATTCTGCAGGCTGCTTGTTAAGCATGACTATCATTAAAATTTAATTTCTATCAACTTCAAATTAAATAAATGATATGAAAAACAAAGGTAAAAAATGTTTAAACTTGTCATTTTCTATTTTTTTTACTACCTTTTACTATTATCTGTGTTCTTAGGATTCTTTCTGCCTATCTGTACAGTAAAAATATATCATATATAAATCATATATAGATCTGAAAAAAGACCTTCCAAAAACAACATAAAAGAGAAAACATAAGCAACTGTCCTGTCCATAGTTGTTTGATTGTAAATAACAAAAAGAATCTGAGAAATATACTTCCAGTATTCAAAAACTATGGTCCAATTCAGCAAATAGGTCAATCAAGTCATTGATAAATGAGTTAGATTTCAGTATCTCTGTTGTTTCACTTTTCCACCTTCTTACTGTTTAGTGTAAATGAAAATACCAGCATTAATGTTGGTATTATACTTCTTTATCCATCACAACCATAGGTTGGCTATAAATAGAAGGGTTAGGCAAAATCCAAGAAAAGCATACTGTAAGAAGCAACTCACTAATGGAAGTTACAAAAAAAAGAATATCATAGAATTTTATTATTTATTTCTATCAGTAAAATTTAGAATACACATACATACATTTTGCTTTAGAAAGCCCACTATTAAACATTTACAAGTACACACACTGTTTCTCCTCCAGTAGAATGTAAGCTTCAGGGCAAGAATTTCCTGTTATTTTAGCACTTAGAAAAAGCACCTGGCATATAGCAGGCAGCCAGTCAAAACAGGCAACATGACTGAATGGATGAGCATGGTTTGGGAATCATTGGTTTCATGGGTTCACTATTAGACCTTGGTTAGGTTTCCAGCCCACTATGATCTAGCTGGGCTAGAGCTAGTGGGGCCTTGAGTAAATTATTCAACCTCTTTGAACCTTGGCTTCCTCATTTAAAAAGAGGAGATAATCCTCTTACCTCACAGGGAAGTTGTGACAATGTACACAGTTGTCTGTCACCTACTGTCTGTATTTGTTTCTCACCCTCTACCCCTCACCTCTGCTATGTACACTCCTTGGAGACCCAGCCCTGCTGCTGTCACATTTCAGTGATGTCACAGCTACAGGTGGTACAGAGACAGCACCACCATTTGATGCCCAGCCTGAGTGCTGGCTGAACTGAGAGGAGCAGGGTGGGTGCCTGGCAGTGGTCTTGCTCCATTCGTCTCTGAGGTCTCAGAGCCCCAGCATGAGTCCATCAGCAAAGAAGAGGCTCAAGAGTAGCAGGGTTTCCAAGGTCAGACTTGGGACTAGACCCTGGGGAGGGGGGTGAGTCCTTAGAGGGGACCTTCACAAAGAGTCCACCATGCCAAGGACAGGGGCTTTTCAGCATGGGAGAAAAGGGAAAGGTGAAGGGTGAAGGGTGAAGGGAAGAAAATGGTCTCCCAGTTCTGTCCCCAGACCAAGATGACAAAACTCCCAGCCTAGGATTGGTCGAACCCTGCTCAGTCAAATGGAGAGGCATACGGAGGATTTCAGGAGGATTCCTCTAGTGTCTCACTCTGACATCCAGGCTGGAGTGCAGTGGCAAGATCTCAGCTGACTACAGCCTTCATCTCCTGGGTTCTAACGATTCTCCTGCCTTACCCTCCTGAGTAGCTGCGACTACAGGCATATGCCACCACACCTGGCTAATTTTTGTATTTTTTTAAATAGCGCTGAGGTTTCACCATGTTGGCCAGGCTGGTCTCGAACTCCTGACCTCAAACAATCTACCCACCTCAGCCTCCCAAAGTGCTGAGATTACAGGCATGAGGCACCATGCCTTGCTGATTCTTCTGGGGTTATGTCTCTCTCTTACCCTCTGTCCCTCAGATGCAAGATGAGAAACCACAGGACAAGACAGAGCAGTCTGTGAGCAAAGTAATTGAGAGGAACCGTCTGAGAATGGTGAGATGCCCTGTTTTGGCCCCAGCTTGGGGGAGCTCATATACTCATGCAGTGCTGCCCTGGTTGCCAGGCTGAGTGGCCACTCAGCCCACAGGAGCCAGCAGGCCAGCCCTTGGCTGAGCGGAGCCAGAGGCAGGCAGGAGAGAGGGAGGCTGTCCAGGAGAGCTGAAGCTTCTATTTACCTGGTTTCTTGACCCTGGCAGGTGTTAAAAAACTTGTCACTTTTGAAGCTACTCAAGAGCTCGAACCGCCGGATTCAACAACTGCATAACCTGGCCAAAAGATGTTGGAATTCACTGCTCAGTGTTCCAAAGATCCTCCGCATCTCCTCTGGGTAAGCATGGGCCACCGGTGGCCCCCACAATGGACCCAAATGCCGTCTTACTGGGAATAGGCATTGTGCTAAGGAATTCAGTCTCATTTTCACAACGGCTCTGTGAGAGAGGTATTTATTAACTCTATTTTACTGCTGGAGAGCTGAGGTTCGAGAGATGAAATGATTTGCCTCACTCAGTTAACTCAACTGATAGGCAGCAGAGCTAGGATTTGAAGCCATTCCTGTCTGATGTCAGAGCTGTGGCCATAATAATGGCTGTAGTCATCCAATTGTGGCCCTCACTTCACCCTGGGGCACTGAGACAGGTCACTCCTCCTCCTCCCCTTGCAAGTCAGTATAACCCAGAAAGTCACCTGCAGACTGACCCCTGAAATCTGAGGATTAATTAGTCTTGGTGAGGCTCAGTTTCTTTATGAATTTCTTTTTATTTTTTTACCATGCCTCCGAGACAGGTTCAAACTATTTCCTCATAAGTCACATGAGGATATTAAGAAAGCTAACATTGATTAGTGCCTGCTAAATGCCATCTACCGTGCTAAGCACTTAAGAAGTTTCCCATTTAGTTTATTCTTCACAGCAATCCTGTTAGGTGGACAGAATTATCCTAGTTTTATAGATGAGGAAGCAAAGGCTCTGAGAGGGTAAACATCTTGCCCAAATCACATAGGAGTAAGGGCAGAAGCAGAATCTGTGCTCTGTAAGCCATTCTGCTGCACTGCCTCCTACCTCACAGAACTGTTGTAAGGATCCTGAGTCTGGCATAGAGCAGGCGCTCAATCAGCAGAAGCCATTACTGTCATCACAGTATTGCCATTATCTGCAGCCCAAGGCCTCACGTCTCTCCACACAGTGGGCTAGGATGGTGTTGCCACTGGAGGGTTTGCAGGGGGCCCAGTCTGTTACAGGCACTCTTTGGGAAAGACTCAGCATTTAATATTTCTGCCAAGGCCACCTCTCTGGTCTCCTCTTTCTGATTTGGCTTCTAGCTGCGGACAATCAGGAAACACAGAGCTAGAAGGATCAGCCCCATCATTTTCCAAATTAAAAAATTTTTTTTGTATGGAGACAGGGTCTCACCATGTCACCCAGCCTGGTCTTGAACAGTTTTCCAACTTTATTAAAACAGTAAAACCTGTTCAAATATCTGTCCCCAAGCCCCAGTTGTGTTGCTCTGGGCAGGGGGGAGGTATCCTGCCCTCATCTTGCCCCCAGTGGGTCTCAGGTTGACATTGAGACACCTCCTCAGAACGCTAAGGTTTCTTGGAGCACAATTTAGGAAAACTACTGGACTGTTCACCCTCCCAGCTGAAGTCCAGAGAAACAGAACCCTAATCTAGTGGCAGATGATAAAGACAATATCCATTCCTAGGGGCCTTAACTCCTAGCCATGGCTTCACCTTCCCAGACTCTCACATCCCTTCTGCCAATGCTTATCACATCCCCTCACACCAGCACAAGGCCTCTGGGCAGTAGGGAAGTTTCTTGGCAGCCCCTCTAGCTTTTTTAACAGGCTCCCCTGAGCTGGCTACATAGCAACTGTCTCGGGGCAAGGCTAGGGGCCAGGACCAGGGCCTTGGTCCTGCTCTGCTGACTACCTTTCCTCTCCCTGCCAGGGAAAACAGTGCCTGCAATAAAGCGAAACAAAATAATGAAGAGTTCCAGGAGATCGAGAGTTCCAAGAAGGAGCTCAGGTCCAAGAGATTAGAGTCCACAGGGGACTCTAAGAAGAAAGAGTACAAGGAGTGGAAGCCCCAGGTGCAGTCAGGGATGAGGAACAAGGCAAAAACGTCATTGGCAGCAATGCCATGGAAAGAAAAGCAGGTAGAGCCTGAGGTTCCAGGGACACCGAGGGGTCAAGGCTTGAACCCTGGAGCCCAGGGGAGGCAACCACTCACTGAGGGCCTCCGAGTCATCGTCATTAAGCCCCAGCACCACAGAACTCCCATGGGGGATAGGAAGCAGCTGGATGTGGCCGACCAGTGGATTTGGTTTGAGGGGCTGCCCACACGAATCCACCTCCCGGCACCCCGGGTGATGTGCAGACCCTCCACCCTGCGTTGGGTCAAGCGCCGCTGCACCCGCTTCTGCTCCGCATCACTTGAAATGCCTATGTGGCGTCCATACAAGGTGGGTGTCACAACACCACTGCCAGGCCAGGTGAGATGCAAGCCCCAAGCCAGGCCCAGAGCTGGGCCCCACAGTCAAGGCTCAGGATCTGGAGTCTTGAGTGGTGTGTGGCTGGCAGTGCTGGGAGGCTGCACCTTCATGTCTAGAGGGGGAAGCCTTAGACCAACATCATGTAGCAGGCTAGTGGCTAGGCTGAGGCCTCCCAGGATACAGCTAGGGGATCTGGGGAAGGAGTGGCACTGGATTTGTGGGTACTAAAGTGAACCATCTCATTGCCTGAAGGCCTTAGCAGGGGTGGAAACTGCTGTGGCTCTGAATCTCACAGTCAGAGGCCTAAGTAAGCTGGTTTAAGGATTTCCAAATGTGGGAGGAGGGAGGTGGTCAAATAGGGCTTTGCTGCATCCCATTCCCTCTTAGACCAATTCAACTCTCCATTTATGTTTGATTTATTCATGCCTCAAATAAGATTTACTGTGAACACGCTAAGCATGGTGGCTCATGCCTGTAATCCCAGCACCTTGGGAGGTCAAGGCAGGAAGACTGCTTGAGGCCAGCAGTTCAAGACCAGCCTGGGCAACTACTGTGACACAGTCTCTACAAAAAAATTTAAAAATTAGTCCGATGTGGTCGCTCGCACTTGTAGTGTCAGCTACTTGGGAGGCTGAGGTCAGAGGATCGCTTGAGCCCAGGAGGTCGAGGCTGCAGTGAGCTGTGACTTTGCCACTGCACTCTACCCTGGGCAACAGAGCGAGGCCCTGTCTAAAAAAAAAAGAGACTTACTTTGACCAGAAAGTTCCTTAGCAAAACAAGAAGAAATACTCCAGCCCTTTCGTGGGAGAATTAAAATCCCATGAAAGGAAAGGGGTGAGTGCCCACTGCATCTAGTTTAAAGGAAGGCTTTCCCTTTTTAGCAAAGCCATTTCCGACCCACTTCCACAGAACCCTTGTCCCTGCGGCCGCTCCCCAAACGACCAGCGCCCCCTGGGGACAGCCTTAGCGCCTAACATCGAGGTCTCTGCTGGCAGGTGATATGACCTGGATGGGAGCCAGAGGTGCGAATAGAGGGTGGAGATCGCACAATCAGCTGAAGGGGAAGGATGAGTGGGGAAATTCACGAGTCTACAAATAAAATCTTCCATATGGCACCTAAGACTAATACTGCTTACTCTGCTTGCTTGTCTGGGGCTGGGAAGGATGAAGGAAACAGGCCTTCGGTAGAGGTGGAAGAGAGCCTGTGTCACGGCTTCGGGCTTCCCCCACCCTTACCCCGAGGCACCTAAACTCAGTCTAGACCCAAAGAAGCCAAGGAGCTGCACCCCTCCCCCACCTCCGCGAGCTGGTCTCCTGAGTGGCGCGCTCTATGAAGTCAGCTCCTGTGCTTCCTGGGTATGAGGTGCCTCACAATCGCCCCGTGAGCCCACAAGAGGAAACCGCGGTGGTGGGGCAGAAAGTAACTTGTCCAGATTCATTCAGCTAGAAAGCGGCAAGAGCAAGGGCTCTAAACTAGGTCTCCTGGTTGCTCCCCATTCCATTGTCCCAAGAAAGGGAAAAGGCGAAATGCGAGCCTACTCAGAAGCCGCGAGGCAGGTGGAGTAGCCCCAGCACCCTGTGGGTCATGCGCATGCACTGCGACCTGATTGTCAAAAACTGACGGTCAAAAACTGATTGCATTGCAGCTGGTGTCAAAAAGTGGATGTCAAAGTGGACGTCAGCTGCACCTCCAAATGTGTCCTGCCTTGGTCACAGATCACAGAAGGCACTGGGTCAGGCGGGGGAGATGGTACTGCATCCCTGCTGCTCCAGTGTGACATGGCAGGCCCACCCTCAATCCAAAGCTTCAACCTCAAGCCCTGGTCGACTCCATCTGGCCGGGGTCATCCTCTGTCAGGACCCTAACCACGTCGTGGGGAGAGGAAAGCCCGAGGGAGCCGAGTTTTCTTGGGATCAAGACCTCCATATTCCCCGGAAGCAGGCTAAGTGGGGTGGGCGCCCTCGGGAGAGCAGTGGAGCCACTGAGGGAAGCAGAGCTCTCCAGGGTTGGGGGTCAGAGCAGCGATGAAGATAGAGATTCAGTTTGGGAGAGAGGGAGAACGATTGGATGGACTCCGCCCCTACCCCGCCTACTCGCACGCTCCTCCCCACCCCTCCACTGGGCACCAAGACTGGGCATCAGAAGCCGCTGGGACCAGCCTGGGCGGAGCCACGGCGTGGGGACTGCTTAGCACCGCATAGCGGTTGCTCTCAAGAAGGCTGGGTACCCCTGCAGCCCGCTCCCGAGGTCCCCTTTCCAGCGCAATCTTCCTGGAGCTCACCTACGTTGTCTAGCTCCGCCCCCACCATCCCCCCACTTCCCACGCAGCATCCACCCCAATAACCTCCACTTCCAGCGGTCTTCCCACCCCGCTTGCACTCCAGCCCATTTCCTGAACAGTATCCATTGCGGTTCCCTTGCTGGGTTTCTTCAATTCCATCAACTTTTGAAAATAATATCTACGGCCAGGCATGGTGGCTCATGCCTGTAATCTCAGCACTTTAGGTGGATCACGAGGTCAGGAGATTGAGACCATCCTGGTCAACATGATGAAACCCCATCTCTACCAAAAATACAAAAATTAGCCTGGTGGGCATAGTGGCTTAGGCCTGTAGTCCCAGCTTCTCAGGCGGCTGAGGCAGGAGAATCCCTTGAACTCAGGAGGCGGAGGCTGCAGTGAGCCAAGATTGTGGCACTGCACTCCAGCCTGGGCTACAGAGCAAGTCTCCGTCTCAAAAAAAAGAAAAAAAAAGGAAAATAATCTACTCACTCTTCCATTCCATCAACCTTTGCGTGAACTTCTGTCCTGAGCGCGCTATCAGCAGGCAGTCAAGACAGTGCCCTCCCAACTAGAGAATCTGACCCTTTCTGGGGAGCCCCCTTGCACTAGCCTTCATGGGAGTCTGCCCAGGGAGCCCCAAGTGGAGGCTGGGTTGGGGTGGGCCTGGGTGAGACTGGCAACTTCCACTTTACTCCAGAGAGTTGGAGTTGGGCCCCAGTTGCCCACTGGGAATGCCATCAAGTAGAGGGGAGGGCTGTGTGTGAAGACAGGGACCCGGCATGGCCACGGCAGCAAGGTGCAGGCCTGGGAGTGAGTGAGTCCCAGCAGTACACTCCTTCCACCTCTATCACCTGCCCAAGCACTTAGTTAGGCCTTTGGCCACTCACCTCCCGCAATTTCACAACTGGGGTCTCCCCACTACCACTCTCCTTTTGTTTAATGACTTCAATCCAAGGCTCCTCTTCTGGGCCCAGTAACACTGATTTGGGGAGGATGCCACCCCAGATATGGCTGCCTAACAGTTAACTGGGAAAAAATTAGTGTTTGAATCTGATTTTATATTGAGTGACTTTTCTGAAGTCACATGATCTCTCTGAGCCTATTTCATGTTTATTAAATAGTGATACTGATGTCTGGTTCAGGGGGTTTTAAGCGAATCAAGCTTGATGTAGGAGAAGCCAGTTTGTGCGGCAGTGAACAAATGTTTGGCCTTTTCCCACGCCACCCACCCGGGCCTTTGCCATTATAATAAAACCCTGTGGCTAGTCCTGGCTCCATTTCTCACTTATCAGCAGCTACCTCACTACCCACCTTGAAGGCACTAGCTGCTTTTTGACAAGCCAAATGTATGTTTATATTCACAACCTTTTACTAATACGGCATCTAGATCCCCAAGAGTGTCCCTCTCACAATTGTCTGGATCACACATGAACATAACTGGATGGTGAAAAGAGGATGAGGCTTTTGAGGCAGACAGGCCTAGCTTCTTGTCAACTCTGTAGTGGGGAAAAAGTTTACCCCCCGTCTCTTTGTCTGCAAAATGGGGGAAATAGTGGTGCTTACCTTATAGGACTAAGTAAGAAGACACATAAATCACTTTGCAGTACCTAGCAGACAGGAACTCAATACTTGGTAGTGGTACCTAGAGGACTGGCAAGCCTATCCCCCAACTAACATTTGAAAACACAAGGCTCAGAAGGAAGGTGCCTCTTCTTCTGTAAAATGGATAGGGGGGCAGCGGTAGCCTAATAATTGCCTAGAATTATGGATCACTTCCTACGTGCCAGGTGCTGTGCTAGTGCTTTACATGTGACATTTCATTGCATCTTCACAATAAAACCAAGGAAGGAACACTTTTTTCATTTTATGGAATTAAGTGTTGCCCCACCAGGAAAAAAAAAAAAAAAAAATCCAGGGACGTATGTATCATATGACCTTCATTTTACATATGAGGAAACCTAGGTAGGGGAGATTACAGAGCTTACCCAAGATCTTACAGCTAGTAATGGGACTCCTGGACTTTCCACTCCACTGCAGCTCTCTAAAGCCTTCCAGAATTGGACCCCTATGACTGTGACTTGCCCAGGTAGTGGTAGAGCAGGGATTCAAACCCTCAGTTCCCTCTATTTCCTCCTGCCTCAATGCTGTTTCTACCACCCTTTATTACTTTCCAACAAAAAACCTTAAGACAGTGGTTTTTCATCTCTCCACAGAGGAGTTCTCCTATACCTTGATTCTACTATCCCTATTCCTCCTGCCCTAGGTTCCCAGAGGCCCTGCTTCTGAGACTGTGTGGTCCCCGGGCTGCCAGTACAAGGAGGTGTTCCACACCTGTGCACTGCCTGCCTTCTGGGACTGGCAGAAGGAAGCTACTCGGACCTGGGAGTTGCTGAGGAAGGAGTCCAAGGGGATTCCTGTCCAGGGGAGCCTGTGTGAGCTGTGTACCCTCCAGGATGTTGAGGGTCCTGGAGCTTCCGATTCTACCCCCTGATGTCTGCTGGCTGCCATCTTGGCTCCCATTTGGCACTCCCATATGTACAGGGCTGCCTAGAGTGAGGGGTTAGAAGTACCCTCTGAGCCAGACATCTCTCTCCTTTCCTGTCCTCCTTTCAGAGTTATAAACTATTCTGAGCACGAGCTATGCAGGAGTCTCCACTTCTGTCTCTGAATGGTCCGAGTTCAGGTGGTGGGTGGGATAAAGGGAGGTCAACTTCAGACACCTGGATAGTTAAGGGATATGCCAACTCAGCAGAGGGCTAGAAGTAGCTCTCTTACCTAGGTACCATCCTTTATCCTTTGGAAATAGATTTCCCATATTCCTAAGATCAATTGAAAATCTCTGGTCAACGCCAGGCACAGTGGCTCATGTCTGTAATCCCAGCACTTTGGGAGGCTAAGGTGGGTGGATCACTTGAGAGGCAAGGACTTTGAGAGCAGCCTGGCTAACATAATGAAACCCCATCTCTATGCAAGATACAAAAATTAGCCAAGAACGGTGCTGCGTGCCCGTAATTCCAGCTACTTGGGAGGCTGAAGTATGAGAATTACTTTAATCCATGAGGCAGAGGTTGTAGTGAGCCGAGATCCGGCCACTGCACTCCAGTCTGGGTGATGAAGTTGGAGAGAAACACAGTCTCAAAAAAAAGAAAAAAAAGGCCAGTTGGGCTTCATGGCTCACACGTGTTATCCCAGCACTTCGGGAGACCAAGGCAGGCGGATCGCTTGAGCCCAGGAGTTCGAAACCAGCCTGGGAAAAGTGACAAAGCCTGCCCTATCTCTAAAAAAAAAAAAAAAAAAAAAAAAAAAAAAAAATTAGCCAGGCATGGTAACGTGTGTATAGTTCCAGCTACTGGGGGGTGCTGGGGCAGGAAGATCACTTGAGCCTGGAGGTTGAGGCTATGGCAAGCCAAGATCACACCACTGCACTCCAGCCTGGGTGACAAAGTGAGACCCTGTCTCAAAAAAAAAAAAAAAAAGAAAAAGAAATCTCTGGCTATATTTAATGTACTGCATATCAGCTTTTCTTAGAAAGCTAGTAATGTTTATAATCTACTGTTCATCCTTGGTATTTAAAACAATACGGCAGGACAAGAAGATATGATTATAAGGTGATAAAGACTATTTAACCAGACTGTTTAACCAGTCAGAACTTATACATCCCTAACTCTTGACCTCTCCAAAATAAGCTTATTAATATCACTACCAGAGCCCAAATCCTGCCTCTGCCAGCTCCTAAAAAGTCACCTTGGGTAAGTTCCTTACAGTTCCTTTATCTGTAAGATATAGATGATGTTACTCCTTACTTCAGAGGGTTCTTGTGAAGATTGAGAAAAGAGACATAAAGCACTCAGCCCACACTGCTGGTCACCTCCTAAGCACTCAATATATGTTATATATTAATAAACTGACAAGCATGTCACTGCCATTGCCCTGCCCTCTCTGGAGCTCAACTCTAAAAACTGCTCTTATTGTTACTTTAGAAATTATAAGAATCTCACTAAGGTCAAATATTTTTGATCCCCACCTATCATGCAACTCAGTCTCCACATTGCTGAAAAAAAGTTTGGATTGTGTGACTTTTGGCCCTTTCTAAAACTCAAATTAACACTCAAGGGACAGAGATTTGTCATCACAGAAGATATGCAGAAAAATAGGCACAAGACCTTGAAGTGAATCCAGAAGAGGTGCTCCAACCACGGATGGAGTAACTACCACCACAGCTGGTCAAGGGTGACAGCAGCCACATGATGTGTGTTCTTTCAAAGTCAGTCATGTGCCTGTAGAGTTTGTGGTGTCTGGAGGGAAATCGATCCATCCAGGGAAGGTCATCCCAGCTGGTCTTACCTCCTAGACCCTGCAGCCAGGATTACTGTGCTCCATTAACAAACTGCTTCCTTCCAACAAGGCACCATGAGTTACTGAGGTGCCTTACCCTAGAACATTCCCAGTCTCTTCCCAGGCATGTTTACCCCTAAACCTTCATCCTGTTGGCATCAACTCCCTACTCTGTAGGGCTGAGAGCCAGGAGGTCAGATGGGCTTCTCAGGGAGACAGCAAAACTCATCTGTGCTACCATAACACTGAGAGCTGAAAACTGACAGCTTCCTTGGGAAGGTTCTAAAGAACCCAAAGAGGAATAGTGAAGGTTTCAATGCGGAAGTGGGTCTAGATTGTGCGCTCCATTGAACATGTTCAGAAACCACTAGCAAGTGAGAAAGGGAACCCAAGAACCATGTGGTTCATTTGAGGCATAATAAGGGAGGCTGCAAGTGGAGAAGACAGGATGCAAGAGTTCCCTGCACTGAGTATTTTAACCGAATGGAGGAATGGCTCTGGGGTCCAGGTAAGGGAGAAGGTGCCCTAATCATTCTTTCAAGTTCCCTTGCCTGAATGCACTGATATCTCTCAATCTCAACCGTGGCATTACAAAGCAAATACAGGCAGAACTGTGGAAAATACTGTATTTAAATACACAGGAACGAAAGCTGCAAGCCCCTCACAGAGGAAATTCCACCCCAAAGAAAAATCTTAGCAGCAAATTCCCATCTACCTCAGCACTATCAGCACAGCCTAGGCCAGAAGGTTGGGCTTCTTGTCTCCGGGAACCCATCATTCCCTTCCCGCCATAGAATTCTAAATAAGGCAGGGAAAAGAACTGGAGTCCAGTGGGAGCTGGGTGCCTGGTCATTCCTAGAAGACAGGTAGTGTCTTTATGATGAAGGTTAGACTTTGAGCGATGCTGGGATTCTTCTCTGGGTCCTATGGCCTGCTATGTTGAGAGCTGGCAGCAGGATGGGGACCTGGTAGAAGGAACTGGAAGAAAGTCATAGGTTCTTGGGTACATGCACACGTGCGCATAACAGGGCACGGGTTGTGCATTTTCCTTGTGCTTAATGCCTCCATCTGTCATCCCCTCCCTGACAGCAGCCTAATACTTTACACCTACATTTCTTTCTGTGGCTCTGGATCCGGAAACCAAGTGTTTCTCCAAACAGAACTGCTGTGATTCGGCAGCACTGCAAAGGTAACAGCTGTCCCGTGGAGGTAAGACAGATAACTAAAGAAGTGGTTTGCTCCAATCAGATATCCTTGATTTCTTTTCTCTCTTAAAACAACAGGCTGGTGACAGGTATTGTGGCTCAAGAGTGGCATGGTTCCAATTCTGTTAATACCCTCAAAGAGGTCCCCTTCCTGACCTCTCAGATACCAAGGCTTCAGCAGACAGAGGCCATTCTTGCAGCTGTCATGCTGACTGCTACCTGCCTTCTTTGACAGGCCCTCACTATCTCTCCAACACCAACAGAGACTTCACATTTCCAGGGTTCCTCTCAGATCTGGGCTGAACCTCATCTGGAGGGTCTGAGCAGCCCAAGGTGTTGAGCGGCCCAAGTGCCCGCAGGATGTCCAAAGGGCCCGATTCTAGACATTGGATTTAGGGGCTGAGTTGAGGGGGATCTCCTTGAGCTCCGTCCGCATGCACAGGTACTCCCCGATGACAGCCATGAGTGCAATGCACACGGCTTGGACCAGCCACCAGGTCAGCGCCGAGGGGAAACGGGAGCTGTAGAACCAGCAGCCCAGGAGGTGAAAGAAATGGACAGTGACAGTGAAATCCAGACACTGCTTCCCTCGCCGGATGAAGTGCAGCAGGCCCAGGGCACTGTGGGGAGAGGACAGCAGTGAGTTGTCACTGGGTTGTCCTGGCCTTAGGTTATTTGGGAGGGTGGGGACAATTAGGATGGCAGCACAGTGGTCAGAAGTGACAAGATAAGTGTGAAGCAAGGGTTATATCAGATGCCTAGAAGAACCTGGCGGGTAATGTTGAGAGTGAAGCTGACTGAGCATAAGCTTGATGATTGAAGGCAATTGTCACTAGGGGATCCTAGGAATTGGTGGGAATTGTGACACCCTGAAGCACACATGTCTAGCTAAAGTGGGGGCAGTAGCTACTTGCATCTAGGCAAATCTTGTCATGCTAGAAGGTTGGCCTAGAATCAATCAGTCATTCCATTAGTCAAGAGAAGCCAGAAATCTGGATTTTTATATAAAATAGCCTGATTTTCAACTAAGTGAAAAAAAATGTTTTAAACACCATGTGTGGGCTGGCATCTATGTAAGCCAAACGAAACCTATCTGGAAGACAAATTTAGGTCAAAGTCAGCCCATCAGTTTTCAATCTCCAGTATAAGGACAAGAATCATAATAATGTGCAAGATATTGTTCTAAGTCCTTCTTGTGAATTAACTTATTTAATCCTTACAACTATGAGGCAGGTAATATTAGTAGCCCCATTTTACTGATGAGGAAACTGTGGTAGATTAACTTGCCCAAAGTCACTAGACTAGTGGTAAAGCTGAGGTTCAAAGCAAATGAGTCTGCCTCAGCGTCTGAGACCTTGATCACTATGCTAAACTGCCTCTTAAGAGACAGGCAATGGTTACCTGTGACCTTAGACATCACCCAGTCCAACCCCTCATGGACAAAAGAGGAGCCTGAGGCCCATGGCAAGGAACTTGGCCAATGGCACACAAACCAAGGACGGGACCCAGTTCTTCTGCCTCTCAGTGGAATCCCTTCCTCACCTCACTCCACATCGGGGAAGCAATCTGAGATGGAAGTTGTCTTGCAGGCAGCACAAACATAGTGACATAAGAGCTTTCCAGATAAGTCAAAATAGCAATGGAAAAAGACTCATGATAAAGCCGGTCCCAGAACTGGCCTCTGTCACCCACTTTACTTCACAACTCCCCAGAAACAAGTGCCAGCCTGTCTCATGTCCAAACTTAGGAAGTTAGTCCCAGCGCTAAGTACCCAAAAGCTGGATAGCAAAACTGGTGATACTCACCAGGTGAGGGCGTTGAGGACGAAGGACATCATGGAGAGCCGGCCTGGAGGGGTGGAAAAGCCCAGGATCTGAGGGAGAATCACAAATGGAAATATGCTGGAGAAGTGACTTGGCAGAGCCCAGGCTCCAGGATCTTAGCAAACCTCCTAAGAAACCAGCATTCTTCCCAGAACACAGAAGATAATACCTCCCTTCATCTGTACGGCAGCCTATTTCCAACTAGGTGCTTTCATAGACATCCATTATGGAATTTCATTTGTTTCTCACAGCAGGTGGAAAGGGATTATTATTCTCATTTTACAAAGGTGGACGTAAAAGCTAAGACAAGTTAAGATGCCCAAAACACCAAGAGTAAAGTCTAGAAGAGCATTCAGCTGACTATGGCTCCATAGGCCAGGTATCTGCTCCTGTACATAAAGTTTTATTGAAACACAGCCATACCTATTCACTTACATATTTATCTATAGCAGTTTCTACGCTACAATGGCAGAGCTGAGTAATCCGTGACCTAAAATCCTTACTACTTTACCCTCTAAGGAAAGGTTTGCTGATCCCTCGTCTAGAACTCAGGTTGTGTGCATCAGATGGCTCTTCAACAAAGCCCAGCATTCCCACAGCTCTTCCCAGGAGGATGGCAGCTCCTCAGAGATCACGACTAGGCACACAGTGGGTGTGCAACCTCCACTATCTAACACATTATCAAATGCCAAACATCCGCACCACACTTTCAGCTGACAAAGAAAGGTCTTTTACATCCATAATCTCATATTATGCCTACAAAAACCTCACAAAGCCATTCTTCTTCTTTTTATTCTTACCTCTTTTTGGATAATAACTTGCCCAAGGGCTACATAGAGAAAAAGCAGCAGGAGCAAGGACTCCATCCCAGGTCTCCTGGCTCTAAGAATGGTGCTCATCAGCATGCACCACAGCTGCATTTTTTTTTTTTTTTTTTTTTGAGATAGAGTCTCGCTCTGTTGCCCAGGCTAGAGTGCAGTGGTGCGCTCTCAGCTCACTGCAACCTCTGCCTCCCGGGTTCAACTAATTCTCCTGCCTCAGCCTCCAAGTAGCTGGGATTACAGGAACACACAACCATGCCTGGTTAATTTTTGTATTTTTAGTAGAGATAGGGTTTCACCATGTTAGCCAGGATGGTCTCGATCTCCTGACCTCGTGATCCGTCCACCTTGGCCTCCCAAAGTGCTGGGGTTACAGGCGTGAGCCACCCAGCCCACAACTGCCTTTTAGATGCAACAACTTACAGGCCTTCTCTACATTTTACAAAGTACTTTCTTAGTCCTAAACCCCTCTGGGCCTTGTAACATTTTGTTGAGGGCGACATGGCACATGGCAGGAGTACTCTGCCCACTTTTCAGAAAAGGCTCAGAAAGGGGAAGCAACTTGTCCAAGGTCCCACAGCTAGTAGTATATGTTTAGCTAGACTGAACCCTTGCTTTTCTGAATCTAAAGCACATGCTCTTTATATTGCAATCCACCATTCTGTAACCAGTCTTATGGTTTTGAAGACAGAAAAACAAGCCCACAGAGGTGACATTTGCCCCAGGTCACACAACTAGTAAGTGGAACTTAAAGGAGGCCTGTCTGACCCCAAAGTCCAGGCAGTTTCCACTGTACCCGCATGAATGCTCTTTTATCCGCCCCTCTCCGGTGTGGCACCTGAGAACCTAGCTCAGAGAAGTTAAGTCACTTTCCCAGAGTCTCAGAACGGAAATGTATCAGAGTTGCCTGGAACGCATTTCTATCTATTGTGTTAACATCCAGGCCCTTTCCTTTGTACCAATCAGCCTCTGTTGTCATTCCAGTCTATAGATGAGGCAGCTGCGACTCAGAATGGTGAAATCCCTTTCCCAGGGCTACAGAGCAAGAAGGTGGCCTAGCCAGATCTACAGCCCAGTAATGCTGAACCACAAAGCCTTTTCGGGGAGGCCGAGACCCCACCCGCAGCAGCCCGGGGACCCTACCTCCGCGTCGAACATCTGGTCCAACGAGGGGGTGCTTCGCACTAGCCCGTCCACCAGCGCCAGCCACAGGCCCAGCGAGCCGTAATACACAGTCTGCATGAGGACGATCTGCGACAGGATCAGCAGCGGGTCCCACACGTAGCTGCGGAACTGGCCCGCCATCCCCTGCAGGGACATGAGCCGGGCCTCAGCCGGCGGCCCGTCGCCATGGCAACGCCGCCCCGCCCGGGAGGAGGGACTGGGACCGAGGGGTGAGCCCATTCCAAGACTTGGGGGGAAGGCGGGATGGACAGAACCATTCTCAGAATGAGGGGAAATCCAGCCCATTCCGGCTGCGCGGCCCCCGCCCGTACACGAGCTCCTCTGGGGTCTACTCACCAGTGACAGACAACGATCGAAGTCTCCGAGTATGGCCCGGCCTCACCGGTGGGCTACCAAAACAGCGCTGCCAGACAGGACCATGGAGGAGAGGCGCTACCGGCCTAGAGAGGCAAAACGCCAGCAACCGCAGCGGCGGGAGCGGCTGCGTAGGAAAGAAGCGTTTCCGGGGAAAACAGCGGAGGGGGCGGGGCTAAAGTCGCGCAGGCGTAGTGGGTTCAACCTTTGCCTGCACCGCGGGTGCTTGGTACCGGCAGCCAAATAGCGAACGGAGCACATGCGCAGAAAGAAGAGTGAAGACGAACGGAAATGAGAAACGAAAGCCGCAGAGCTTGCGCGCCCTCTGCAGGGAAATTTGTTTTTAAAGGAAGGCGACTAGGGGAGAGGGAAGTGGAGTGGCTTAGGACGCGGTGACGGTTTGGGAATTAACGAGGTGATAAACGATGTCTCCATTTTCAGACTAGATTCTCAATGTTTTCCCCTAGAGTCTGATAACTTGACATGAACCTGCAAGCTCCTCCACATAGGAGTTTGCCACTATTCCCGCCATACAGATAGTTAAGCTAATGGCCAGAGAAGGAAAGCAACATACTGGCTCAAAGACACAGTTAGTGGCAAAGTCAGGATGAAAATGCAGGTGTTTCCCCAAGACTCACAACATTGATTTCGCACTAATGGGTGGCAGGAAGGCTAGAACATGCACATATAAGACAGTCCCTGCGCTGAGACACAGTGGAACTATATCAGAAGGCAGAGTAGTGGGTGTTTTAAAATGTGGGTGTCCAGTGGAAAAAAGCACAGGTTGTGAAGTCGCACCTGAGGGTAAATCCTGACCCTCTCTACTGCCATGACTATTTTATTTATTTTCCAAATCCGAAGAGTGGACAGTCAGTAAATATTTGCTGAATGAGTCAAGAACAGAGAAAGCAACAGCAAATCGATGACTCAGTTATTCCTACTCCAGCGGACCAAAAGCCCTCAACTTCCTGGGTTCCCCCTCTCTAGAGTGGAAAGAAGGGAAGTAACTGGTTCTAGGAAAAGAATCTTGTGTTTTAGAGCCAGCTATGCCACCCGGTGTGACCAGCAAGCCACTTCCTTCTTTAAACCTCAGCTTCCCTGTTTATGAAATGAGAAGTTGGACATGATTAATGTTTTCCACCATTTAATCTACCTTCCAGTAATTTTTCATTAAAAAAAATTTATCAAAGAGCCTTGTAACCACCAATCAGAATTTCTGAAGAGCTTGTGATAGTCACGTTATCACCTTGAGCTGATACAATTCCAGACAAAAGTAAACAAACTTGAGACTTTATTGAGAGTGTGCGATTGTCCTTATCATTTGGAAATACCCTGAACAATTCTCTTGGACTCCAGTTTGGGAGTTATTAAGGCCCAAAGATTTCTTAGGTGCTTTCCAGCTCAATCATTCTATTAGGCACCTCTATTCAGTTCAACAAATATGTATTCAAATTCCTCTAGTTCACTGATTATGCACATGATCTAGTGTTTCTGAGAAAACATGTTTCTTAAGTGTCTACATGATCTTGTTTAATCCTCACAATCTGAAAATATAGCTATTATCCCCCTTTTTATAGGTGAGGAAACTAGGCTGGGCGGGGGGAGGTAGTGTGACTCTCTAGGTCAGAGAGCTCACAGGGAGCAGAGCTGAGATTCAAATTCAGGATATCTGACTCCAAACATCAAGATGCATATTTGTTTTGTTTTGGTTTGGTTTAGTCTGGTTCTTTGAAACGGTATCACTCCGTCACCCATCCTGGTGTGCAGTGGTGCAATCACGGCTCACTGCACTGTCAAACTCCCAGGCTCAAGCCTTGGCCTCCCGAATAGCTGGGACCACAGGCATGTGCCACCACACCTGACTTTTTCTGAAATGGAGTCTTTCTCTGTTGCGATCTTGGCTCACTGCAACCTCCGCCTCCTGGGTTCAAGTGAATCTCATGCCTCAGCCTCCTAAGTAGCTGGGATTACAGGCATGTGCCACCATGCCCAGCTAAGTTTTGTATTTTTAGTAGAGGCAGGGTTTCACCATGTTTGCCAGGCTGGGCTGAACTCCTGACCTCAAGTGATCCTCCTGCCTCAGCCTCCCAAAGTGCCGGGATTACAGGCATGAGTCACCACACCTAGCCCACACCTGGCTTTTTTGTTTTTCATTTCATTTTAGTTTTTTGTAGAGATGGGGGTCTCCCTATGTTTCCCAGGCTGATCTTGAACGCTGGGCTCAAGCAGTCCTCCCACTTTGGCCTCCCAAGAATGTTAAGATTACAGGCATAAGCCACTGTGTCCAGCCATGATGCCATTTTATAATGAAAGAAAAGACAAGAAGGGAGGAAGGGAGGGACGGAGAAGGAAATGAAGGAAGAGAGACAGTAAGATAGTCAGGTGGTGAAATAGCAGGAAGTGGAAAAGGAGCAGTGAATCTCTCTGCTCAGTTAGCCCTGGGGTGAGGGATTTGGGAGAAGTGGGAGGAAAGGCTTAGGAAAAGGGCTGCAGGAGTTGACAGTACCCAGGGCAGCTGTCTTCCTTACAGGTGCTGGAATGCGTGGCTCTTCCTGGAGTCTGCTTCCTTCATGTCACAGCTGGGCCCACTCTACCCCATCTCCTCCCAATGGGGAAGGCCCTCCCTACCCATTCTGCTGAAATGAAAAACACAGGTAGCTTTCGACATTAACGCTGGCTGGAATGTCTGATGTCATCCCTGGAGTCCGGAGCTCACCTCTGGGAAAACCCCACTGGGTGTGTAAGCTAACGACTCCTACCCTTTCCTTTTCCTTTTGCGAGTTCAGTTCTCGGATTCCCACCTTGCCAAGCTTTGGGAATGTATACCATCCTGTGTCTTAATTTGGATCCAAGAAGGAAACCAAGGGCTGGGGAAAATCATGGCAACCCCCTTGTTTAGCTTACTTGGTCCATTTTGAAATGTGACTACAAGCAGTCTACTTCTGACCACAGAGTCTGAACTACAGCCCCACTGGCTTGCTATGTGACCTTGGGCAAGTCCCCTGGTGGGTCCCAGTATCCCAAACTATCAAATGAAAGAGGGATATTGGACTCTGACTTGCATATGCTGTGATGGCCCTGTGCCTTCTGAATCACCTGAGGAACATGTTGGATATTCAGATTCCCAGTCCTTGTTTGCAGATCTAAGTCTAAATCTCCGGAAGCAGAGTGTGGAAATCTGTGTATTTAAAGAGCTCCCCCAGTGATTCTGAGGTGCACCCACCTATGGTAACTACAGCACAAGATGATCGGTAGTTGACCCTAAATCAGCCCCTTCATCTAACAGAAAGCTGCTCTGTGACCTTGGCGTGTCACATTCTTCCAGCTACAGGGTTTTTTTCTGTCTGTAATATGAGGGGGTTAGACTAGAATAGCTGGTCTCCGAGGGTGCTTCCTACGCTGCCAAGTCTGTGGTTCCAAACTTATGAATGAAATGTTTAACTTTAGGTCAGAGGGAGAGTGACGAACAGCCACAAGCTGGGACAAACTGTCCTCTGGGTGGAGGGAAAGGGATTGCTTCTGGTCACTTGGTCTCTTTCGTCACTCTCACACTGGGGCCCCACTGTGGGCATGTGAGGACAATCGCTAAGGTCACTCTCTGGATCCACCCCCATAAATCCCTTGGGAAATGTTCTCCCATAGGTCCATAGGCTTGAGAGCCCTGATTAGATTCGAATCCTGGCTCTCCTGCTGCCTTGCTGTCCTGCTGGGTGACCTTGGGAAAGTTACTCCATGTCTCTGAGCCTCAGGTTGGTTTCCTCTTCTATAAAATGGGGTTCAGAATAGTACCCATGTTATGTGCTGTCCTGAGGGTCCAATGCGTACTTAGTCCACTGCCTGAGACGCAGTAGGCACTACGTCAACACCAGCAATGTTCATATTATTGTTATTATTTCTTCCTTTGGAATGTGGGAACGGAAATGCCTGGTCTCAGATTTATGGCAAGGATCTAACAATATATCAGACAGAACAAGCCTGGTGGCTGGCCCATAGTAGGAGCATATTAAACGTGGTTCCTTCTCTTCCTCCTCTCACCCCTGCTCTCGTGTTCTCTAGATCCCTCCCACTCTCCCTTCCTCCTCCCCCAGGCTGCCCTACTGCCCTGCTCACATGTTTCCTTTTGGGGAATATTTGATGAAGACACTTCAGTACAGACACGTGTCTCAGGGACAGGTTACGCAACTCTGTGCTCACACTTTTTTTGAAACACCATGTGGAAGGCTTGCAGTTGGCTGCCTGCCCTCTACATCGGTGACCAGCCTGGGCTCTGGCCAGTGAGTTCCTCTCTTAGAAGGGAAACTGGAGAGAGAGCTCATTAGCTGCCTGTTTTCTCCTGCAAACTGAAAACCCCTTTGTTAGCCAGGTTGTTTTAAGTGTTGTGTGTGTGTGTGTGTGTGTGTGTGTGTGTGTGTGTGTCTGTGTTTGGGGCTGAACATTTGCTGAGTATCTACTGTATGACAGGCACTTATATAATTTAATCCTTATTTAATTTCTAAAACAAGCCTGTGAGTTGAGATACTATTAATAGCCTCACTGAACACATGCAGATACTGAGGCTCAGAGAAGGGACATTTACCCAAAGCCATGATGCCAGGGAATATAGCGCTGAACTCCAACCTAGGTCAGTTTGACTCCATACGCTATTCCTTCGCAGACTGCAATAAAAAGTGCACTGGAGGCGGGTGAGGTGGCTCATGCTGTAATTCCAGCACTTTGTGAGGCTGAGACAGGTGGATCCACCTGCAATCAGCAGTTTGCGGCCAGCCTGGCCAACGTGGAGAAACACTGTCTCTACTAAAAATACAAAAATTAGCTAGGAGTGGTGAGGCATGCCTTCAGTCCCAGCTACTCCTACTGAGGCAGGAGAATTGCTTGAACCTGGAAGGCAGGGGTTGTAGTGAGCCAAGATCGCACCACTGTACTCCAGCCTGGGTAACAGAGTGAGACTCTGTCCCACAAAAAAAAAAAAAAAAAAAAAAAAAAGGCATTGGACATTACAGTGACATACAATTTTCATCTACCTGACTTCATCTTGTTGTCGCAACAGCCCCAGGGAGGTAGGTATAAACATTGTCCCCATATTACAGATAAGGAAACCGAGGCTTGGAGAAGGAAGCAACTCACGCTCAATACAGGTTGGGGTGTGGTGTGTCTTGTCAGCTGGAATAATCAAAGTTAAAAAATATCTGGAGTGTCTGTCTTTCCACTTCAGCTTTCCACTCCAACCTCCCTGTTCTTCCCTTTACACCAGAGGGAGTCAGGAAACTGGTTTTCTGTGTTCTGTGCCTAATGATCAGGTTTTTCTGCAAACCCTCTCTCTATGTAGGGTGGATGATGCCAGGCATGACAGTGGGTGGATGGACCTCTGAGTATAACCATTACTATCCCTCAGTATCCATAGGGGGTTGGTTCCAGGACCCCTGGCAGATATGAAAAGCCAGGGAAGCTCAAATCCCTTGTATAAAATGGTATAGTATTTGCATATAATCTATGCAATCCTCCCACATTCTTTAAGTCATCTCTAAACACCTAATACAATGTAAATGTAAATAGTCGTGATACGATATTTTAATTTTTTATTTGTATTATTTTTATTGTTTATTTTTTTATTGCTGTTGTATTTTATTTTATTTTAATTTATTTTTATTTATTTTCTGAGACAGAGTCTTGCTCTGTCGCCAGGCTGGAGTGCAGTGGTACAATCTCAGCTCACTGCAACCTGTGCCTCCCGGGTTCAAGCGAATCTCCTGTCCCAACCTCCCGAGCAGCTGGAATTACAGGCGCGCACCACCACACCCCGCAAAATTTTTGTGTTTTAGTAGAGACGGGGTTTTAACATGTTGGTCAGGATGGTCTTGATCTCCTGACCTTGTGATCCACCTGCCTTGGCCTCCCAAAGTGCTCGGATTACAGGCGTGACCCACCACTCCTGGCCTCTTTTATTTTATTTTTAAGACAGAGTTTCACTCTTAATGCTCAGTCTGGAGTACGATGGCACTATCTAGGCTCACTGCAACCTCCACTTCCCAGGTTGAAGTGACTCTCCTGCCTCAGCCTCCTGAGTAGCTGGAATTTACAGGCATGCACCACCACACCCAGCTAATTTTGTATTTTTAGTAGAGACAGGGTTTCACCATGTTGGTCAGGCTGGTCTTGAACTCCCGACCTCAGGTGATCCACCCACCTCGGCCTCCTAAAGTGTTGGGATTACAGGCGTGAGTCAACGTGCCTGGCCTTTGTTATTTTAGAGACAGGTCCTTGCTCTGTCATCCAGGCTGGAGTGCAGTGGCGCTATCGTAGCTCACTGCAGTCAGTCACTCCTGGGCTGAAGCAATTCTCCCACCTCAACCTCCTGAGTAGCTGAGACTACAAGTGCATGCCACCAGGCCTGGCTATTTTTATTTTATTTTTTGTAGAGAAGGAGTCTCATCATGTTGCCCAAGCTGGTCCCAAACTCCTGGGCTCAAGTGATCCTCCCGCCATGGCATCCCAGAAGGCTGGGGTTACAGGCATGAGCCGCTGTGCCCAGCCTCACACCTTCAAGTTTTCTTACTTTGATTCTTGACCCAATCATGTACTAAACTTCCTGTCCCTACCTAGAAATTCTTTATTCTGACCTTAAAGGACTCAGGGCTTGGTTTTAAGATGAAAAGTTTTCTCCACTTTCCTTTTTATCATCATTTTTTCATTCAATCAATCATCTATTTGATAAATATTCTTCAAGCATTTATTATATGCCAGAAACTGGTCCAGGTGGTATGGATATAAATGAATAAAATGACTAAAGAGCAAATTCTAATCTCACAGAGGAGACAGAAGATAAACAAGTCAATCAATATACAATCTAGCATCAAGTAATGTCAGTATATGCAGAACACCAGCAGTGCAGGATTCTGTTATAACAGCAGAGAATGGATGAATACAATATTTCTCTCTGCTCCTTTTAGGACAGAACACTTGGGAATCAGGAACAGCCATCAGGGCTGTAAACTCAGTTGAGACAGCATGGTGAGGCAGACAGAATCAAAGAAACCTGAGTTTTAATCATGTATCAGTCACCTTTTGCTATGTAACAAACAACCCACAAATTTCAGTGGCAAACAGCAATGGATTTCTCAGTCATCGGTTTGTCGTAGGTTAGGGCAGCTTTGTTACAGTTACAGTTCTGTTGTCATTTCTCCTGTCTCAGTCTGTTTTCTCATCTTTAAAATAGAGATAAAACTACTTACTTCACAGCGTCCAAGTGAAGATGATGCTCAACACTCTGTTCTGATTAAACATACCCTCTGCTCAGGGTATGTGAGAAGTCAAATGTTCACCCTCTAGGCCAAACAGTAATCCAAAAAGTGGTCTGGGCTGCAGGTGCTCACTTAAGGAATAAGGAAGGCCATTGGCCAAGCCAATCAGTCTTGTGGGCCCCTCCCCAAATTTAGATTAGAAGAGAGAACCAGTAAGTCAGTAAAAGAGAGGTACACGTCTAGGAAAAAGAAGAGACACTCTTAAAGAAAGACCAATCAGGCTTAAAGAGCAAGAGGTAAGTCTGCTAGCCTATGGCATCATCTCAGTTCTTGATGTTTTCCTTTCAGTTTTGGTTTTTAGCCCTCTTGGTCCTCCCAATAACTCCTAAGCTTTTTCTTAAGGAGTCCTGAGTGAGGCATGTTTCCTTGCAATGGCAAGAACAGAGAAGATGCATATAAACTGCCAGCCCACAGCTTGGCATATAGTAGATCCCCAGTCTACTGTGTAACTGGCAGCTATTGTCCACTGATCAGGGAGCTGCTTAAGAACATGGACGGGTCTTGCTGGACAGAATTTATTGAAAAGCTTCTCACAGGCAAGATATTCATCAGATGCTTTTTGGATAATTGACCAAGTGAGTGAATTGCTACATCTGAGCCTTTAAGGGAAAACGTCCAAATGGCATTCATCCAATTATCCATATGACACGTATTTACTGAACGTAATTTGTGCCAGACCTTGGACAAGGTGCAAGGGATGCATTTTTGAACATGACAATGTTCTTGCCCTCGTGAAACTTACATCTGGCAAAGGAAACAGGAAATAAACAAGTAAAAGAATAAGTGCATGATGGCACGTAAGAAAAATGTCATGACAAAAAATAAAGCAAAGCAAGTGGAAACAGTAATTGGAGGTGTTATTTTTAGAATTCCTCAAAATGCCTGTGGTGGATGCTGACTCACCATGTGGACCTCGGTTTGCCTATCTTACAATGGGGGTACTGTTGGATTGGATGATTTGAGAGGATCCTTCTGGGCCTAGTATTTCTGTGGTTATGCAAGGCAGCGGCTGGACATTCCATGGCCCCTGGAAACTCCAGGCTGTCATTATCTGTAACTGGAGAGAGATTTGCATAAAGTGAGGAAGACCAGAAAGGGTTGGCACCATTCTGGGAGATAGCCCTACAGCCCAATCCCTATTCTGTTCTGAAAATAGTAATGTGATTACGTGTTATTTACCATGTGTGAGGAGCTGTTGGGGAGGGAAATAACTTGAGACTCTTATGGGGCGACCCCCTTGATTATAAAAATAGATAATACTTTGATGCTCCATATTGCACTGTAGTCTTAACATTCTTGTGGTGTTAAGAACTATAATGTCCTTCAAATTACACATGAGAGAGCTGAGGCACAGAAAGAAAAAGTGTCTTGCTCCATGCCACACAGTCAAGATTGCAGTCGAGGTCTCTCTAACTTTAAAGACTGTGCTCTTAACCTAAAACTAACATGAATGACAAAGGGATGCCTGCCCAAAGAGGACAGATGGAATCCTAGAAATCTCAAGGCAGGAAGAAATGAGAACTAAAAGAAGAAGATGATGGAGGCTTCCAGGAGAAGAGGGCATTTAAGGTGTCTCTGGATATACCAGGTGTGGACCCAGCCTTGATTAACTTTGGCCTAAGAAGTCTGAGAAAAGGGGGAGGGACACCTTCACCTCTGCTGTAGGCTGGGTTTCAGCTCATTTTTTAGCTCCATAGGAGAGGGCTGCCCGTTGAGTCCTGGATCACTTCCTTTTGCTTGAAAGGAAGCTAGTGGGAGGATGTGAAGTATTTGACCAATGACATCTCTCAGACTCACTCAATCTCAGGTTAGAATACACAGAATTGAGTGTGTATTAATGGTGCCCACCACATTACTATATTTCATTCTCCTATTTACTTCAAGAGGGAATTATCTCCATTTTAAGGCGGAGCAAAGGGACTCACAAACTTTCCTCCAATTGGCAAGTCCTGGAAACAGGATTTTAATGAAGAACTTCTGGCCCTAAACACTGTGGGTTTTGTTTGGTTGGTTGGGTTTTTGTACTTCAGCCCCATGCAGGAAATTAAGAACTCCTATTCAGTATTACAAACCTTTGAGTACTGCATTTTGTTTTTTGGAAGCCAAAGAAGAACCCAGTAAAACTTCTCAAAAATCTCAGGTTTTAGACAAATCATTTTTAACACTTTGGGGGTCAGGATCCCCCCAAAGGAGGATCCCCCAAATATCCTCTTTTTGTGGATATAAAGAAAGAATCTTAAGTTTCTTGCTCCAAGACAATTTATGCAGAGACATAACCTGCAGGAGAACTGACCATTCAAATATCCTCTGTCCTCAATCATGGAGCCCAGGTTAAAGACCCAAACATCCGCAAATAATTATACTCAAACATTTGCATCCCTTCAGAGATTCTCAGAACTTGGGGAAGGGAAAATTATTTCCTTAATTTCAGGAGGTTGAGATAGTTTTATAGAAGAACTTCCATTAACTGTCTAAACTAGCTGTTTTCAGTCTTTTTTTTTTTTTTGCTAGTGTACTCTCTAAGTAATTATTTTAAAACCATGTACTCCTTGACACAGTTTTTAGTTGATAGCTTTACATTTTTAATCAAAAGTTCATATAGTTACAAAGATTGTAATTTCTGGCATATTGTAAATGTATACACTTAAGTAAAACAATTACATCACTCTTTTAAATGTATCCAGTTAAATGAAATGCCCTAGCAATTCAATACCCACAACCATCCATTTAAAAAATACATGAACAAGCCCTTTTCTAAGAGGCATTTTGCATCGTTTCTTTTTCTACTTGAACTCAAATTTCTACTCCATGTTCCGCCACAAAATTTTATCATAATATACTTTTTTTATGCTTCAGAGGCTGACTGATGACTCTTTTAAAAAGTCCTACAACAATTTAAACAGCTTTATTAGGGTAAAACTGACATAAAATAAGCTATACATATTTAAGATATACAGTTTGGCATAAGTATATACTTACTGTGTCAGGCTGTTTGTGTTGCTATAAATACATGAGACTGGGTAATTTATAAAGAAAAGAGGTTTCATTGGCTCACAGTACTGCAGGCTATACAAGCATGGTTCCAGCATTTGCTTCTGGTGAGAGGCTCAGGAAGCTTCCAATAACGGCAGAAGGTAAAGTGGGAGTAGGCACCTCACATGGCAAGAGACAGGGAATGTGGAGGTCCCAGTCTCTTAAACAACCAGACTGAACGTGAACTGAGAGTGAGAATTCATTTATCACCAAGTGGGTAATGTTAAACTATTCGGGAAGGATCTGCCCCCAAGATCCAATCACCTCCAGGCCACATCTCCAACACTGGGAATCACATTTCAACATAAGATTTGGAGGAGACAAACATCCAATCACATAAGCCAGTCCTACAAACTTTGATAAATAATTATTAAACAGAAAAAGTAAAATTGTTTTAGAAACACCTGTCTTAATTAGGTGGCTGGGGCAATTTTTTCTCTCCAATTAGCTCACTTAAACCTCCATGAGGGGAGGCAGGGTGGCTCATGCCTGTAATCCCAACACTTTGTTATTTGTTTGTTTGTTTGTTTTTGTTTTTTTGAGACCGAGTCTCGCTCCCTCTGTCGCCCAGGTGGGAGTGCAGTGGCGCAATCTCAGCTCACTGCAACCTCCACCTCCTGGCTTCAAGCAATTCTCCGCCTCAGCCTCCCAAGTAGCTGGGATTATAGGCACCCACCATCATGCCCGGCTAATTTTTTGTATTTTTAGTAGAGACGGAATTTCACATCTTGGCCAGGTTGGTCTTGAACTCCTGACCTCATGATCCACCCGCCTTAGCCTCCCAAAGTGCTGGGATTACAGGCGTGAGCCACCGTACCTGGGTCAATCCCAGCACTTTGGAAGGCCAATGCGAGTGGGTCACTTGAAGTCAGGATTTGGAGACCAGCCTGGCCAATATGACAAAACCGCATCTGTACTAAAAATACTAAAATTAGCTGGGCATGGTGGTGCACACCTGTAATTCCAGCTACTCAGGACGCTGGGGCACAAGAATTGCTTGAACTTGGGAGGCAGAAGTTGCAGTGAGCAGAGATTGTACCACTGCACTCCAGCCTGGGTGATGGAGTGAGACCGTCTAAAAAAAAAACAAAAAAACCTCAATGAATATTGCTAGAACGAAATCGGTTTTAGCAACAGTTTTATTCCTGTTTTTTATTTTTTATAGCTGTCAAACCGTGGTGTGCTAAAGCCATCTTGTAGTGGCTCATGAAAGTCAATTTTTAGAAATTCTGTGGCTGGGTGCCATGGCTCATACCTATAATCCCAGCACTTTGGGAGGCTAAGTTGAGAGGACTGCTTGAGCCCAGGCATTCAAACCCAGCCTGAGCAACATAGTAAGACTCTGTCTTTAACAAAAAAAAAAATTTAATTAGCTGGGATATGTCTAGTCCCAACTACTCAGGAGGCTGAGGTGGGAGGATCTCTTGAGCCTAGAAGGTCAAAGCTACAATCAGCAATAATTTTGCCACTGCAATCCAGCCTGGGCTACAGAGAGAGACCCTATTTTTAAAAAAGCAAACAAAAATATTGTTAGCCAGTTGTGAAACATAACTATTATTAAAAATTAAATTATATGAGCCGGGCACAGTGGCTCACACCTGTAATCCCAGCACTTTGGGAGGCTGAGGCAGATGGATCACTTGAGGTCAGGAGTTTGAGACCAGCCTGGCCAATATGGTGAAACCCCATCTCTACTAAAAATACAAAAATTCGCTGGGTGTGGTGGTGGGCGCCTGTAATCCCAGCCACTTGGGAGACTGAGGCAGGAGAATTGCTTCAACCCAGGAGATGGAGGTGGCAGTGAGTGGAGATCGAGCCACCGCAATCCAGCGTGGGTGAGAGAGCAAGATTCTGTCTCGAATAATAATAAAATTATATGAACATACAATTATATTAAAAACAAAGGAAATAAATACTCAAAACTCATCACTCCCTAATTATCTCACTACACTTTACTGTTATCTATGCTTTTGAGATTATTTACACCTATTGTATCTGCGTGATAGAAATATTGCTCATCTGTTCTCAGCTCCATGTTCAGGGACATCTCATCAGTAGCTTGAAATCAGCCAAGCTGGAAGTACGTACACTACAGAAATTGGCAAATTAGCACTCACCACTTCCTCTAGTCAATTATCAAACACTTACCAGCACACCACTGGCTGTAAGTGCTGAGAAACTTTCTTAAAAAAGTTGGTAGGAACAGAAGGAGTTTTGTTACAGCGAGGTGACAACAGATATCTAAAATCACATAGTTATAGCTCATCAAAAACTATTTTAATGATCTATCTACTGACAACTAGATTAGGCCCTCCTGTAACTCTGTGGAAAGCAAAGATTGCAAACCATATAACTTGCAAAAGGATTTCTTATTCTGACATGAGATTTCTTCATTTTCTCAGTTTCGTTCCAAATCCTAGGGAAGCATGTTAAGAACTACTGAAAGTCACGGCTTACCTTTAAATCTGTGGGAATCCCATGGTCAGCATTTGAAGCTTGCTTTACTGCCAAGATTCACTGCCACAAGAGACTTTTATTCTTTGATAATAATCAAGGGGTGGGAAAAGGGAAGTCACTACCAATTCTCCACTCCACAAAGTGTATGAATTCATAATATGCCAACAGAGGCCAAAATGCCCTACTTCTAAGGCTCTGTTATACCCTTAGAAAGATTTATATGTAAGTCAGGGAGAGACAGGGCTAGGCTTCTTTTGTACTTTGATCATCATAGGACGCCCGCCTTCACAGGCGTCCTACGATGCCAACAGTACCTGTGCTTGGGGCCTCAGAGAATTTTACGATCTCCATATAGCACCTCCCTCCACTTCTTCCCCCCACCTGCTCCCACCAATGCACTGTTAGGAGGATAAGGGGTAAGGAGGACACACAACTTTCTCTTATAAAGGGTATAGCTGACCTAAGAAATAAAACTTGTAGACCAGTTCTCAGAGAGATCAAACTTTTGAGGAAGTTCAAAATCTGAAACATGAAGCCCTTAGAACAGAGGTCAGCTCCTCTCAGACCAGAGTCAGAGTGGTCTCAGAGTGGCTGAGGCCCACCGCCTGTTTTTGTTCAGCCCACTGCTAAGAATAGATTTTGCATTTTATTTTTTTGAGATGGAGTCTTGCTCTGTTGCCCAAGTGGGAGTGCAGTGGCATGATCTCCGCTCACTGCAACCTCCACCTCCCAGGTTCAAGCGATTCTCCTGTCTGAGCCTCCCAAGTCGCTGGAACTACAGGTGCACACCACCACACTCAGCTAATTTTTATGTTTTTATCAGAGACGAGGTTTTGCCATGTTGGCCAAGATGGTTTCGATTTCTTGACCTCGTGCTCTGCCCGCCTCGGCCTCCCACAGTGCTGGGATTACAGGAATGAGACACCATGCCGGGCCTAGTTTTTGCATTTGTATTTATTTATTTTTTTGATATGGGGTCTTACTCTATTGCCCAAGCTGGAGTGCAGTGGGGAGAACTTGGCTCACTGCAATCTCCACCTCCCGGGTTGAAATGATTCTCCTGTCTCAGCCTCCTGAGCAGCTGGGATTATAGGCACAGGCCATCACGCCAGGATAATTTTTGTATTTTGTAGAGATGGGTTTTCAGCACATTGGCCAAGCTGGTCTCGAACTCCTTTGCTCAAGTGATCCCCTGCCTTGCCCTCCCACAGTGCTGGGATTGCAGGCGTGAGCCACCGCACCAGGCCTGCATTTTTATTTTAAAATGTTATTTATTTATGTTTTTATTTATTTATGAGACAGGGTCTCACTCAGTCACCCAGGCTGGAGTGCAGTGAGCTACCCTGGCTCACTGCAGCCTTCACCTCCCCTGGCTCAAGCAGTCCTCCCACCTTAGCCACCAGAGTAGCTGGGGCCACAGGAGTGCACCACCATGCCTGGTTAATTTCTTCAAAAACTTTTTGTAGAGACAGGATCTCATTGTGTTGCCCAGGCTCATCTCCTGTTCCTGGGTTCAAGTGATCCTCCCATTCCTCGGCCTCCCAAAGTGCTAGAATTATAGTCGTGAGCCATTGTGCCTAGCCGATTTTTGCATTTTTAAATGGTTAGGGAAAAAGTCGAAAGAATAATATTTTCATGACATATGAAAATTATATGAAATTCAAATGTCGGTGTCCATAAATAACGTTTTATTAGGACCTAGCCACACTCATTCCATTAGTATTTATAACTGCTTTTGGGCTACGACGTTCGAGTTTGACAGGAATGGTAAGGCCCTCAAAACCTAAAATATTTAACCCTTTACGGAATAGTTTGCTGACCCCTGTCTTAACACTGCTGACGTCCCATTTGGGAAGTTCTGTACCTTCAGAGGCAGCACCCCGGTTTGAAGGCTGGTCTACATTCAAGATCCTAGCAAGTCCTTCCCGTCCCCGGGCCTTAGTTTCCCCAACTATAAAATGGAGTTAGACGCAGCGATCTCTGGGGACCTGCCTAGCAGTGGGTCAAATAAATCAGCGGAGTGGGAGCTCCTGGAGGGTAGGAGTAGGGGTTGACTGGGAGCCAGCGGGCGCGCGCGGGGCGGGTCCCTTGGGGTTTCCAGCTCCGCGGGCGGGCGCAGCGCCCCGCAGGCCTCGCTTCTCCTGGGGAATTCCGGGCGGGGTGCGGGCGGCGGGCCGGGGGCGGGCCGGGGCGGGGCGGGGCCCCGGCACCGCTGTCTATAAGATGGGTCGCGCGCCCGCCCGGGGCCACTAGCTGCTGCCTGCGCGTCCTCTCCCGTTCGCGGTGCCATGGCCTCCGCCCGTCTGTCCGCGCTGCTGCTGCTCTTCGTAGGCGCCGCCGCTGCCGAGTCGGTGGGTGCTTGGAGGTCCCCGGGAGGGGGGACAGGGGGCGGGGCAGGCCGGTGTTCCCTTTGTTCCCGGGAGCCTGGGATCCGGCGGGGGGCAGATCAGGGGGTACGCCGCCCCCAACTGAACACCGAGGCCCGGGAAACTTTGTTGGAAACTTTGCTCCGGGGTCACGGGCCGGTTTCTCCACGCGCCGTGCGCCCCTCGCCTGTTGCTCTTGCCGCCTCCCCTGGCTTCAGCCCCAGGCTGCGGGCTCGTTAGTGACTAAGCCGGTGTCAACTCTTCAACTCCTACACTCTCATCCCTTCCCTGGTGACCCTGGGGCAGGCTTGGAGCGCTGTATCCCTCTCCTCGCTCTCTGGGCGCCCAGAGCGGACGGTTTTAGGATCCGAGATGGCCTGGGGATGTGGGGGTGGGGGGCTGCGTGTACTCGGAAGGGGGAGGGGTTTAGGGCTGTGCGAGGCCCTCTTTCACACACCAGGGAGAACTGAGCCCTGACCTCAGTTCTGGCCCCGGCTCTGTCATTGACTTGTGACTTAGGGCAAAGTCCTGTCCTGAATCTCTTCCCAATACTGCACCAAGGGTCTGAGGGAATGGGGCAAGAGGGGACTGCTACTGCTTTAGGGTTTCTAGAAAGTTGGGGACCCTGCTTTTTCAAGGACAGAGGAGAGGAATGGCTTAGACTCAACACTTAGCCAAGAGCTGAGCCTCTGCTTTCTGCAAGAAGTATGTTCATTTTTCCTCAATTGCAGATGAGAAAGTGAAGCATCCACCTTGAGTGGGGTGAAGGGGGCAGGGGGAGAGAAGACCTCAATGAGCCCAGAGAAACCTTTCCTTCCCACTGTCCACTGGTCTCGGTCGTAGCCGTCCCTGGGCCAGCAGAAGCTCTATCCATCCCCGCAGCCATTTGAGGAGAAGGGAGGCAATCTCATCTGGGAAGTTGGGGGCATGGGAACTGCTGTTGAAGGCAAACTTGTCCCCTAGAGCCTGAGCTTTGTGCCCCCTTTGTGCCCTTTAGCCCCAGTTTTCAGAGCGAGTGAGTCCTTGGAGTTTAACCATTAATGTTAATTTCTTTGAAAGCCTTGAGGCTCCTGTTCCTCTGAGTTTACTTAGGGGGAGGTTGATTCTGCCTGCAGGCTCTTGATGAGGAATGAATGAGACCCCTAGGCAATACTACTGGCACAAGTCCAGACAGGCCATGATGATTGCAAACATTAGCAGACATTGTTCTAATAACTTTCTAATGGGTATTATCAAGGAGCTTAATTCCAACAACAATCCTACTGTGTACTGTTCTTAAACTGGTCCTGTGGCTAGAGAGGTTAGGTAACTTGCCTAGGGTCACACAGTTAATAAAAGCGTAAGTCAGATTCAAATTTAGGCAACCAGGCTTCCAAGTTGTGGCTTTATCTTAATTTTTACTCTTTGTGCTACTCCAGTGTCCCATCCTTGGTAACTCAAGACAGATTTAGAATCTGTTGAGATTTTAGGCCCGGAAGGCAAAGGAATTCTGAGGTAAAAGAAAACAAGGCCAGAGTGAAGGTGGTGACTTAACCTAATCCAACGGGGAACGAGCCTAACCAAAGTACAGTGCTCTAAACTAGGCCCAGGATATGTTGGGGTCTAGCAATTGGGGAAGCATCTGAAGGGCAGTACAGGGAAAAAGAGGAAAGGACCCAGGAGTTGCTGAGGTCACCATTTGCCCAGTCACATGCCAGTTTCCTCCCAGGGGCTGCTGAGCCTGCAGGTACTTCAGGGTGAGGAGCAGACAGCTGTGTCCTGGGGGCATTCTGAAGGATGTGGTTTGGGGGAAGTGGACCTGCCTGGGTGGCCCGTCAGGGAGACGTCAGCCCTGCACAGCTGCTTCCTGAGAAAGGTGTCAAGTCTCATCCTGACCTCAGCTCTCCCCTTCCTGGCTAATGTCACAGACCTGGTTGTAACTGGGGCACAGGGCCTCCCCTTTGGCCTATCCCCTCCCTCTTTTCTGGGTTGTGGTTGGAAAAATCAGACCTAGTCACAGTTGGCTTGGACTGACAAGATAGATGATCCAGCATGGCCTTTTCTTTTTGCAGGTGGAGAAAAGTGAGGCCCAGGGAGAAGCACTTTGCTAATAGCAGTGAGGATTTGTAGAGTACTTTTTATATGACAGATATGCTGCATTTTATCCTCACCGAAAACCTATCACAGGGGGATTCTATTATGCCTACTTTCCAAATGTGAGAGGTAAAATGGTACTACTTTGGGTTAGCAGAGAGCATCCAGGACACCAGGATCTCTGACTAGGAGTCCTCCCATTGTGGGTGGTGTTCCCCTCACTGTTCCACCATCCCCCTTACCACCCCCATGTTCTGGAAGGGAACCCAGGCTCAGTACCCAGCTGCCCTCTCCTCTGTTTGGCGGGGCTTGCTATACTAAACCAGTTCTTCCTGTCCAGCTGGGAGCATTCCCTGATCTGCCTTCCTGCCACTCCCTCTCTGACCAATTAAAGGCAGCCTTGTTTTGGGAGCCCCTTCCACCCAAAGGTGCTGCTGCCCAGGGCCACAGCCTACTTACTGACTTGGCCCCAAGCCCAGGCAGTTCTGGGGAAGTGTCTCCCACCCATCAAGTGTACTTCAGCTTAAGGACATTTCTGGTCTACTGCGTCCTCTTCTGGATTACATAGGAGTGGGCTTGGCAGCGGAAGCCTGGGGGCTTCTAGGACCCTTGAGTGAAAAGTGAGAGCTCTTGGGACTTGTTGAGCCCAGGGAGTTAGCAAACACCCAGGAAAATATGTGGGCCATGATTTGGAGAGTTCCATAAGTCGCAGGGGAGGCCTCTTTCCCCCTGGGGTGACATCCCCCACCTTGAAATGAAAGATTTGCCTCCAGAGTCCTTTCCAGCTTTGAATTTGATTAATAACTGAAATACCTGCTATTCAAAAGGGGTCTCTCTCTTGAAGGAATTAACTTGAGGGAATTAACATACTCCACCAAATTCTCAATCGCCTCCCCCTCCACCCCCACACACCCAGGGCAGGAACTCTGCTCTAGTTGTTTCTGTGAAATGCCTGTCCCCTAGTTAGTTCTCAGGAAATGCTTGCATGAATGAATAAATTCATGTATGTTATTTTATTCTGAAAGTTTCATTAATGTTATTTATTGCTAGTATGCGTATCTCCCAGTACTGTGAGGTACTATTTTCTCTATTTTTACAGGAAATGGATGCTCAGAGGAATGCAGTGGCTTGCTAAGGTCAGAACCAGGTCTGACTGATAGGGCAAGGTGGCTGGTTTGAGTGTCCTCAGAATATTCCAGATGAGGAAATTTGCTGGGTTTGAAGGTAGATGCCTTAGGTCCTACTTCGGCCTTGCTGGGTGACCTTGAGCAAACATGCCCTGTCTCTGGGTCTCAGTGTCCTCAACTCTAAAATAAGGAGGCTGGACCATTGCCTTGTAAGGGTCCTTCCTGCCCTCTAGAGCCCATTGATGAGGGGAGGGGCCCTTTCCTGGCCTCCTTGATAAAGAGTCTAAACAAATCCCAGTCTCAGAAGAGAAGTGGGGGTGGGGGAACATTCAGCTCCTGCCATCCCCAGCTCCTAGAAACAGAGGACTTTTCCAAGGACTTGGAGTGCTGAGCCGGCCTGAATGAGGAGCTGGGAAAGCCAGGCTGGGCTCCCAGCCCCAGCTCCCTGTTGGGAGAAGAGGTTGAAGCTGTCCTTCAACCTCCTGGTCTAGGCAGGCAGGTGTGAGTTCCAAATAAACGCTTAACATTGGGATTAGGGGCCGGACCATGCGCCGTGAGTCACTGCCTGCTAGTGTAGCCTGACTGAGTCACCCATTTCCTTTCAACCTCATGGCTAATAGGACAGCTCTGTGGTGGGGGTGTTGGAATGGGCTCAGAGTTTTACCTCGTCCTTTGGGAGTCACTGTTTCAGTGTCCAGGGCCTTGAGGGGACATGCAGGAAGCTGAGTCCTGTACCTTCACAGCCCGGTGCCTGCGTGTGGACCTTGACCTTGTACGGTGTGCAGCCAGTCCTCAAAATTGGGCTTTAGACCTCTGCAGAGCAGGTAGTACTTTTTTCCCCCTTAAGGCAAACCAAGGCTGCAACTGGCCTGCATTATTTCATGGAGCAAAGCTGGTGTCGTTCAGGTGCGGTTTGCCCCCAGGATTCTCTGATGTTTGTGATGCCTCCTCTTTGCTTCCTGGGGCTGGCCAGAGGGCATTGAAACTTCGGTTTCGTGTTAGGCAGACCTAACTCCAGACGTGCTAAATCCACGTCTTACTAGCTACATGAATTCGGTCATGCTGCTCAACCTCTGAGCCCAGCCTCCTGGTCTGTTAAGAAGATCATGATATCGGGGTGGCGAAGCTTAAAGGAGACGACAGACTGTAGATAAAGGCACCTAGTGCCATGCCTGGTAGGGAGGAGGTGTTACTTAGTGACAGTTGCCTTCCATGCCCAGGCCACCTTCATGCCAGGGGGTCCTATGTCTGAAGATTCTGAGCCCAGGTCTCCTGGAAAGCTTTCTCCCATCCCCTTTATTTACCCCCACAGCTGGGAGGTGGGAAGGTAGAAGTCTAGGGTGGGGCTGTTGGAGTCCAAATCTCCTATTTGTTTATCTTAGAAGTGGGCTGTTTGCTAATTATGGAATGAGTTGATGTTTAAACAAGAACTAGCTCTGGGCAGCCCCACCTCTCCTGCTGGGATCTGCTCAGCCCTGTGCGGAACCGTTTGCAGCCTGGAGGGAGAGGGGGCAGGGGGGTTGCCAAGGCTACTGGACCACTCTGGACACTGCCAGGACTTAGGGTCACCCTCCTGTGCTGGAGGGGCAGTTTCTAGTCCTAAGGAGGCTGAGTGACTTCAAATAGCACTTTGAAGGGTGGGGTGTTTGTTGGTGGACTGAAAAGGTACAGTGTTCTCAAAAGCCAGTTTCTTGTGTGTTTTCACTGCATGGTGCCCTAGAGAGGGAGGAGAACACATATGTCAACAGTTAGGGTCTCATTTAACCTTGGAAGAACAAGCCTGACTTCGTGGGCTGGTTTGTCATTAACTAACCCAGGGGTGACCTTTGGGCGCATTCTTGCACCTCACTGGGGCCTCTCTGGCCCTATCTGCTGAAGGCTGGGTGACTGGAAAGAGGGTACAGAAAACTCAAGCCCCCATCCTAGCTCTGCTGCTCACCCAGGGACATACACAGTTAATAAGTCACTTCGTTGATGTGAACCCCAGTGTCCTCTATAAAACACCTGTGACACTCAAGGGTCATAATCGGTGTTTGGCAAACTTGTAAAGGGCTGGCTTTGTTAGCACCTAGACAAGGGTTCTTAACCTGGCCAGACTTTGGCTCTGGGGAGGTGGTGTCTGTGCACATGTTGAAAATGTAAACTGACAGTTACAGTTATTGGGGTTCAGACTTTTTTATCCTTTTCAGGGGGCTCCAGTACTCCCTAAAAGGTCACTCTGATCTCAGCAGGTCTTTCTGGCTTTGACCTTCTACAGTCATCCTTCCTCCCTCCCCCACTTCCCAGACTGGTTCAAGCCTCCTGTTTCTCCCAACCCCCACCCTCAGCCCAGACCTTCCTATTTAGTGGCTGCCACCCCTCCGGGCTGCATCTCGCCCCTCCCCCATCCTCCAGGCCCCGGAGCTCTGCTGCTCCAGTTTTCTCTGGCACAGTAGAAGAGGCTGCTGGTCAGGTGACACCTGGGGTAATGGAAAGGGGAGGCAGGGAGAGGCTGGTATGTGTGGAAACAGTGACTTGGTGAAGCCCAGCAGTCAGCGGCCAGGCCTGCGGGGACTGGCGGTACCACTCTAACCTCTGGGCATGGGGGTAGGTGTGGCACATGGCAGCCCGGTTACCCAGAGTGGGGATACTCCTTGATTTGGGGAAGCCCTGCTGGAGCCATCTGTGAGACAGACTGCCCAGGTCTGGAGCATGGCTTCCCCGGGGGGCGGTAGGGGAGGCTGGGAAGGGGCAGGAAGCCAGCACCCAGGGCTGATCTAATCAGTCAAGACAAGGCTTCAGCGTGGGCTCTCTACTCTGCTCTGAGAACACAGAAGGTTTGTTTACATCCCGAGAGCCTCCCTGGCCCTCGGATCCAGCAGGGATTTCGGATCTGCTGCCTAGATTACAAGCTCCAGCTTCAATGCACCTCTGTCTCTGAGGCCCTGAGGGAGGCAGCCCCCTCCTGGCTGTCTCCACTGGTAATCGGAGCAATGCCCAGCTTGGTTACTGGGCTGGGACAGAGAGAGGCTTGTCTCTTTGAGACCTGTCTTTTATAGATGGGGAAACTGAGGCTCAGAGAAGAGAATTGTCCACGATCATCCAGGGAGTTAGGGAAAAGGGTACTGGATTAGCTCCTGGCAGGGAGATGTCCAGAGACTCCCGAACCCTTCCCCCATTTCTAGCTGGCACCCTAGGATCCTGCAGTTCTTGCTAGGGAATGGGCTGCCCGGAGGCTTGGTGAAAAGCTGGTTGCTGGCTGTGCCAGGGCTGGCTGTCTCCTGAGTGATTGTGTTCAGAGTAACCCGACCTTGAAGGGGACATTTGAACCCTCACTCCACCCCCACTCCCAGACCTGGTTTAACTATTCAGGTATCAGAGCACCAGACCAAGAATTGGTGTGTAGGTTTTTTTTAACCTTCTAGGTTTTTTTTTGTTCCTAAGTAGAATTTCAGTTGTTTCTGGTTACTGCCATTTGCTCCTTCGGGGAAGATAAAAATCATCTTTACCTCTATCTGCTTAGGACAGGTGGTCAAAACTGTGTCACCTCAGGCAGGTCTCTGGCCATCTCTGTGTCTTTTTTTTTTGTGCACAGTCTGAAGGGACCTGATTCGCTGTTGAAAAGTCTCTGGGCTCAGAAGCAAAATGATAACCCATTATAGGTTACATTCCTTTACAGTTTGCAAATCACCATCTCTCTGTCCACAGACTAGCTTCCTTCCAGCAATGGAACTGCCTCTGTACGTTTTCCCAGGTCTCTGATCATCTGAGCACTAATCCCACTGGCCAGGAGGAAGGCAGGTGGGGGTTAATCACAGCCACTGTTCATTGATCACCTGCTGTGTCCCAGGCCACGTGCCGGATCTCTTGCACACACGAATGCATTTCACTTAATCCTCATCACCCTGCAAGGTGCTACCAGCCCTAGTTACAAAAGAAGAAACAGGATTTCAGAGATGAAATAAACTCCCAAGCTCATATAGTTAGGAAGTGGCAGGACTCACACTTGTGAGTTTGCCTTTATGCACAACCACTCTGGGTGGTAGAATCACAATGTGGGCCCCAGGTTTTAGCCATTCTGGGGAATGTGTGGCCCTTAAGAAGTGGGTGGGATAGGGGAGAACAGTGACTACTAGCGCACGCTGCTGGGGGTCTCCTGCCAGAAATCACTCTGGTGGGTCCAGGAGTTGGAGCCTCGGGCACTCACCATCCCCTTTCCCTACTAAATTTGGCTTGCCCAGTTATTACCCTTCTGGTCTTGTCTCCTGAAAGAAGGGTCAAGTGTGTCCCTGCCCCTACCTCCCCTGGGAAGGAGCCAGATGGGGGGAGGCTCTCATTAGTTCACAGTTATCCAAGCCCTGACCCTGAACTCCTCCCTGGCGCCCCAGCCAAGTTTCTGTTCCTTTGTTTAAGCAATATCATTTTCACCTCTGTTTACTCCGGGGCAGGAGCAGGGATGCCCTGGAGCCCTGGCCCAGGTGGCGTGTTGCGGACTGGCTGGCGGGTTAGGCTGGAGAGATGTCAAGAGTGGGCGGCAGTTAGAAGCCTAGTTGTGGTTAGGATGTGGTCTTGAGAGAGAGCTGGATTTGAATCCCAGCTCTATTGCTTTCTAGTTGCATGACATTGGTTAAATGACTCAGCTGAACCTTAATTTTCTCATCTGCAAAATGGGTAGAGCACCTTGCAAGGCTGTTTTGCCAATTAAATGAACTTGTATAAACAAAGTACCCAGCATGGTGCTTGGCAGGTAGTGGATACTCCTTTAGTTGCTCATGCTTTTCCTGGGGTGACAGAAGCCATAGGATTTGGGGATAGGGTTGGGATGGGACCTTTTCGTAGGTTCATGCCTATAGCCAAAGAACTAGATGGGAAATCTAACTGTAGTGACAGCTGCCGCCTGTGGATTTGCTGAGACCCTTACGGGCAGCCAAGACCCTTGAGGGGAAGAGGAGACAATTCCAGTCTGAGAGCCAGGAGACCTAGGTTCTAAGTCCTTCTCTGCTGCCAGCTGCTTGGATGACCTTGACAAAGTCCCTTGTCTTCTTGTCTGTTTGCTAGGTTGTAAAATCAGATGCCGTCTGTTGGCAGGTGTTAGTTTCTATAGAACAAAAGAGCACTTGCCCTCCCTTCTTTCTCCCCAACAGTCTGGGGCAGAATCTAGGATTTCTAAACCCCCAGGCACCCATCCCAGATCCCCACCAGCCACAGGGCCAGCTGCATCTGTGGGACCCAGGCCCACAGCCCTATTTTTTTATTTTTTGGAGACAGGGTCTTTCTCTGTCACTCAGGCTGCAGTGCAGTGGCACGACCGTAGCTCCCTGCGGCCTTGACCTCTTGACCTCCTAGGTTCAAGTGAGCCACCCACCTCAGCCTCCCAAGTAGCTGGGACCACAGGTGTTCACAACCACATTTGGCTGATTTTTATAGAGATGGGGTTTCACCGTGCTGCCCAGGCTGATCTCGAACTCCTGGGCTCATCCTCCCACCTTGGCCTCTCAAAATGTTGGGATTAAGCCACTGTGCTCGGCCACCACTGTCTTATTAGTTGGTAATTTCTGTTGCGTGTTCATGAAAAGGAAAAAGATACAGGGAGACTTGAGGGCCCAGGGAGGGTGCCTGTGCATGTACACACATGAACACACGTGCCTGGGCAAAGGTGGAGTGAGCTGAGCAGAACAGACCACATTCTTAGCCAGGAGCAGGGTGGAGTCCCTTTCTGGTCAGGGCTGGGCCTGGCTGCTGGGTGGCCTGATTCTTCAAAGCCACCCCAGACTGAATGGGCCTTATCTGAAAAGCGGGTGGAGGAGAGGAGGGCTGTTGGTGCCTTCCCAACCTTTACACAAAAAAAGAGCGATCGCCCACAGTCCCGCGGGGTTTGGTCTGGTCTTGCTGGCTGAGTCCTAAATGGCTCTTACCCACCGGGGAGTTTCCTTCCCTCCTGTCAGAGGTCATGGTGGAGAGAGGTCCAAAACAGGGCAGAGAGTGGGTTTCCAGAGCTCCAGGAGGGACTTCATTCCCTGTGTCGTCTCATCACTAGTGGGAGCTGGAAGGAGTTTCTTCTTAGCCCCTTGACTGGCTGTAGGAGGGAAATCCTGGGCTCATCTAAATGCAGCCTTTGAAGACTCCATCCTTTCAAAGTTTGGAATAGGATTAAATCCCTGCCGTGCCACAGAGCCCCGGGGTGACTTTAGACTAGATTCGTTTCTGTTTTGGAAACCCTGTGCAGAAAAGAAGGGTTAAGGATGAACCGGTGCCCTCGAAGAGGGCTGAGCTGGGGATCTTGGTTTCAGCCTTGGTTTTGCCGCTGACTTGGCTGCAAGATCTTCACACCCCACTTGCCCTCATAGCCTTCATTTCTCTAATGTGAAACGGAGGTAATTCCTGACGGTCAGTGGGCACGCTAATCCCATGGGTTGTTTTGAAATACTCCTTAGCACTTTGACGTACTGAAAGAGAGGCTGATGCATAAACAACATTCCTTGGCTTCTGGGGGCACTGAGGGGTAGAGAAAGGTCTCTCAGCCTAAGACAAGTCTTGTAATGGAACTACAGCCCCAGCTGGGGACTGTGACCCTGTCAACAAATTGCCAAAGTGTACCTTCTTTCTTTCTCCTGGCTGGATTTGACCCCCACTTAACAGGGCTTCCTTGGAGCCTGGGGTAGGCTGATGACCCAGTGTACATATGTGTTCCTGCATGTGTTTATGTGTTTGTGGTTAAAGCCCAGGTGAGTGATGCCTGGGTTCTGGTCTAGTGTGGCTAATTCCTGCTTGTGTGACCTTGGAAGAGTGACTTTACCTTTCTGAGCCCTTGTTTTCATCTTTCCAAAAACAGACTATAAAAAGGACCTAGACAGGCTGTGTGCTTGGTTCAGGCCTGTCACTTGGGCTCCTGGGGGATCTGCAGCAGGAGATGGAGGTAGGAGCACAGGGACCCAGCCCTTAGGTACAGGCACTTGGGTAGCCACGAGGAGCTTTCCTCCTGCTCTGCCAAACCAAAGCCACAGGCACGGGCTATGTGCGGGGGCTTAAATTCCAGCACCAGCGGCCCAGCAGCTCCTGATTCCCGAGCCATGAAGTCATCTCTGACCAGGGCTTAACCTCTCTGGCTTCCCACCCCCACGGGTGCCAAGCATTCAGCAGAGATTCTCCCCACTCCCTGGGGTGAGAGTGATTCCTGCCCACTTCCTTCCCTGCAGCCTGACCCTGCTCTCTTCCGGGAATCCAGCATCCTCCCCCTGTGGGGGTGGAAGAGGGAGCGTGAGGTCAGGTTCCACCTGCCTCTCCCCGGAAGCCCAGTGGCGGGAACACAGGAGTACCTCCCAAGCAGCTTTCCTGAGCCTCTCCTGCAATGACAATAGCCTTATCTAAGGGACAGATGTTCCTTCTCAGACACCCTCCTGTGTCAATGGCAGTCTCAGCTGAGTGAAGGACAGTCTGGGATGTCTGAAACAGAGACCTGGCCTCTTTCTATCCTGAGTTATGTAGCGAATGCTCTGTATGACCTTGGGCAAGTCCCTGCCCTGTTCTGGGGTCAAATCCAAGTTGTGTGAAACGGGAGGACAGGAGCTTCCTGGGTCCTGGCATTCTGTGGTTCTAGGCAGACACCCGGCTCCTGCAGTTACGGGGTCTGGGGGAGATGGGATGTCTTGCAGCAGGAGGGGCATGGCGTATTGAACTTGATGAAAAACCCCAACTCTCCTGGCAAATACTAGACACTTTCATGTTTTAATTAGTAGAATAATGAACTTTGCTCAGAGCTGCTATTATCGGGGCAAACAGAAGCCTGGGCCCAGAAGCCGGAGAAAGGGTGATGGGCATCCACATGTTTTCTGTGCCCTTGAGGGATCTTTGTTCACACTCCATGGAACTACAGGCTGGGAGCGGGGTGACTGATATACTGTAGGGCTGCCCTAGACCTCTGATACTTTCCTTTTGAAAGCTGTTTGGTGGGAGTGAACCTGAGACTCTGTCGTGATCAGCTGTGTCTCCACAGGGTAGCAGCTGAAGGACACTTATGGGTACTGGAGTGGATGGTCAGGGAAGGCGGGGATTGCGCCTCTCGGGGTCTGCACTGTGCTGGCAGCAGAGTAGATCTGTGGGAGATGTTTGGAAGGCAAGACTGAATCCAGGAGTGCACTTCTGAGTCATCAGGTCTGGGCAGCACCCTGACCTGAGGCTGTCCTAGGGTGTGTGTGAGCCAGCCCTGTCTGTCCCAGCCCAGACTGACTCAGCTGGGAAAAGTGTCCTGGACTGGGTAAGACCGGAGCCAGCAGCCCACTCTCTGCCCTGTGTGAATCAGCGGCTGCTACATCACAGAGCCCTGGAGTGGAGCATCCCAGGGCCCCGTGCATGGGACTCCCGGCTCTGAAGTCAGGCAGGCCTGTGTGTGCAATCCTCACTCTTCCATCTGCCAGCCATGTCACCAAAAGAAAATGACTTCCTGGACTGTAAAACTAAGTTAATAACATGCCTTCAGAGTTACTAAGAACAGGGCCTGGCACATAGCAAGTCCTTGGTAAATGATACCTAGCCATATTAATAATTTGATTATTACCTCAAATTTGAATATTATAGGATGTAGTGGGGCCCGGGCAGGAAACTGATGACTTACTATTTTTATATTTTTTGAGACAGGGGTCTCACTCTGTAGCTCAGGCTGGAGTGCAGTGGCACGATCTTGGCTCACTGCAGCCTCTGCCTCCCAGGTTCAAGCAATTCTCCTGTCTCGGCCTCTTGAGTAGGTGGGATTACAGGTACATACCACCGTGCTCGGCTAATTTTCACATTTTTAGTAGAGATGGGGTTTCACTATGTTGGACAGGCTGGTCTTGAACTCCTGACCTCAGGTGATCCACCCGCCTTGGCCTCCCAAAGTGTTGGAATTACAGGCATGAGCCACTGTCCCCAGCCTCATTTACTATTTTTATTTGCCCAAAATGGGAAAGAGACTTGCCTAAGGACACATGGCAAGTTAAAGGGAGAGTGGGATCGAGGACGCAGGTCTCAGACCGTGGCCTGGTCTCTTCCTAGTTTCTGAATTCCCGCTTCAGTAGCTTTCGGGGTTTGACTGTCACAGAGCATGGTGGATGTTGGCTGATGTGTCTCCTTTCTTTATCCTAGATACGAGAGACTGAGGTCATCGACCCCCAGGACCTCCTAGAAGGCCGGTACTTCTCCGGAGCCCTACCAGATGATGAGGATGTAGTGGGGCCCGGGCAGGAACCTGATGACTTTGAGCTGTCTGGCTCTGGAGATCTGGGTACGGAAGGTGTGGTGTGCAGGTGTGGGCACAAACCTGGAGGGAGTGGTGGCCTCACCGACCAGGAGGGTGACCATGCCTTGAGACTTGGATTTTTGTGGGGCTTTTCCTGAAGTGCCTTCCTCCTTCTCAAAAAAAAAAAAGGGGGGTGTGGGGGGAGTTAAAAGTAACTGGATTAACTGTTTCCATCCCTGAGAGCCCCTCATGGGCAAGTTGTGTGCTGCTTTGAAGTCACTGGTAGCTCTGGGTTTTCTGAGCTCCAGCCTGAACCTCTCCTCATAGGTTCTTCTCTTTGCTGCAGAGCATGGTGGGGGTGGGGTGAGGGCAGGATGGGTGGCAGGACAGGGTGGGAGTGGGGAAGGAGGACCCAAAGAGTGCTTTCCTTTCTTTGAAAGGAAAAGTTCCAGCATGGGCAACATGGTGGGAGCTTGGCTCTACAAAAACACAAAAATTAGCCAGGCGTGGTGGCATGCATCTGTAGGAGTCCCAGCTAATTGGAAGGCTGAGGTGGGAGGATCCCTTGAGCCTAGGAGGTTGAGGCTGAAGTGAGCCGAGATCATGTTACTGCAAAGAAAGGAAAAGTAGCAGCTTAGAAGTGGGGATGAGGTGGGAGGGGGCATGAGTGAGCAGAGAAGTGATTGGGAAACCAAAAACAAGTATCTGCTTCAGAGGGGATGGGGGTGGGTGAAGGGCCCAGACAGCTAATGAGACGTGCCCCTCCTTTGTGCAGGGAGGTGTTAATAATTGCAAGTTATAGCTTTGGAGTCACTCACATAGTCCTGAGTTCAAGTCTCCACCCTGTGTGAACTGAGCCTCAGTTTTCTAATCTGTATAATGGGAATACTTAAGACAGTACATCAGTGTTATGCGAACTGAACTGATTTAAAGCTTTTGGCACACACCAAGCACTCAGTAAGTTTTTGAAAAAAATAAATTTTATGGCTGGGCATGGTGGCTCATGCCTGTAATCCCAGCACTTTGGGAGGTTGAGGCGGGCATATCACGAAGTCAGGAGTTTGAGACCAGCCTGGCTAACATGGTGAAACCCCGTCTTTACCAAAAATACAAAAATTAGCCTGGTGTGGTGGCAGGTGCCTGTAATCCCAGCTACTCGGGAGGCTGAGGCAGGAGAATTTCTTGAACCCGGGAGGTGGAGGTTGCAGTGAGCCGAGATCGCGTCACTGCACTCCAGCCTGGGTGACAGAGTAAGACTCCATCTCAAAGAAAATGAATAAACATATAAATAAATAAATTAATTTTATTATGTGCATTTAAGGCATACAACATGATGTTATGGGATGCGTATAGATAGTAAAAAGGTTACTACAGCGTACCTAATTAACACATTCATCATCTCACATAGTCACCCAGTAAATGTTTTAATATTGCAATTGGAGTTTCCTTCTCAAAAGTTAATTCTCTGAGGATCTTGTTAAAATATAGATTTTGATTCAGTCAGCCCTGAAATTCTACATTTTTCTTCTTCTTTTTTTTGAGATGGAGTCTTGTTCTGTCGCCCAGGCTGGAGTGCAGTGGCACTATCTTGGCTCACTGCAACCTCTGCCTCCTAGGTTTAAGCAATTCTTCTGCCTCAGCCTCCAAAGTAGCCGGGATTACAGGCACCTGCCATCATGCCCGGATAATTTCTGTATTTTTAGCAAAGACATGTTTTATTATGTTGGCCAGGCTGGTCTCGAACTCCTGACCTCAAGTGATCCACCCACCTTGGCCTCCCAAAGTGCTGGGATTATAGGCATGAGCCACGATGCCTGGCCTTGAAATTCTACATTTCTAACCAGCTCTCAGGTGTTGCTGTTGGTTTTTGGATCCACACTTTGCATAGCAAGGGTTTGGAGCTAACGAAGCCTTTGCCCAGCTGCCAGCTCACATGTTCCGGTGAAAGAGCCAGGGGGTGGGCCTTAGGAGCCCCAGATGGATGACTGAGGTGTAGGGATAGGGAAGCTCCCTTGGTGGACACTAAGCATTTGACAGCTAGTTGTAAGGTGGAACTCCCACCAGCCCTGGCTGAAGGGGTCGTTTTCCTGGGGTAATGGACCTCACACTCACACAGCTATTCTGACCTTACAGATGATTTGGAAGACTCCAAGATGGGCCCTAAAGTGATCCATCCTTTGGTAAGTAGCTACATGCTTCCACCTCTTCCACTTTGCTTATCTATAGCCGACTTATTGGAAAAGGCAGAAAATGCAGCCCCCACAGGCAGAATAAGTGAGGGATCTTACCCCACTATGCAGGAAGGCTTTTTAAAAATCTGACCCTGGGCTGAGCATGGTGGCTCAGGCCCGTAATCCCAGAACTTTGGGAGGCTTGAGGTCAGGAGTTCAAGACCAGCCTGGGCAACATGACGAAACCTGGTCTCTACAAAAAATACAAAAATTAGCCGGGTGCGGAGGCCTGCGCCTGTAGTCCCAGCTACTTGAGAGGCTGAGGTGGGAGAATGGCTTAAATCCAGGAGGCTGAGGTTGCAGTGAGCCAAGGTCGTGCCAGCGCACTCCATCCTGGGTGACAGAGCCAGACCCTGTTTAAAAAAAAAAAAAAAAATCTGGTCCCAGTCTCATTTTGTAGGTTGCTGGAAGGCCATCCTCCCTGCAGGAGTCGTCACCATCAACACCAACTCCTTTTCTGTACATTTATAGCTATTTCCTAGCATTGATATAAAAATATGTATACAGGCCAGGTATAGTGGCTAACACCTGTAATCTCAGAACTTTGGGATGCTGAGGTGGGCAGATCACCTGAGATCAGGAGTTCAAGACCAGCCTGGCCAACATGGTGAAACCTTGTCTCTACTAAAAATACAAAAAGTTAGCCAGGTGTGGTGGCGTGCATCTGTAGTCCCAGCTACTTGGGAGACTGAGGCAGAAGGATAGCTTGAACTCAGGAGGCAGAGTTTGCAGTGAGCCGAGATTGTAACATTGCACTCCAGCCTTGGCAACAGAGTGAGACTCCATCTCAAAAAAAAAAAAAGAGGTATATATATAATTCTATGAACTGCGTTTTTTACTTAGAGTGGTCATGAGTATTTCCCTGAATAATTAAATGTTCTTGTCATTTTTATAGGCTGCATAATAGTTTACTCGATTCCCTTTATTGATGGAAAAATGGTTTATAATTTCTTAAATTTTAAAATTAAAACACTGCAGCAAGCATCTTTTTTATTTTTGCAGAGTGGTGAGTTTTCCAAGAAAGGAAGGGGAGGGCAATTCCCAGAACTGGGGGTCCTCCCCTTTTTAGACCACATAGAATAACTTCCTGACTTTGCCAGGGGTTTGTAAATTGTCATGGCGCTGATTGGGACTGTCTCTTAGCATGCTAATGTATTATAATTAGTGAATAATGAACAGCAAGGCCGACTAGAGGTCAGTTTTGTTGCCATCCTGGTTTTGGTGGGTTTTGGCCAGCTTTTTATTGCAACCTGTTTTATCAGCAAGGTCTTTATGACCTGTACCTTGTACTGACCTCCTATCTCATTCTGTGACTTAGAATGCTTAACTTACTGGGAATGCAGCCCAGCAGGTCTCAGTCTTATTTTACCCGGCCCCTAATCAAGAGGTAGACACTCTGGTTCAAACACCTGACATTTCCCTTGCTCCCTTTTATAAGAGAACCCTTAATCCTAAGGGTTGCAGAGGGACAAAGATCCATCTTCTGTAACTTCTTCCTGCTGAATAGGGTAATGATATTCCCTCTTGTATCTACAATAGAGAGAAGCTCAGTCAGAAAGCGCCAGTATGGTGAGGGCCGTTCATAACTCTTAGTTCTGACAAAAGGTGATATCCAAAGTCCTCCAATCAGTGCTGCAGTCTCTTTCCTTTGGGTCGGGGTCTCCTCTGTCTTATCCCTTCTGTGGTTCGCCAGAAAGATGTTACCAGAAAGCGGTCTTGATCCAGACCCCAAGGGAGAGGGTTCTTGGATCTTGCACAAGGTAGAGTTCAGGGTGAGACCATAAAGTGAAAGCAAGTTTATTAAGAAAGTAAAGGAATAAAAGAATGGTTACTTCATAGGCAGAGTAGCTACAGCAAGCATCTTGTACACAGTCTCTGAAGAGCTCCTTACGATAGAGTTTCCAGGGAAAAATTGCCACCTTTAAAGGGCAAGCAATGTCTCAGGTTTTGCCAAATTGCTTCCAGAGCAGTTGCTCTAGAATAACCATTGGCCAGCAGTGCCTGCGAGCACCTGCTTCCCTTTTGCCTTGGTCACATTCATTTTTCTTTTCTTTCTTTTTCTTTTCTTTTCTTTTCTTTTTTTTTTTTTTTTTGAGATGGAGTCTTGCTCTGTTGCCCAGGCTAGAGTGCAATGGTGCGATCTTGGCTCACTGCAACCTCTGACTCCTGGGTTCAAGAGATTCTCCTTGTAGCTGGGATTTAAGGTGCCCACCACCATGCCCAGCTAATTTTTTTATTTTTTAGTAGAGATGGGGTTTCATCGTATTGGTCAGGCTGGTCTCAGACTCCTGGCCTCAGGTGATCTGCCTGCCTCGGCCTCTCAAAGTGCTGGGATTACAGGCGTGAGCCAACGTGCCCAGCTGATTGCATTCATTTCTCATTTGGGACAGATATAGAAAAGTTGGGGATAAGGATTTTGGCAGCATAACTGTGGAGCGGCTGTTGCCAGTTCCTGCTCCAGGACCACATGGTTTAGCTGAATATGGCAGAACCAGATCCTCTGCCTGGCTGAATGTTCCTGTCCCCTGCCCTGAGTGTCTCCTAAAATATGCTGAGTGTCTCTTCCCCTTTCCACCCATCCAGGTGTCTCTAGATAACAACATCCCTGAGAGGGCAGGGCCTGGGAGCCAGGTCCCCGCCGAACCCAAGAAACTGGAGGAGAATGAGGTTATCCCCAAGAGGATCTCACCCTTTGAAGAGGGTGAGGATGTGTCCAACAAGGTGTCCATGTCCAGCACCGTGCAGGGCAGCAGCATCTTTGAGAGAACGGAGGTCCTGGCAGGTAAGGTCCCATGCTGTTTCTAAAATGCCTTGAAGGGGGAAAGGGGGCTCCAGGGCGGAGAGCACCTGCAGGCAGGGATGCCTCCAGCCCATGAGGCTCCTTGATTCCCCTTCCTTTTGCCCACTTAGGCTGCCCTAGAACATTGAAAGACTACGCCTCCTTATGGGGTGGCTCTGACTGCAGCCTGATGGAGGGAGAGGAAGAAGTGCCTATCAAAGGCTTCTAGAAAATAGGCATTGAGTCGATCCCTTGCCTTAAGTTCTTTTCATTTATTTTTCAAAGGACTTTCACTGTATGGGTTTGGCATCAGGGAATTAATCATTAAAAGTTAATTTCCCTTGAAAGTCTGGAGGCTCCTTCAAATTGGGTTATTTTCCCCTTCCCCTACTCTATCACTTGGCAGCCTTGTGACTTTGGCCGAGAAGCTTTTGAACTGGATAAGCCTCAGTTTCTTATCTGTAAAATGGGTACAGTGATACCTCCTGGGGTTGATATAATGAGTCCATGAAAAAAAAAAATATGAGATCACTTTGCACACTGTAAAGAGCTGTTCTGATTTGTTAATGTTGTTTGTCGTTAAATTGTCACTGACCCCTTCAGTAGGTGAGGCACAGGGTGTCTTCATGTGAGAGCCTCAGGAAACAGAAGTTTGGCCTCAACCGAGAGTTCTTTACTGGAATGTGCATTGTGAGGAAAGATATGTCCCAGGGTGTTGTCAGCTGGATGGAGGGAACTCCCCAAGGTCATGCTGAGGGTCAGTCTGGATGAACTGGCCTGGCAAGTGGGCACCCTGGGCCTATGCTGGTAACTCCTGTCTCCTGGGAATCAACAGGGCCAGCAGCTCCAAGGAGGCTTGAGCTATAGGGAAAGAGCCCTGTGCCAAATGTCAGTGGCCTGGCTTCATCCAGGACAGATGAAAGGTCTCACCTGTCTCTGGTAAGGAGGGTCCTTGGGGGCACAACCCCAGGTTACTGGGCCCACCTCAGCCCTGACCCTGGCTTCTTGGCATCTCAGCCAAAATTCTTTTTACTTTTCTTTCAAAAGTAAAAAGATTTGATTAAGGTTTTGGATTTGCATTAGGTTTTGCTTTAATTAACTAAAAGTTCTATGGCTTCTAAAGAAAAATTTGAAAACCACTGATTAATCCAAGCAACTGCTTCTTATACATGGGGAGACTGAGGTCCAGGCTTTGGGCCACATAGTAAGAAAGAACTGAAGCCAGTTTATCTGTTGAATCTTCCATTTGAGAATTATACAAGCATAAGAGCCTTATGTGAAAAGTTACGTTGTTAGCTGGTGAGGTGGAATCCCCCTTCCAGAAGCTTTATTCAGCACCCAGGAGCTTGATGAAATGCTTGTTATATGCTGTATGATTCCTGTGCCCTCATTGAGTCCCTACAACACAAAACTGAGTCTAAAGAACTTATATGAAGTCACAAAGCCAGGAAGTGGTAGACCTGGCATTTAGACCTAGGACCACAGTCAGCTTCTGAGCCTGTGCTTGAAACTTGACCCTGTGGGGTGTCCCAGCACAGACCCAGGGCCTCATGGAGGAACTGGGGACATCAGAGGGAAAGGTGATAGAGACAAGAATAGGGTTGATGTCTCATATTCCATGTGCTGTCTCTGGCACCTCCTGGGGGTACTTTTTTGCTGCTTTTTCATAGGAATTTTTTGCTGCTTGCTCATACCTAAGAAAGAACCTTGCTTGAGTCCTCTGTGCCACTCTGTCCCCATTGTGTACATAGATTTGTAGTGTGTGCAGGGATGGAAAATTAATCTTCTTAGCCTAAGACCGAATTAGGGGACTCAATCTGCCACAGAAGGGATTCTGTGAGGCATCCCTGCCCCTAGCAAACAGGAATGAGTCATTCAGGCCACCTGGCAAAGTGGACAGATCAGACCCACCAGACCCACTCAGATCCCATCTTTGCCCGACACCAGCTTGGTTCTCCTCTTGGAGCCTGAATGTGTCATTTACTCAGCACCTCCTGTTGTGTACACCTGATTCAGGGGGCTCGGGACACAGATACAAACCTCAGACCTTTACAGTGAATGAATCTTGAGAATATGCTATGCACTAGGAGCTGTTCTAAGCACTTTAAGTGGATTAATTTATTTAATCCTTAGGATAAATGTATGAGAAAGGTATGGCTGTTTCCATTTTGCAGTGATGGAGATGAAGGAAACTTGTCCCAAATCACACAGCCAGGAAGTGGGAGAGGTAGGAGTGGAAACCAGGCCTTAGCTACTGAGTTCTGTAGGTAATTGTAGCTTAAGAGCTTGGAAATTAGTATGTTCTGGATGTGTGCACTTTGGATGTACCTACCTGCCTATGAAGTATAGGCTGTCTAGGTAAATACGCACACAGGGAGAGCTAGAAAGTGCCCCTGTGCTAAGGACTGCAGGATAAATATGTCTACAGGGATTTCCATAGCCTGCCGCTTTGCTTTCTCCTGTTCCTGGCTCAGTTAGTGTTAGGCTGTTGCAGGGAAGTCCGTTTGGTGTTTGGAAAGAGCCCAGGCTTTAGACTCAGGCAGATGTGGGTTAAATAGTGGCCTTGTCACTAGCCCTGTGGTCTTCAGTGACTTAAAATGCTAACAACCCCCTTCTTATAATTGGGGCCATGAGGTCAACTTAAATAAGGTATTGGCCGGGCACAGTGGCTTATGCCTGTAATCCCAGCACTTTGGGGGACTGAGGCAGGCAGATCAGGAAGTCAGGAGATCGAGACCATCCTGGGCAACATGGTGAAACCCTGTCTCTACTAAAAATGCAAAAATTAGTTGGGCATGATGGCATGCACCTGTAGTCTCAGCTACTCAGGAGGCTAAGGCAGTAGAATCACTTGAACTCAGGATGGGGAGGTTGCAGTGAGCCGAGATCACGCCACTGCACTCCAGCCTGGGTGACAGAGCGAGACTTCACCTAAAAAAAAATGGGCATCAACTTGCCTGGCGCAGGCAGTGGTGACGGTGAGGATGTCTGGTTGTAAGAGAACTGACGGGGAAAAGAGAGGTGTTCATCCCTAGGTCCTGATGAGGAGCTCTCACCCCTGCCTCTCCTCTCTCCTCTCTCCTCTCCAGCTCTGATTGTGGGTGGCATCGTGGGCATCCTCTTTGCCGTCTTCCTGATCCTACTGCTGGTATACCGCATGAAGAAGAAGGATGAAGGCAGCTATGACCTGGGCAAGAAACCCATCTACAAGAAAGCCCCCACCAACGAGTTCTACGCGTGAAGCTTGCTCCTGGGCACTGGCTTGGACTTTGTGGGGAGGGAAGCCAGGGGATTTTGAAGGGTGGACATTAGGGTAGGGGGAGGTCAACCTAATACTGATTTGTCAGTATCTCCAGCTCTGATTACCTTTGAAGTGTTCAGAAGAGACGTCCTCTTCTACTGCTCTGCTAGGTTCTTCTTGATCTTTGGGCCTCAGTTGCCCTGGCAGAAAAATGGGTTCAACTTGGCCCTTCTGAAGGCAAGCCTGGGATTGGATCATGTCTTAAACTTCCAGTTAAGAATCTAGGTCTGGCCTCAAGCCCATACCGACCATGCTTCATCCAGAGCTCCTCTGAAGCCAAGGGGCTAATGGGTGTTGTGTGAGTCCCGGCCGGATGTCCGCCCCCAGTGGCCTTCCTCCCTCCCTTTCACAGCCTGTCTCTCGGCCAGGAACTGGGGGAAGGACCTAGAATCGCCTGCATCTTGAGATGTCTCCGCAAATGGGTACTTGTGATCACACTACGGGAGTCTCTGTGGTATATATCTTGGGCCATTCTAGGCTCTTTTGAGTGACTTTTGGAAACCCCCCTTTTTTTATTTGGGGGGAGGATGGGGAGAAGAGCTGAGAGTTCATGCCGAAATGGATTTATAGAATATTTGTAAATCTATTTTTAGTGTTTGTTTTTCTAATGGTTCATTCCTTTGTGCAGAGTGTATCTCTGCCTGGGCAAGAGCGTGGAGGTGCTGAGGTGTCTTCAATCTGCACATTTCCACAGCACCTGCTAAATTTGTATTTAACGTTTTTTTTGTTTTTGTTTTTGTTTGTTTCTTGAAAATGAGAGAAGAGCCGGAGAGATGATTTTTATTAATTTTTTTTTTACTATTTATAGCTTTAGATAGGGCCTCCGCTTCCCTCTCCTCTCTTTGTTCTCTTTCATTAAACCCCTTCCCCAGTTTTTTAAAAATACTTTAAACCCCCCTCCTGATGATCTTGGCCCTTTCTGAAGCTGCTTCCGCTTATAAAATAGCTTTTGCCGAAGCATAGTTTTTTTTTAGCAGATCCCAAAATATAATGAAGGGGTTGGTGGAGTATTTGTGTCTGTGTTCTTATATTATTATTCTTCCCCGGTCCTAGAAAAATGGATAAATATATTTTTTCAGGAAATAGTGTGGTATTTCCAGTTTGATGTTGCTGGGTGGTCGAGTGAGTGAATTTTCACGTGGCTGGGTGGGTTTTTGCCTTTTTCTCTTGCCCTGTTCCTGGTGCCTTCTGATGGGACTGAATAGCTGAGGTGGATGGTTCTGTCCTTCCTGCCTTCTGTTTGGGACCCAGCGGGCGTGCTTTGGTTTGCTTTCTTCAAGCTCTAGCCTGTGCTATTCAATACAGTAACCACCTGCGGCTGTTTAAAGTTAAGCCAATTACAATCACGTAAGATTAAAAATTCCTTCCTCAGTTGCACTAACCACGTTTCTAGAGCCGTCACTATATGTGGCTCATGGCCACTATATTCACAGCAGAGAGCATGTCCATCTATTGGACAGCACTGTTCTAGAGAACTAAACTGGCTTAACGAGTCACAGCCTCAGCTGCGCTGGGACGACCCTTGTCTCCCTAGGTAGGGGAAGGGGGAATGGGGGAGGGCCGATGAGGCCCCAGCTGGGGCCTGTTGTCTGGGACCCTCCCTCTCCTGAAAGGGGAGGCCTGGTGGCTTAGCCTGGGCAGGCCGTGTCTCTTCCTGACCCCAGTGGCCGGGGTGAGGGGAATCATCCTTCCTTGCTGCACCAGAGGCCATTAGCTCTTGTCACCACCCCCACCGAGGGTCCCAGCCGGCTGGATCCTCTTCTGTCCCCCACTGCCCTTTTCCCCCCTGGGCTGAGTTGGAGCAAGCACCTCCTCTGTAGGCACCTCTCACACTGTTGTCTGTTACTGATATTGTTTTTGATAAAAAAGATAATAAAACCTGGTACTTTCTAGACTGCCTGCCTCTGTCCTTTTAGTTCACAACAAGTCATCCTTTTGGGGCTCTGCACCCCCTTGATCTCAGTGGAGCATGAAGAAACTCCCCGGACCAAATCCCCTACCGGGTGCCAGACATGCTGGGGGTGGGCAGGGGGTGGGGGCAGGGATGTAAGAAGGCAGGAAGGGGCCTAGAGAGGGGGGAAGACACCAGAACATGCACGCTGATGGCTTGCGCAGCGTGTCACCCCTATGTCAGGGTTTTGTTTAGGTGGCACTGTGCTGAAATAGCAAACACAAAAATCTTTTTTTTTTTTTTTTTTTTTTTTTGAGATGGAGTTTCACTCTTGTTGCCCAGGCTGGAGTGCAGTGGTGCGATCTTGGCTCACTGCAATCTCCGACTCCCAGGTTCAAGGGATTCTCCTGCCTCAGCTTCCTGAGTAGCTGGGATTACAGGCATGCACCACCATGCCCAGCTAATTTTTGTATTTTTAGTAGAGATGGGGTTTCTCCATGTTGGTCAGGCTGGTCTCAAACTCCCGACCTCAGGTGATACACCCCCCTGGGCCTCCCAAAGTGCTGGGATTACAGACCTGAGCCACCTTGCCCAGTCCAAAAATCTTTGAATTTAGTCGCCAACCAGAGAAATCAGGTTTCTCATGAAAATCCAGATTTCTTGCTTTTCTTGGGAAAAATAACCTAAAAAATTGGCCACTGTCGGCCTACCTGGCAACAAGGGAGAGCTGCTGAGCAGCAGGCACCCATCTAGAGGTGGGCTCTCTATACCAGTCTCCGTTTGCTTCACTCAGGGTACCGCTGCAGCCAGACTAGCTGGCAGCCTCCGGAAATAGCACTGGCCATCTCTCTTGACCATCATAACAACCCTGTGAAGTGGGCAAGATCCTTGTTACCAAGTGGGCAACCTGCCCCTAGTGTGTCTGCAGAGTCGAACCTTAATTCCAGGTCCTTGGACATGGCGGTCTTCCTTTGGCACGATGTTGCCCAGCACTTTGCTGGGGTTGGGGAAAGGATGCGAAGAGGAATTGGTAGTAGTCGGAGCAAACCCTCACATTCACACAGTGTGGCCAGGAACCCATTCTTGGGGCTTTATACCTGAGCCCATTTAATTGTCTGAGCTCCATAGAGTAGGAGCTATTAGTAGCCCCATTTGACAGATGGGGAAACTGCATCCAAGAGGTTAAATACCTTGCTCAGTCCGGTGCAGTGGCTCATGCCTGTAATCCCAGTACTTTGGGAGGCAGATCACTTGAGGTCAGGAGTTCGAGACCAGCCTGACCAACATGGCGAAATCCCGTCTCTACTAAAAATGCAAACATTAGCTGGGCATGGTGGTGGGCGCTTGTAATCCCAACAACTCAGGAGGCTGAAGCAGGAGAATTGCTTGAACCCAGGAGGTGGAGTTTGCAGTGAGCTGAGACTATACCATTGCACTTCAGCCTGGGCAACAGAGCGAGACTCCATCTCAAACAAAACAAAACAAAACCTTGCTCAAAGCTATACAGCTTACCAGTTGTAGAGGTGGGATTTGAACCCAGGCAGTCGGGCTCTAGACGCATTGCCTATCAAGGATTTTATATCACCTAAGGCCTCCTTTCTGGGGGTTGTTTCATGCTCCACAAACCCCATCTGAAGCAGTCAGTCTGGTCTCAAATCCCATGTCAGCCTAAATCTCTCCTGAGACTTTGTTCCGCTGTTTCTTTGAGTCCCATGAGGTTGAGAGGTTCTCTGTTCTTGTAACTTGTCCTGTTGAAGCCCCTCACATCTGTTAGATCTGTGCTGTCCAATATGGTAATCACTGGGCACTATGGCTATATTATAAATTTGAATTAATTACAGTTTTAAACATAAAAATTCTCTTCTTAGTTGCACTGGGCTCGTTTTAAGTGCTCACTAGCCACATGTGAGTAGTGGCTACTGTGTCAGGTGGCACAGACACAGAACATTTCCACTTGCAGAAATTCCTGTTAGGGCTGCTTTGGATGGTATGAGGCTGTGAGTCAGGACCTCTGGGTTTGTGTTTCAGCTTTCACCAGCTGTTTATTTATTTATTTTCAGACGGAGTTTCACTCTTGTTGCCCAGGCTGGAGTGCAGTGACACAATCTTGGTTCACTGCAACCTCCGCCTCCTGGGTTCAAGTGATTCTCTTGCCTCAGCCTCCTGAGTAGCTGGGATTACAGGTATGCGCCACCATACCTGGCTAATTTTGTATTTTTAGTAGAGGCAAGGTTTTACCATGTTGGCCAGGCTGGTCTCGAACTTCTGACCTCAGGCGATCCGCCTGTCTTGGCCTCACAAAGTGCTGGGATTGCAGGCGTAGAGCCACTGCCCTGGGCCTTACCAGCTGTTATCTTGTGCTCCAACAGCCTGTAGGGAGGTAAGTCAGAGCTTAGTATACAGTGAGTTCTCAATATATGGTGTTATTATCATCGGTGCCATCTTTTTGAGTAAAGTATTACCTTAAGAAGGCTCGCATATAATCTATTGATATTTAAAATTACCCCCAATCTTAGGGGCTTGTAACAACATAAATATTATCTCACATTGTTTCTATGAGTCAGAATTCAGGAGCATTAGCTGGGTGATTCTGGCTCCATCTCGTGAGGTTACAGTCACAGCATTGGCCAGGGCCTGCTGTCATCTGAAAGCTTGACTGGGCTGGAGGATCCACTTCCAAGATGGTTCAGTTACAGTTCTGACAGCTTGGTGTTGGCTGTTGGCAGGAGGCCTCAGTTCCTCATTGCGTGATCCCACATAAGGCTGATTGACAGGCCTTGTGGTGTGACAGCTGACTTCTCTCAGAGCAAGTGATCCAAGAGACCCAAGTGGAAGCCATAGTGACTTTTATGACTTAGCTTGGAAGTCACCCACTAGCTCTTCCATCATATTGCCTGGGTCACACAGGTCAGCCCTATTCATTGTGAGAGGAGACTACCCAGAGTCAGAAGCACCTGGAGACAAGACTCATTGGAAGCCATCTTAAAGGCTGGGTGGCATAGCCCCATTGGTGGTCAACCTCTCTGTCTGGAGAGCCAACTCTGATTGGTATAATATTATTTCTGAGAATTGGGCGGTGGATGCAAAATGGATTTTGGATACTATTAGTCCACTTTTTGGCCTTTATTTTTATTTCTTGAGGTAGAGTCTCACTCTTTTGCCCACACTGGAGTGCAGTGGCATGATCTCAGCTCACTGCTACCTCTGCCTCCTAGGTTCAAGTGATTCTCCTGCCTCAGCCTCCCAAGTAGCTGAGATTACAGGCACGAGCCATGTTCCCAGCTAATTTTTGTATTTTTAGAAAAGACAGCATGTTACCGTGTTGTCCAGGCTGGTCTTGAACTCCTGACCTCATGCGATCCACCTGCCTCGGCATCCCAAAGTGTTGGGATTACAGGCAAGAGCCACCAGTCCTGGCCAAAATGTAGTCACAGGTTTAACTAGTTTTTGGTTTGTTTCCCAACCTTGATTAAACTCACTAAGTTTAGGGGAAAAATCTTATGTTTTGGCCCGGTCTCGAATGAGGGCCCTTTCGTGTGTGAGGCGAATGTGATAACCACTTAATACAGAAACCAGGCATGGGTCCACGTTTTGTTCATAATCTTGCCAATCTTCGGAGGCAGCAAAGCATGGGACAATACCTGCATGGGGTGTGGGAAGGTCTACAAGCGAAACACATCTCCCTTCCAGTGATTTGCTACGTTGTTTGGGGAGAAGACAGAATTCTAAGATGGCCTGCAAGATTTCTGCCCCATGTTATATACAACATATATAATTCTCTCTCCCTGAGGACCTGTAAATATGACAGGATGCCACAAGGTTTATGATTAGGTTACATTAGATAGCAAAGGTGAAAGTGCCCAACTGATGGCCAGCAGTCAGCCGTAGTGGGGGCTTATCATTTTGCCCTCTAAATGCATTATTGTGTCACCCCTACTCTGCCTGCCTTTGTCCCTTGGGGTCTGGAACAGAGCCAGGCCTCTCTAGGGGGCCCTTTTGGTGAGTATGCTTAGAGCTGACCTGTGACAAAACCTTATAGACTTTTTTGTTGTTAGTTTGTGTTTTTTTGACACAGTCTGGTTCTGTTGACCAGGCTGGGGTGCAGTGCCACAATCTCGGCTCACGGCAACCTCCACCTCCTGGGTTCGAGCAATTCTTGTGCCTCAGCCACCCAAGTAGCTGGGATTACAGGTGTATGCTATCATGCCTGGCAAATTTTTGTATTCGTATTTTTATTTTTTTGAAACAGAGTCTTGCTGTGTCACCCAGGCTGGAGTGCAGTGGCGTGATCTCAGCTCACTGCAACCTCCACCTCCTGGGTTCAAGCGATTCTCCTATCTCAGTCTCCAAGTAGCTGGGATTACAGGCACATGCCAGCCACAACACCCAGCTAATTTTTGTATTTTTAGTAGAGATGGGGTTTTACCATGTTAGTAAGGCTCATCTTGAACTCCTGACTCAGGTGATCCACCTGCCTCAGCCTCCCAAAGTGCTGGGATTATAGACGTAAGCCACCGGGCCCAGCCTATTTTTGTGTTTTTACTAGAGACAGGGTTTCACCATGTTGGCCAGGCTGGTCTGGAACTCTTGAGGTCAAGTGATCTGCCCGCCTCAGCCTCCCAAAGTGGATTACAGGAGTGAGCCACCACATCTGACCAAAACTGTATAGATGTATTATGGGTTTCACTTCCCTTAAAACCAATTCCTCTCTCCCTTGGCACCTTCACAGGTCTGTGCCCTCAGCTGTCTGTGCCCTGCCCAGGGAGGGAAGGTATCAGATAATTTTATCTATGCTGTAGTTATAACTTAATAGAAGTTAAGAAAAGAGAGAAAGAGAGAGAGAGAGAGAGAGAGAGAGAGGGAGAGCCAGTCCAAGGTCAATACTTAAACTGGGCAACTAACTTGTTAATAATGGTGGAACACCAGGCAGCATGAGAGCTGGTAAACTGGGAGGTCTTGGCCTTGTCCTCACTACATGCCCCATCCTCACCCTCTGCAACACACACGTCACCTACACACAGCAGCGTGGGAGAATGAGAATTAAGAGAAACTCAGAGCCCCAGATTTAGTGGTAGGAGTGCAGGTTTCGAATTAACTGTAGGCTTTGCCATCTGCTGTGGCCTTAGCCTCCTATCTTAGAGCCTCAGTTTCCCCATCTATAAAATGAGGAGGAAATACTGAGTATGGCAGTGGCTCAATCCTGGCTGCTCACTGGATTCATATGGGAGGGTTTCAAACAATACAGATGTCTGAGCTCCACACCCAGAGATTTTAATAGAATTGTTCTGTGATGTGGCCAGTATATCTAATTTTTATAGCTTGGTAAATGATTCTAATATGAAGAGGATGAAATTAATCCATAAATAGGTTTTAGTGTTTGGAAATTCCTTGGAAGTATGTAGAATCGTGTGTATAAACCCCCAAAGGGTCTCCCTCTGTCACCCATGCTGGAGTGCAGTGGCACAATCACAGCTCACTGCAGCTTCTACTACCTGGGCTCCAGTGATCCTCCCACCTCAGGATCCCCCTGCCCCCACCCCATAGCTGGGACTACAGGCGTGCACCACCACACCGGCTAATTTTCAAATTTTTTGTGGAGATGAGGGGAGGGTCCTGTTTTGTTGCCCAGGGTGGTCTCGAACTCCTGAGCTTAAGCTATCCTTGCGCCTTGGTCTGCCAAAGTGCTGGGATTGAGGCCTGGTTTTTAAATTTAAATAAAATGAGCATTTAATCCTTGGGTGGAGAACAGTGCCACCTGCTGGTTTCACTTTGCATTAGCAATACATAAATATCCACCAATGCAATATAATGCAATTCGCTGTTTATTGAGCACCAGCTCAACACGCAAGGCATCTGGATGCACCCTTTAGGACATGCAGAGATAAGAGCTCCTTTCCCCATGAAGCTGACAGCCTAGAGGGGACAATGGGCATGTACGCAAAACCTTTGAGCCACAGTGGGCAGCCCACATGGTCCCACTGAGGTTCTGTGGGAATATAAGAAAAATGGGGCCAGGGCTGGCTTCATGGGCTTGCAACCTGTGCTGGAAGGGCCCTGCACTTGGTTTTATCATCTCCTGTGGCTGTCTTGAAATTCTTCTGATTTATTTTTTTTTTGAGACGGAGTCTTGCTCTGTCGCCAGGCTGGAGTGCAATGGCGCGATCTCAGCTCACTGCAACCTTTGCCTCCCAGGTTCAAGTGATTCTGCTGCCTCAGCCTCCTGAGTAGCTGGGATTACAGGTGCGTACCACCACGCCTGGCTAATTTTTGTGTTTTAGTAAAGACGGGATTTCACCATGTTGGCCACGATGGTCTTGAACTCTTGACCTCATGATCCACCCACCTCGGCCTCCCAAAGTGCTGGGATTACAGGTATGAGCCACCTCACCCAGGTTTTTTTTTTTTTTTTTTTTTTTTTTTTTTTTTTTTTAGATCCTGTGTTCAGTCAAATTGAAATTCTTAATAATTTTTGAACAAAGGACGATTTCACACTGGGCCCCACAAATTATATAGCTGGTTCTACCTGGAGTAGTTTGGGAAATTTTGGAAGAGAAGACGTAGACCTGGCAGGGCAGAGCTGGAGGGAGAGGAAAACAGGACACTTATTGTAATGCGGAAGGGGAGGTGGGGTCCTCAGGCCTGGGTGGCCAGGTGGTGCGGGGGAAGGAGCTAGAACTGGTGCTGCAAGGCAGGTGGAGAGGGAAAGGGCTTTGATGTTAAATGGCTTGAGGCTCAGTGCAAGGAAGCCGCCAAGGACAGCTTCAGCAGCTGCAACTCAGAAGGGAGGCCAGGGCTGGAGCTTTGGTCACAGACTTCCAGATGCATATCTTGGTGACACTACAGGATCCCCTGGGAGGGGTGAGGACTAACAGCTCTGTGGCTGGTCCTGGGCTTTTGGTCCAACTTAGATTATTGGCTTCTGAGACTCCTGCTTTGGCGAGCGGTGGAGGAAGACTTTAGGGGCAGGGCTGGATGATGAGCGCCTGAGCCCCAGTTCCCCATGTGGTATACTATGACCACGTGGCTGTCTGCTTCAACACTGCCATGGACCGCACTCATTTCAGGGACATTTCCCATTCAACTCATTCCCTGCATTCCTGAGCCAAGATTCACATTCAGGGGCCACAGGCTTCTTCCTCACTCTTCACAGTGGATTGCAGCCTGATGATGATGGCAGATGACAGGACTTAATCAAGACTTTGGGAAGCCTAAAGAGTATACCGCATTTCCTCTTCTCTGGGTATTGTTAGTTTCTTCTTTCTCATGGGACTTTCCATATTCTGGGGGAGGAGTTTTACAGGAAATGAACTCTTTCTTAGGAGGTCAAGCTCTTCTCCAGAGGGTTAGAACCTGGAACCCACCTTTCAGACCAGTTTTCCCATCAGGCACCACCAGAGGCTGGTACAGGTGGCTGGCACCCGTGATACCTATCTGTGTCCTTGATTCCAATAGCCCAAGCCAGTGTTCTGCCTTTTTTTCTTCTTCTTCCCTATAAAGCACAGACTAGGTAGACGGTGGGTAGGCTGGTGAGGAATAGATTGTGATTCTGTCCATCAGCCCCATGCTGAGAGGCCCCTCTCTCAGCTACATTACTGCCTAGTCAATCCCAGGAGTTCTGTCCAGGGCTATCCTGGGAAAACTTGGTTTTGAAGGGTCCTGTGGTCGCCTCTGGGCCTGGGCTGCATCCTTGCTTGGGATGGAGAGATAGTAGGGTAACATCCCCAGGACAGGGACAAGAACTCAGGATGCCAGCTGCCTCTGAATCCAGTTCCTCCTCCAGAAAAGGTAAAAAAGGCAGCCTCTCTGCTCCATCAGACTTGTGGTTCTTTGTTTTCTGTGCAGGTCCTCTTTTTGGTATGTGGGTGTGAGGATGGCGGGAGGCACACTTGGGGAGGTGACTCATACACCGAACTCTGCCTTGGATAGGGGTTGATTTTAACCCCTGATCTTCAGGACAGCTGGGTCTGTGAAAGAAGTGACTAGGGGACAGTTAAAGCGACAAAATCTCCTCACTGTCCCAAGCACTTGCCCAGCCACCAAAGCTGTAGGCCAGGGAGCAAACACGGGCAAGAGTGCTATGCCTGGCTACAGTAAGAGAGAGTCTAGGGAGGAGCAGGTCTTTGTGCTCCAGGGCAGGGCACAGTGCTCTAGGTGGGAACTGGTGCCCCAGGTGAGACCCAGTGCTCAGAGAGACCCGGTGCTCCAGGGGGATCTAATATTCCAGGCAGAACCTGATGCTCCAGGGTCCTGGCGTCCCAAGAGCTTGCACCCCATGCCTGAGTGTGTGAAGCTGTGTGTTTTCTTTTCAAGAGCGGACACAGATGCTTGGAGGGTAAATGTTCCAGACTTGGCTTCTCCGGGCATGTGAAATTGTGTGTGAGAGGCAGGGGGAGCTGGAGAGAGAAAAGGACAGAGGGACAGGACCACACAAATAGATCTATAGATGAAGTTACTATGGGGCAAGGGAGAGAGAGAGGTTTAGAGATAGAGCGCGAAGGGATGAAGACAGGAAGAGCCACACACGATGGATACCAAGACCGCGCCACTCAGGTTGTGTCTTCCTGAATGTGTAAGGACGAGGGAGTGACCCGGGTAAGAGCCACCAGGCGCAGTTTCTAGGGTGAGCCTTCAGCTGCCCTTCTGCAGCAAAGGGGCAAGAAGCAGGGCCTAGGACCCAGAAGCACATCCCTGCGCCTGGCGTGGGCGCAGCCCTCCGCGATGGGCAGCCAGGGCGCCTGGGCGCGCCTAAGTCTGAATGAAGAGGTGGAAGTTGGTGCGCGTGAACTCCTGGTGGATGCTCTCCAGGAGCGCGTCGGCGCCGGTGGCGGGCTCGGGGGTGCCGGGGGGACCCGGCCGCGCGCTGTATTCCGGGGTGTAGGTGAAGGAGAAGGCACTAGGGTAGAAGAGCCCGTCGGCGCGCACCAGGCTCACGGGCACTGTGATGGGAGCGCGCAGCCAGCGCCAATCGCTACCGAAGGCCGCCACGTCCGGCACCACGCACACCAGGGACCGCGGGCTCCTAGGGGTGGGGCACCAGGGTGAGGGCTGCGGCGACTCGGCTGACGCGTGCGCCGCACCCCGCCAACGCTCCCGGGGGTCCAAGGTTGCTGCCTCCCCACTCCGTACCTGTACATGGTTTCTGCTTCCACGTCCCCAAACCACACCTTGAGCCCCGCGTGGAAGTTGTCTCCGTGGAGCTCCAGCGTGGCCACGTCGCCCCCGCCGCTCAGCTGGGGGAGGGTGGGACCAGGTGAGGTGAAAGAACGGAGCAGGGCGGGAACCTGCTGCCCTCCTCCCACTGGCACCCAGCGCAGGAAGGTACCCCCCCCCGCCCAACGCCCCTAGCGCAGCTTCACCTCGAGGGTGCTGATGAGGGGCACCGGAGTGACCGGCTCCCGCGTACACGCCAGGCTGGTGCTGAAGGAGAATTCCACCGCCTCGGTGCCGATGATGGTCCAGCAAGAGCTGTCGTTCAGCAGAGCCCTGTTCGCCTCCTTGGGGCAGGGAGAGGCCTGGGAGGAGACCCGAGGGGACCAGGCAGAAGCTTCTCATGGTGGCCACCAGCGTGGGGAGCCAGCATGGCGCGTCGGCTTCTGCATTAGGCCAACTGGATACCAATCCCAGGCTCTGGCGTTTACTTGTCCCTTCAGCTTGGACAGTGCCCTCAAGTTCTCTCAGAGTTAAGTAAGCTCGTTGGGCTAGCTGATTTCTTTCCCCTCCCTCCTTCCCTTCCTTCCTTCTTTCCTTCTTTCTTTCCCTCTCTCCCAGCCCTCCTCCCTTCCTCCCTCCCTCTCTCCTTCCTTCCTTTCTTCCTTCTCTCTTTATTTCTTTTTTCTCTTTTCCTCCCTTCCTCCCTCCCTTGTTCCTTCCCTCCTTTCCCTCTTTCCTTCCTTCCTTCCTTCTCTTTCCTTCCTTCCTTTCCCTCTTTCCTTCCTTCCTTCCTTCTCTTTCCTTCCTTCCTCCTTCTTTCCCCTCCTTCCCTCCCTCTCTCCTTCCCTCCTTCCCTCCTTCCTTCCTCTCTCTCTCTGTCTCTTTCTCTCTGTCACCCAGGCTGGAGTACATTGGCACAATCTCAGCTTGCTGCACTCTCTGCCTTTTGGGTTCAGGTGATTCTCCTGCCTCAGTCTTCTGAGTAGCTGGGATTACAGGTGTCTGCCATGACACCCAGCTAATTTTTGTATTTTTAGTAGAGATGGGGTCTTGTCATGTTGACCAGGCTGGTCTCAAACTGCTGACCTCAAGTGATCCTCCCGCCTCAGCCTCCTAAAGTGTTGGGACTACAGGCATGAGCCATTAAGCCCAGCTTGGGCTAGCTGATTTCTAAGGATCTTTTTTCTTGGGATCCTAGAATTCTGTGTGGCTTTTTAAATTTTTTTTAACATTGCGCAATTCTATGCTCTAATAATCTACAATTTTAATATTCTTTGGGAAGGAATATTCTTTGGGAAGGAATAATACTAGCTATTTTTCACATATTATTCTATCTCCTAACATTCTATGATAATATTCTTTTGGGAGTAATACTGCTTAATGACAATTATTATTTTCCATATTCTATAATTTCCTACATTCTGTGTCTTTTATCTATGCTTTGAATAGTCTTTGCTCAATAATTCTCTGCTATTACCTATGATTTTTATTTACATTCTACAATTTTATATCTATCTATCTATCTACATATATATATATATATATAGAGAGAGAGAGAGAGAGAGATGGAGTCTCACTCTTATTGCCACAGATGAAGTGCAATGGAGTGATCTCGGCTCACTGCAACCTCCGCCTCCCAGGTTCAAGCCATTCTCCTGCCTCAGCCTCCTGAGTAGCTGAGATTACAGGCACCTGCAACCACGCCCAGCTAATTTTGGTATTTTTAGTAGAGACAGGGTTTCACCATGTTGGCCAGTCTAATCTTGAACTCGTGACCTCAGGTGATCCGCCCACCTCAGCCTTCCAAAGTGCTGAGATTACAGGCGTAAGCCAACCACACCTGGCTAGAGTCCCAATATTATATGACTCTAAAATTCTTTAGGAAGGAATATTGCTTCACACTATGACTTACTACTATTTTCCTACATCCTATGATTCTGTCCTGGGAGTCTATGATTTCAATGTTCCGTAGGAGGCAGTACTACTCAGGAAGTAGCAATCATGACCATGATGATGACCTTACATTCTGTGGTTCTCTGTATTCTCACTTTCCAGGACACTTGGTGCTGGTATTCTCTGCTTCTTACCTGAAATTGTACCACCTTCTCTGTGGCAAGGCATAAGTAGGTACCTCCCCCTCCTGGGGGACTGCCTGGAAACTGGAATGCACACTTGTGCAGCTGGGAGATGGGCTCATCCACATCTAGGAGTGCACACTGCTTGGCTACTTTACGGATGATCTGCAGTGGAAGGGTGGTAGGAAGAGTGATGGCGAGCTGCCCAGGTGTCCAGAGGCTGCCCTCCCAGCCAGCTCTCTGCTACTCCAATAGCCACATGGGCACTAGTGGATTCTCCCTGCCCTATGACTTCTGTCTGGTCCCACAAAAGGCTGAGTGAGAACAGGTGTCTTCATGCTTTGGGGCCTCACTCTCCAGCCCAGCCCACGTGTGCCACATTCTCTGCATGGATCTCAGGGGACCCGTCCAGGCATGCCCTCCCTTCCTGTACCATGGGGGGTAATGTGATCCCGGTGACTGTGCAGACGAGCTGCACCAGGGAGCCGTAGCGAACGTAGCCCTCTCGCGGTGGGAAGTCTCCTGGGGAAGAGTGCCCATCAGCTGGGGGTCAAACAAAGGAAGGGGCAAGGTTTTCAGGGGCCCCGAAGCTTCTGCTTTAAACTCTGTCTTCTTGTCTCTGGCTCTTCCTCACATCACACATGGGCCTTGCAGGAAGGGGTGGTACTCAGGGGAGCAGCTAAGACTGAAGGGTCTAATTCTGGAGGGGTCATTTGAGGCCATCCTCACAAATGCCCACCCTGGGGAGAGAGGTAGGGGCAGGCAGCTTAGTTGATATGAGGGGAAAGGACATGGATAATGGAGTCAGAATAGCTTGTATCAGTCACCAGCTCATGGGGACTGTGGACAAGTCTTTTTGTGTTTCTGAGCCTTAATCACATGGGGCAGAGTTGACCTTCCTTAAGGAGTCATGGTGAAGGTTAAATAAGCTAGTGCATGGGAAGCGCCCAGCCCCAGGGGCTGCAGATGTCATTACCCAGGTGGAGCGTGAAGGCAGCCCACTGTCGTGCACTGGCCACAAAGGCCCCGTCCTGCACAGAGAGGTAGCGTGTAGAGACCGTCTGGGATCGCAGGCGGTTGAAGAGGGAGACCTTTGAGCCGGAGGATATGCACACTGTGAGGGCAAGGGTGAGGGTCAGGGTTAGGGTTAGGGTCAGGGTTAGGGTAAGGGTTAGGGTCAGGGTTAGGGTCAGTGTTAGGGTTAGGGTTAGGGGTGCAGCCAGTGCATTGTCCTGGCCTGACTTGGTCCCTTGGACTTTCCAGATTAATTTCCAATCCTCTGTCTCCTGTGCCAGCCTGGCTAATATGCCCACGGCCTAGACACGCTGGGCATTCACAGTTCACAGTTTACGCCTGGAGGAGTCCCCTGAGATCCATGCAGAGAATGTGGCACACAGGGGCCGGGCTGGAGAGTGAGGCCCCAAAGCATGAAGACTGTAGTACCGGCGACAGTCCTGCTTCAGAACATTTGTCTGCTCCTTTTGCTGCCTGGATATCTTTCAGTTCAAGAAACAAAATTAAAACACCCTTTTCTTTTTGAGACAGCACCTCACCCTCTCACCCAGGCTGGACTGCAGTGGTGCTATCACAGCTCACTGTAGCCTCGACCTCCTGGGCTCAAGCAATCCTCTGATCTCAGCTCTCCACGTAGCTGGGACTGCAGGCGTAGGTCATCATGCCCAGCTCTTTCTTTTCCTTCCTTCGTTCCTTCGTTCCTTCCTTCCTTCCTCCCTCCCTCCTTCCCACCCTTCTTTCCTTCCCTCCCTCCCTCCCTCCCTCCTTCCTTCTTTCGTATAAAAAATGAGGTTTCGCCATGTTGCCCAGGCTGGTCTTGAACTCCTAGGCTCAAGTGATCCCCCAAGCTCGGCCTCCTAAAGTGTTAGGGTTACAAGCATGAGCCACCGTGCCCCACCTATGTAACTTTTAGTCTGTCCCTTGTTCAATCCCTGCCTGCCTAGCTCAGCTCCTGCCTAGTTCAACTTTTGTCTGCTTTGGGACCCCAACTCCCACCCGGGAGTTTGGTGTCCGTCCCTTTCCTCTCTGCTTTTCATCCTCCCGCTCTTCTCATCCCCAGGCCTGGGCCGCAAACATCCAGACCCCTTCCTCTCTCAGCTCCGACTCCACCTTTTCCACTCTGACCCCACCCCTACAGCCCAGCCTACCCCCACCACCGCGCCCCAATTTAGCCTCTCTGGGCTTGGTTGCACCACCCCGCCCAGGCCCGCGGTCAGGCCCCGCCCTGCTCACGGTCGGTGTTTTTCAGCGACTGCTTCTTCTGCGAGGGCTTGGAGATGACCTTGATGAGGCGGCTGTGGAAGGTGCCCAGCTCCAGGCCCCCGCGCAGCACCAGCCTCAGCACCAGCCGAAAGTGCTTCCTCTTGTCTGCATCTGAGACGTACAGGGTCTTGGCGCAGCCGAATTCCTAAGGGGCTCGCGGGGACAGGGTCGTGTCATCCCAGCCCTCCGCCGTCGGATGAAACAACCTCTTCCAGATATCGGACGTCCGCCCCGTCGGAGGTGACCAGACGCTCCACCACCCACGCTCTCAGGCTTGGCCTTAACGCGGGACCCCGGCCTCCCGGTCTCCCCACCGATCTCTTGGCTTTGGGAGGGGAGTAAAGGAGTCCTCCTTTCCCAGGAGAGGCAAGGATGGGAGAAGGAATCGGACCCCTTCCCGTGCGCTCTCACTCTGGAGTCCGGCTGCTGCTCGAAATTCAGCTTCTGCGTCTCCGCGGCGCTGCCGGACGCGCTGTCCAGTCCCATGTAACCACAGACCGTCGGCCCGGTCTCTCCCGCCTGGTGAGCTGGAAAGGGACGCGAACTGGCTCTGGAAGGGCCCGGGAAGGACGCAGGTGCCAGGCAAGCTTAGCGCTCGCCACCAGAGGGCGCGGGGAGACAGCGCCTGCGAACCGCCCCTCTCCCGGGCCCAACCTTGGGATCCTCCCGACCGAGCAGGCGGCCGGCAGCCCTTGAGTTCGCCCTCACCTTGGTCCTGCCCCGGCTTCACCCTCCAGCCGGGCCCCGCAAGGTAGACACAGGGCGGGGGGCAGAAGAACCTGCGGAGATAAGTGAGCGTTGGATTCGTGCATACATGTTCACTTGGCTCTCCTGTGAGCACGGCAGGTAGTAGCGTAAACCCAGCAGAACCTTCGTTTCCTCCTCCTGCTCTACCCCACGCTTTTTCATGACTGTAAACCCCATTCATATCCAAACCTTATTATTTTATTTTATTTTATTTTTTTTCCCGGAGCTTTGCTCTTGTTGCCCAGGCTGGAGTGCAATGGCGCGATCTCGGCTCACTGCAATCTCCGCCTCCCGGGTTCAAGCGATTCTCCTGCCTCGGCCTTCCGAGTAGCTGGGATTACAGGCACCCACCACCACGCCCGGCTAATTTTGTATTTGTGGTAGAGAGGGAGTTTCACCATGCTGACCAGGCTGGTCTCGAACTCCTGACCTCAGGTGATCTGACGCCTCTGCTTCCCAAAGTGCTGGGATTACAGGCGTGATTCGCTGCACCAGGCCCTTCTGTTTTTTCTAATTGCAGCATGCTTTCCCCAGATTTTCTCCAGGCTGGCTCCATTTTAACATTCACGTTTCAGTTCTGATGTTACCTCCCAAAATGTCTCTCGACCTCCTTGGCCTTTCTAACTAATGTACCCTCTGCCTTCAGTTTCCGTCAAATTGCCTTGTTCAGTTTTCCTTCTAGTGCACATCATAATCTGCAAGTATCTTGTCTACTGATTTGTGGGGAGTTTACTGTCTGTCTCTTCCACACTTGAGTGAGAGTGTGGACTACAGAGCAGGGGCTCTCTCTGTCTTGTTCAGCTGCATGCCCAGTGTCCAGCAGTGCCCAGCAGTGCCCATAGAGCCTGGTGCATACATGAAAAACATTCAGTAAGTAGTTGTTGAATGAACGAATAAGTGAATAAATGGGAGAATGAGTGAACGAATGGAGACAGCAGATTCACAGGGAATCTCCTGGTGTGGGACTATAGACCAAAGTGGGGGCTAATGGTGGCTGAGGGACAATGCCCTTGGTTGACCAATAGCTGAGATCTCAGTCCTGAGGCCTCCTCTGGGTCCAAAGGAGGCCCAGTGGGTGGATGCAGGGGTGCATAGGGCCGACAGCTGCAGAGACCTGAGAGGGGCCACCGAGGCACCTACCGCTTCTCATTTCCGTAGGATTTCTGGGCCACCTTGGCGTGCAGGATCCGCACAGTCTGTTCGCACTGTTGCTGCAGGCACCTGCGCACGCCTCCCCGCAGAATGGTGGCGTGCTCTGGGGATGACCTGCAGGGTGGGGGGAGGGGGCAGGCAGGTCGACCGGCTGCAGGAGGGACAGCCAAGGGTCAGGGTGGCACAGGGTCCAGTCACTCAGGTTGAGCAAAATGAAGCGGGCAGGCGGTTAGAGTGAGTGGGGAAGGGTGGGGCTTCTCTACACTCTGCCCCCATGGGGTCAGGAAAAGGGAGCGTTAGGTAAGGAGGAGACTAGGCTGCAAACTGTAGGCTAAATATTTAGGCTGTGAGGTGCTCAATGAGGCCTGAACAGAGCACAGGGGACCACCCAGGCTCCACTCTGCAGGTCTGGCGTCTTGCCCATTGGAGCCCAGGGCCATGGGGACACGTGGCTATGACACAAAGCCCACACTTATACTGGCCGTGGGATGGAGAAGAGTATTTTAGGGTTGATGGCATTGGTAGAGATGAAGCTTCCCCACCCTAGGGAAGCAGGGTGTGGGGGTGAGGGGTGGGGGGAAGGGGGAGCCTTTGCTGGGCTCCTGGCCTGGGAGTGCTCTCTAGCCTCCTGCCTGCAAATAGGAAGGGGCCCAAAACCTCATCCCCAGGATGGGGGGTGGCATGGGGGAATCTGAGCCTTTCTGGGGCCAAAGCCATATTCCTCCCTTTCTCCCATGAGAAGTGGCCTGTCGCTGTGTGGGCTTTCCTTCCCTTGATTACAGGAGTCAAGACAGAGAACATGGGTCCTGCGGAGTGAGCCAGGTTACAGCCTAGAGGCCTGGTGGCTTCCCAGCCTGGGGGTCTGGATCGGCGTGGGTGGGTGTGCCACAGCAATTGCAGGGGGCGAGTAGAGGAGTGGCGGTGGGGAGAGATGTGGGGGGTTAGCAGGTTGAGGCCCAAGGAGAGACGTGGACACTGAGGCTGTCCTTCTGAGCCCTTTATCCTCTTGGCAGGACCCAGTCTCTCCTCACTCCTGGAGGGGACAGTGTAGGACCGCACCCTCCAAAGCCAGGCCAGGCAGTCAGCAACCACAGCCAGGACCGCTCCACCCCTTGGGGCTCTCCTCGAGGAAGTGCCTCCTAAGCTTCCAACGCATTCCGGCTACGGAGTGTGGCTGCCCCAGTCTCCTGTCTCCCGCTGTAGCGGAATTCCAGCCTGGCCCGCAGCTAGCCCTGTCTGCAGCTCCAAGAGTGGTAGGAGCAGGGGGTGCTGAGTTTGCCCCCCCTCAGGAGGAAGGGGGGAATCCCTCCCTGCCAGTGGGAGGGGTTGCAGCCTGCGCTTCCCCTCCCCACCCGCCAGCCCTGGGTTAAATGCGGCCGCCGCCTCTGCGTGCTCCAGCTGCCTGGCAGTCCCCACCTAGGGCAGGCTGCCACGCCATTACCTGGTCCAAGTGCCCGGGAGGCTCCGCCTGTCGGCTTCGCTCTGCAGCTGCATCTCTGATCTGTCCCGCAGACTCAGGTGAGTCAAAGGGTTGGGAGGCACTGAGGGGTCTGCCGGGGAGTAGGTGTCAAGCCAGATCAGGCGACTGTATTTTAGCAGAGGCATGGCCTATGGTGCCCTGTTTGACATGCAGTACCCTTCCCCACTTCTTCAGGGTCCTTTTGAAATCAAGCCCCAACCAGCAAGGCCATCAAAATAGGGTCATCCATTTTCTACTCTCATCCATCTCTCCAGGAACCCCCTGAAATGTCCCTAAGGGACATTTGAGAAATGATTTACAGGTCTCTCATCCATTCCTGGTTCTCTCACTCAATCCCACCTCAGGGCATCTCTGAATCTTTCTTTTAACACAAGGATGAGCTCTGCAGAGGAATCCTGGGTTCCAGTGTCAACCCCGCCATGACATCGCTGTGTGCCCTTCAGCAAGACACCACCCTCTCTGGACCTAGTTTCTTTCTTTGTAGAATGAGGGGTTTGGAAAGGTGATGAACTTTGGGCAGTCGTTATTTTGACTTTCTAGGATTCCCGGGGTGGAGGCAGGGTGCCAGGTGAGATGTTGGCTCAGACCAGGAACAGGATGAGGGAAACCTTAACCAAGATTTGGGGACCCAGAGGTGTCTCTGAGTGGGAAAGGATGGCGGGTGGCAAAGGCCCCTCATGCCTTAACCCTCATGCTGCCTAGGGATGGTGGCCTTGCCGTGGCCCAAGTTAGGGAAGGGTTCCCTGCCCTCCCACCTCCACCAACGCTGCCACATCCAGCTTAGTCACCCTCCCACGACCGGCTCTGCCAAAGGGATTTCTGTTCTACCAGGCCTGGGAGGGGAAAGGGGAGAAGAATCCGGACAAGAAGGCCGCCTGGAGTGAGAAGCAGGCACAGGCCTCGCTCAGAATAGGCGCATTCACAGAATTAGGGGTGGGGGCGGGGCTGCGGTTGGGTTAGGGGCGGCTGGCCCTCTCTGCCAAGAAACAGCAACAGAAAAATGGCTAACACAGCTTCAGCATGGGGCGCCAGGGTAGGGTGGGAACTGGAAGGAAAAGCGGTTTAGTGACTTCTAGGCGCCGGGGGCCTCAAAAAGAAGAAGGGGAACCAGGAACCCTAGGTTCTAATCCTGTTTTTGCAGCTCGGTGGGCTGCCTTCTTGGGCCTTAGTTTTCCTGTCTGTACAGTGAGGGGTCCTTCGTAGTTCTCAAGGGGCGTCTCCGGGGCCGCGGGAGGGTGAGCTCACCTGCTGCCCCTGCAGGGTCCATGGCGGCTCCACCGGGCCCCAGCCGCTCACCCGCCCTCTGGGCGAGTCCACTGCTGCTGTCGCTGGAACCCTGCACACTCCTGCTCCCCAGTTCTTGTGCGGGATATATCCTGTCCAGGTCTTATCTCCAAGGCCCTGGGCCCCGGCCCGCTGTTTGCTCGGGGTGGGCGCACCTGCTGGGCAGATGTGGGCTTCCCACGCCCCTGCCATCTCGGGCGCCCCCTGGCGGTCGCTCCTGAGAGCAGGCGGGAAACAGGCGCCAAGCCGCGCGTTCTCCTGCGCGGTGGGTTTTGTTCTGCTGGCTGCCGCGCCACCACGCTCAGTCCCCGCCGCCTGCGGCTGGGCAGTGCGTATCTCTTTGTGTGTGTGGAGGGCTATAGGGGAGTTGGCGACTTGCGAAGTCAGCCACACAGAAGCTTCTTGTGTGCGTAGGGGAGTGGGCCGAGGTGGGGAAGGGCTTCTGTCTGCAGAGATTCGCCTGGCAGGAGAGGCACCCAATGCGCGGGCTGGCTCACAGAAACCAGCAGGCGTGGGATTCTCCTGCCGCAGCCACTTTCTGGCCGAATGACTGTAGGCAACAGCAATTAACTTTTCTGAGCCTCAGTTTCCTCATCTATATGATGGGGACAATCACAGCCTTAGTCTTACAATTGCAGAGAGGATTGAATACCACAAAGCGAGAAGAGCATTTAACACTGTGCCTGACATTTAAGAAAGGCCTTTTTTTTTCCTGTTTAAATTTTGTATATTTGTGTCTATGTATCTATTCTTATTTACTGTTCTGCAGTTTCACAAAGAATCTCTTGTGCGCTAAGTGCGGTGGCTTATGCTGAGGTGGGAGGATCACCTCAGGTCGGGAGTTTGAGATCAGCCTGGCCAACATGGCAAAACCTGTTTCTACTAAAAGTACAAAAATTAGCTGGGCATGGTGACAGAAGCATGCAGTCCCAGCTACTCCGGAGGCTGAGGCAGGAGAATCGCTTGAACCTTGGAGGCAGAGGTTGCAGTGAGCAGAGATCATGCCACTGCATTCCAGACTGGGCGATAGAGCAAGACTCCATTAAAACAAAAAACAAACAAACAAACAAAAAAACCTTGTGTTTCCCAGTAATCCCACTGTGATAAAAAAAATTTTAAATTCTGAATCATTTCAAAAATACACAAAAATAGAGAAATTAGTAATTAAATAAACCCACAACTCTCTTCCTCTCCTCCAAGTCCCTATCACCCAGAATAAGAGATCTGTAAATACTGTTGCTTTTCTATTTTCCTTCCTCCATCCAGGCTTTGACACCTCCATTCTCTGTTCCTAAGCACCATGAGAGGCCTTTGCTGGCCTGTGTTGCTGTTCCTTCTTCAGCCCTGGGAAACCCAGCTCCAGTCTGCAGGTGAGCTGGGGCCCAGCCCTCACCAGCGGGAGGAGGGGAGCCGAGTCAGGTCCTCCCTCTGCAGCCAGCTCCTCCTGCTGGGGAGAGGGAAGCAAGGGCTTTGGAACATAAGGGACTGGGTTTAAGTTCCCCTCGTCACCTCTCTGGGCCTCAGTTTCTTCATCTGTAGAATGTAGCTTAGTTTGGGGCACATGCAGACCTGCCCATGGGATGTTTAATTTGGAAAAATTATTCGAAAACATGGAAAACCCAGGAAATTTTACATAAAAATCCCTGTTTGGTACTTCTCTTGAAAAAGCCAGGGATCTGCTAACATCCAATTTGCAGGTGCATGGCAGCATTTGGTTGAAGCTGCCTGCCCAATTTAAGAGTGATTCAGGCTGTTTGGATCCGCCGTCCTAACCCAACCAATTCATCTATGTTGCCTGCCTGATCCCTGCAGGCTTTGAGTTTGTGACGCTTCCTTGCCCCCCTCTTCAATGGGTAATACCTTCTCGGAATAGCCCTCAGGGCTGTGAGATGAGGGAATTTGTGCAATCTCCTAGGCCAGGTGCCAGGCACATGCCGGGTGAGTGCATCTATCTAACCTGCCTTTGCTGTGCTGGGCGCTGTTATGCCGGAATTGCGGCATTTCTCCTTGAGTTTCCCTTGGGGAATCTCCTCGGAGGTGAGGTTTTGCTGACCTAGGAGAGTCTTCCCTGATCTCCCAGCAGGTCCCAGGTGTCACACTGGGCCCCTGGATCTGGTGTTCGTGATTGACAGCTCCCGCAGTGTGCGCCCTTTCGAGTTCGAGACCATGCGGCAGTTCCTCGTGGGCCTTGTCCGCGGCCTGAACGTGGGTCCCAACGCCACGCGCGTTGGTGTTATCCAGTACTCGAGTCAAGTGCAGAGTGTCTTCCCTCTCGGCGCCTTCTCGCGCAGCGAGGACATGGAGCGAGCCATCCGCGACCTGGTGCCTCTGGCGCAAGGCACCATGACAGGACTGGCAATCCAGTACGCCATGAACGTGGCCTTCAGCGTGGCCGAGGGTGCGCGCCCGCAGGAGGAGCGTGTGCCGCGCGTCGCTGTCATCGTAACGGACGGGCGGCCTCAGGACCGCGTGGCCGAGGTGGCGGCTCAGGCGCGCGCCCGTGGCATTGAAATTTACGCGGTGGGGGTGCAGCGCGCGGACGTGGGCTCCTTGCGCGCCATGGCATCGCCCCCGCTGGACGAGCACGTCTTCCTCGTAGAGTCCTTCGACCTCATCCAGGAGTTCGGCCTACAGTTCCAGGGCCGGCTGTGTGGTGAGTCAGGAGAGTGCTGGAGCAAGGCTCCAACTCTGAATCCAAATGCTTGAATTCCTTTCCCACCACAGTAAATCCCATCCCTCGGGGTGGCCCCGCTCTTTCCAGGTAGAGTTGCTTGGACCTACCGCAGACTGTTTCAGTTTTCAGCTGTGACCACTTCTGCTCAGGATCCATCAACAAGGAGCAACCTACAGTTTCTTGCCCTGCCCGCCACAGCTTACCACAGGCTTAATGTCAAACTCCAACATCAAACCCCTGTACACAAGGAACCAGTGATTCTCAAAGCTGACAGCGATCGGCTGCTCCAAAGGGTCACGGCCTTCCCTCATGGGGATGGCTCCTCCCATTATCATCTTAGCTTCTCCCACAAATGCTGCAAGATCTGTTCTAGCCACGTTTTGAGTTTATTCCGCCCACCTTGATTTAGCACCTCTCCACCTCCCTACCCACTCCTGCCCCTGTGGAGTCCTGTTCTATCCCACTGACATGTCTAACTGGGTGCCCCCTCTTCTGAGCCTACTGGCAGGCCTCAAGACTTATTCTTTCCCTAAGCCCTCCTACCCGGTACACCCCTCTCAGATGAGTTATTTCCCTCTGAAAGCCATTTGAGGGTGATGCCTGCCTCTGATCCCATCCCCACCCAGCTCTCTCTTGTTGGAGGCTTCTGCCTATCTGTTCACTACTGAGTCTAGTCCTGTGTGTACTCAGGGAAGGACTGGTGTGCTGAAGGGAGACATGGCTGCCAGCACCAGTGTGTCAACGCCCCGGGCACGTTCCACTGCGCCTGCTACCGGGGCTACAAGCTAGCAGCAGATAACAAGAGCTGTCTGGGTGAGAGCTACCCCTGCCCTGCAATCTCACTGCCCCTGAACCTTCTTTGGCTCCCCATTGCCCCAACATCAGACCAATGAGTTTGGAAGGGCCTTTGGCAGTAAAAGCACACCTCCATCACTTTACAGGCCTAAGAAAGAAAGGTATTGCCCGGGGTCACACAAGTCCCTGGTGGGAGCCCACAGTTCAGCACGCTTTCTGCTCCTCTTTCTCCCTGTTTTCAGGCTAGTCTCCTATCTGGCTCCAAACCACCTCCCAAACTTGTTTCTGTCTTTTTGTTTTGTTTGAGACAGAGTCTCGCTCTGTTGCCCAGGTTGGAGTGCAATGCTGTGATTTCGGCTCACTGCAACCTCTGCCTCCTGGGTTCAAGCAATTCTTGAGCCTCAGCCTCCCTAGTAGCTGTGATTTCAGGCACCCACCACCATGCCTAGCTAAGTTTTGTATTTTTAGTAGAGATGGGGTTTCGCCATGTTGGCCAGGCTGGTCTTGAACTCCTGACCTCAAGTGATCTGCCCATCTTGGCTTCCCAAAGTGCTGAGATTACAGGTGTAAGCCACGCTGCCCTGCCAATTCTCACTTTTTTCTACAGGGTAATTATCCTCTCTTCAGTCCAACTCTTGGCCATCTTTGCATATCCAGACCATCAAGATGCTCAACAACAGGGCAATAGTTCCCATCTTCCACAGAAGGAAGCTGTAAATAGCAATTACTCTCTTCCATTATATTCCCATTTTGCAAATAGTAAAATGGAGGCTCAGACAGGTAAAGTGGCCAAACCTGTCCTCTGTAAGTCAGAGAGCATCTTGAGGACGGGACAGGCCCTGACTAAGTAGGTCAGGATTGTTGGGGTTGCAGCCCAGGCATAGGTGTTCTTATAAATTTCTTATTCCACCTGATTTTGATTAAAAAAGAAAAGAAAAGAAATTTCTTCAGGCAGTTGTGCTACCAGAGCTGAGAAGGGCAGCCCTGGGCATGGACTGACCTCATCTCTTCCCCAGCCATTGATCTGTGTGCTGAAGGGACCCATGGATGTGAGCACCACTGCGTCAATTCCCCGGGCTCCTATTTCTGTCGCTGCCAAGTTGGTTTTGTCCTCCAGCAAGACCAGAGGAGCTGCAGGGGTGAGCAACAACCCCGCCCTCCTGCCACACCCAGGACTGTGGCCTCCGACGGCTCCAGTCAGAGGTGACACCTTGCTGTTTCTTCCCTCCGGCCAGCCATTGACTACTGCAGCTTTGGGAACCACAGCTGTCAGCATGAGTGTGTTAGCACCCTTGGTGGACCACGGTGCCACTGCAGGGAGGGCCACGACTTGCAGCCCGATGGGAGGAGCTGTCAGGGTAAGGAGGGCTTTCCTACATTTGTGGGAGGGATAAGAGATCTTAGCTGGTGGGATTCATCCTGACTCATCCTTCCCTGTCTCTCCTTTAAGTCCGGGACCTTTGCAATGGCGTGGACCATGGCTGTGAGTTCCAATGTGTGAGCAAGGGCCTCTCCTTCCGCTGCCTGTGCCCTGAGGGGCGGCAACTTCAGGCAGATGGCAAGAGCTGCAGCAGTGAGTGATGGGTGGGAGGGTGTTCTGTCTGTTTCTGCCCCATTGCCCACATTCTGAGTGTCCTTGACTTTGCCTTTGCTGTGGCCCCTAGGCTGCGGTGTGAATGTGTGTGTGTGGTGTGGGGGTGACATTGGAGGGGATGCCATTCCCTGCCTCCATCTCTTTCCTCTCAACCTCTACTCGGCTGCCAATGTTAATTTTAAAAAATATATTTGATCGCACTCCTCCTTTGCACATAAGCCTTCTGTGGCTCACCAGTGCCTACAGAAGAAAGATCAAATGACTTTGCCCTAAATGTTTCAGATGGTGAGCAAAACCACATTAATGGATAATGAAATCAATTTACTGGGTTACAACCAACATTAAAAAAAAAAATAAAGAATGGAAGACAACATAGAGTTTACTGCCTGTAGAAATAGTTACATTATTCTTGAAACTTTAGTTCTATATGTATTCTCCTTATTATTATTTTTGCTGTGGGCTGTGATAAAAATTTTGGAACTGCTGCCTTAGCTTCAGCCAACTCCATCAGCCCGTCTCCTGCCACACTTGAACATTTCAGTCTTACTGGCCTGCCCCTCCCTGAGTGTGTCTGGAGCTCTGCATGCCTCTGTACGTGCTGCATCCCATCTTCTAGACTGTCCCTGACTGCCTTGGCAAACTCCTACTATCTCTCAAGACTGTCTTAGTTTATTCAGGCTGCTATACCAAAGTACCATAGACTGGGTGGCTTAAACAACATTTATTTTTCACAGTTCTGGAGGCTGGGGAGTCCAAGACCAAGGTGCTAGCAGATATGTGTCTAATGAGGGCCTGCTTTCTGATTCTCAGATGGTACCACTATCAACACCTCCCCGTGCTGCGCGCGCGCGCGCACACACACACACACACACACACACACACACACCAATCTTCTTGCTGCATGCTCTTCTCTCTCTCTCTCTCTCTCTTTTTTTTGAGACGTAGTTTCACCCTTGTTGCCCAGGCTGGAGTGCAATGGCGCAATCTGGGCTCACTGCAACCTCCGCCTCCCAGGTTCAAGAGATTCTCTTGCCTCAGCCTCCGAAGTAGCTGGGATTACAGGCATGCACCACCACTCCTAACTAATTTTGTATTTTTAGTAGAGTTGGGGTTTCTTCATATTGGTCAGGCTGGTCTCCAACTCCCGACCTTAGGTGATCCACTTCCCTCAGCCTCCCAAAGTGCTGGGATTACAGGCATGAGCCACTGTGCCTGGCCACATGCTCTTCTCTTCTAGCACTTTCCTTGACCAGAGCATGTGCCATGTCTGACCTGCTCTGTCCTGTCTTCATCGATCAGGATTATGTTTTAATTCTTGTTGAGCCCTCTTTGGTCCTAGCAAATTCCCTGGCTCAGAATAGGGAAGGCAGCATTCTAGAGTGATTCAGGAACATGGGTTTTGGAGTCAGACGGACCTGGCTTCATGTCTTCGCTCAGTACTAACTGTGAAATCTGGGGCAATCATGTTATCCATCAGAACCTCAGGTTATAGAAAATGGGGACAATACTCAAGCTTATTGGGAGGATTGAGAATATGTATAAGCCCATCACGCAGTACCTGCCACATGGTAAGCTGTCGGTGAATAATGTTTTTGTTATTATTATTGTTAATATTGGTACAGTGTTAGAAGTGTGCCTGATACATAGTAGATGATCAATAAATGGTAGTTATTGTGGTCATTATTATGATTGTTGTTAAAAAGATGCTTTTAGCAGTGTCTGGTTTGTTCTAAGCACTGAATAAATGTCAAGGGCAATGATGATGATGGTGGTGGTGGTGGTTGTGATGATGGCGATAATTACTACACTGCCCGGCACAGCAAAGACTCAGGAAATTTTGTCTGTTATGTAACAAATGTTTGCAAATGAATGACTAGATGGATAGACAGCTGCTGCCAGTCAAGAACCTGGTCCCTCAATTCAAGTTCTTCTGGCCGTGCAGGGTGCCGGGAAGGTCACGTGGACCTTGTTCTGCTGATTGACGGCTCCAAGAGCGTGCGTCCACAAAACTTCGAGCTGGTGAAGCGCTTCGTGAACCAGATTGTGGACTTCCTGGATGTGTCCCCCGAGGGCACGCGTGTGGGGCTGGTGCAGTTCTCGAGCCGCGTGCGCACTGAGTTCCCTCTGGGCCGCTACGGCACCGCAGCCGAGGTGAAGCAGGCGGTCCTGGCCGTGGAGTACATGGAGCGCGGCACCATGACAGGGCTGGCACTGCGGCACATGGTGGAGCACAGCTTCTCCGAGGCACAGGGTGCACGGCCCCGTGCCCTCAACGTGCCTCGCGTTGGTCTGGTCTTCACCGACGGCCGCTCCCAGGATGACATCTCGGTGTGGGCAGCGCGTGCCAAGGAGGAAGGTGGGCTTGGCATGGGACACAATAGGCTGGGCTTGGGTCAGACGGGGGGAGACAGCTTTCCCGAGGCCTGGGGCACCCTCTGAGTCCCCGGCCCTGTAGGCATCGTCATGTACGCCGTGGGCGTGGGCAAGGCGGTGGAGGCGGAGCTGCGCGAGATCGCCTCGGAGCCAGCAGAGCTGCACGTGTCCTATGCCCCGGACTTCGGCACCATGACGCACCTGCTGGAGAACCTCAAAGGCAGCATCTGCCCAGGTAAGAGCACCTCTCTCGGGGCTCTTCCTTTCTCTCATTGCCCACCCTCTGATAGCTCCCCTTCCTAGTCACCCCCTACCCTCTTTGTAGTCATAGCCAGAGGTTGGGCTCACTAGACAGAGTTTTGCACCTCCAAATGTGGTCCGCAGGCCAGCTGCAGGGCGGTGACCCAGTAGCTTCTTAGAACTGAAACATTTCTGGTGCTCTCCAGACTGAATAAATCAGAATTTCCACCTCGACAAGATTCTCAGGTGATTTGTAAGTATATTAAAGTCTAAGAAACCCTAGACTAAGCTACCCATCCCCCAAATCAGAGGAGGTTCAGAATAATTTGGGAAAAATTTTTTGAAGGCACACCAGACAGCATTTGTAAGTGGAGTCACAGCATACATCCCCTGTACTTGTTAGAATTCAACCTTATGAACTTGTCAAAGTGGCAGGTCTGAGTATACTTTAAGTACAGGCAGGACTGTTTGTTTTTCATTTTGTTTTGTTTTGTTTTGGTCGGGGGAGCAACGCAGCTCATAAATGCAATTCTTTTGCTTCATCATCTGGCGCTCAGCTGAGGAAAAAGACTAACTCTACCTGTGGAGGAGAAAGGGGCTCCTGAATTGTGTGTATTGTGCTCTAGGTGATATAGGGAATGTCTCCAGGGTAACTTGTACCCTAGGGTCTTTAGACACTAACCCAGGCTTACGATGTGACTCTTCTTCCAGTTTATCAGGCTCCAGCTCCAGAAAGCAGATTAAGTAGGGCTGATCTGGATCTGGAGAATCTGTGTGTGTGTTTTTTTTTTTTTTTAAGTATATGTTGTGGGGGCAGGTGCAGTGGCTCATGCCTGTAATCCCAGCACTCTGAGAGACCAAGGCGGGTGGATCACTTGAGATCAGGAGTTCAAGACCATCCTGGGCAACATCGTGAAACCCTGTCTTCACCAAAAAATACAAAAATTAGCCGGGCATGGTGGCGGGCACTGAGGCAGGAAAATTGCTTGTTTGTATATGGATATACATATGTATCTACATATACAAACACACACACACACACACACACACACACACACACACACACTCTTCACTCCCCCGCCCCCAGCTAATTTTAATTATTGTGGAGTCCCTGAATTAGCTGCTCTTTCAGGGCTCTTCCTGTGCTGACTCTTACATGCCCCGAAGTGTGACTTTGGACAAGTCACTTACCCCCACCCTTACCTTAACTTTTCTTTTCTGTAACAGAGGAGGCACTGGCTGCCCAAGTTTACCTCTAGCTCTGGAGTTCTGAGAGAAGTCTGGGCTCTGTGGTCAAGGCTCTTTACCAAATGGTGGTATCACTGTCTCCTGTCTCCAACCCTTGGATTCTCCATCTGTAAAATTAGGGATCTTTGCTGGATTGTTGTCAATAACAAGACTTACAGCAGTTTGTTAATAGTACATACAAGACCAAGATGAAGAGACAGCTTTTAAATCATTACAGCAGTGTTGTTGAAGGCTAAAGGACAGGCATTGGGCTTATTATTTCACTACTTGTAATCCCTTTCCTTTGTATTCCTAAGGTACTTTTGTTGTAGCATTTTTTTAAGTCATTCCCTGTTATATATATATATATATATATATATATATATATATATATATTTGAGATGGAGTCTGGCTCTGTTGCCCAGGCTGGAGTGCAGTGGCATGATCTTGGCTCACTACAACCTCTGCCTCCTGGATTCAAGCGATTCTCCTGTCTCAGCCTCCCGAGTAGCTGGGATTATAGGCGCCCGCCACCACACTTGGCTAATTTTTTGTATTTTTAGTAGAGACGGGGTTTCAACATCTTGGCCAGGCTGGTCTTGAACTCTTGATCTCATAATCCACCTGCCTCGGCCTCCCAAAGTGCTGGGATTACAGGCCTGAACCACCTCGCCCGGCCTTCCTGTAATCTTAACAATGGCACATGCTTATAGAAATTTAGTGAATCTAAGATACCATTCACTTTAAGAGTCACCATTATTTTATGTGCTGCTAAGAAAAAACATGTGCCAATTTTAATTATAAGGTCTCCTGCTCAACCCTCAAGATGCTGAGATGTATAGGGCAATAGAGTTGGATCAGGATTAGTGGTTTCTAAACATTAGGGTACATCAGAATCACCTGAGGGACCTTTAAAAACACAAATTGCTGGGCGTCAACTCCAGAGTTTCTGATTCAGTATGTTTGGGGTGGTGTCTGATAATTTGCATTTCTGATAAATTCCTACATGATGCTGATGCTGCTGGTTCAAGGACCACACTTTGAGAATCACTGGTCTAGTTGAAATACACTATAAGACAGTGGTACACAACCTTTTTGGCACCAGGGACTAGTTTTGTGGAAGACAATTTTTCCATGATGGTGGTGCGGAGGATGGTTTCAGGATGATTCAAGCATGTTACATTTATGGTGCACTTTATTTCTATTATTACATTGTAATATACAATGAAATAATTATACAGTTCACCATAATGTATAATCAGTGGGAGCCCTCAGCTTGCTTTCCTGCAGTTAGATGGTCCCATCTGTGGGTGATGGGAGACAGTGACAGATCATCAGGCATTAGATTTTCATAATAAGCCAGCAACCTAGATCCCTCCCATGCAGAGTTTACAATAGGGTTTGTGCTCCCATGAGAATCTAACAATGCCATGGGTCTGACAGGAGAGGAGCTCAGGTTGTAATGGGAGTGATGGGGAGCAGCTGGAAATACAGGTGAAGCTCCCTTGCCTGCTGGCTGCTCACCTCCTGCTGTGTGGCTCAGTTTTTAACAGGCCATGGGCTGGTACCGGTCCATGTGATGTGCTGGTAATGGTCCATGGCCTGGGGGTTGGGGACCCCTGCTGTAAAGTATTTACTTGAAGCAGGCAGTGTTCTAGATCTGGCTTTTTCAAAAAGGTAGGCAGCTATTACAGGTACCTATTTAATTAAAATGGATTGAAATAAAATAAATTTTAGACCTTTAGTGGCACCAGTCACATTTCAAGCGTTAAGCAGCCACATGTGGCTTGTGGCTGCTGCTTCGGATAGGGCAGGTACAGAACACTTCCATCATTGCATACAACTTTATTTGGAGAGTGCTACTCAAAGTGGGGTCCACAGACCAGAAGCACCGTCATCATTTGGGATCTTATTAGAAATGTAACTTCTGAACTCCTTCTCCATTCTGAATCAGAATCTATATGTTAACAAGCTCTCCTGATGATTCCAAAGAGCCATAAGGTTTGAGAAACACTCTTGTAAGTTGTGCACATGCGCACACACACGCACACATACACAGGTGACCGAATCCTCGAAGCCACTAATGCATACATTCTTTCATTATATCCATTTTATAGATGAGAAAACCGAGCTTAGAAAGGTTAGTGAGTTTCTCAGTATTTCACAGCTACTTAGCTTGGGACTCAGCCCAGGTCTCTCTGAATCCAAAGCCCATATACTCAACCATAGGCCCAGTACAAGGAAATCAGAGGGCCAAGGCTAGCGCAATTTCTCATCCCCCTGCCCCTCTGTGCCCTGCTTGCAGAGGAGGGCATCAGCGCCGGGACAGAGCTTCGGAGCCCATGTGAATGCGAAAGCCTCGTGGAGTTCCAGGGCCGCACGCTGGGGGCGCTCGAGAACCTGACGCGGAGCCATATCCTTTGGGGCTGGTGGCCCGGGCTGGAGGGAAAGTGAAGGGACCGCGGCGAACCCCAGCGGCTTCCTTAACCGCGCACTGGCCCAGCTGACCGCGCGCCTGGAGGATCTGGAGAACCATCTGGCCAACCAGAAGTGAGGGCCACTCGGGCTGGGGCGCGGCCCCACGGACCGTGCCAGCTGCGCGCCATCGGGGCGCCGGGGCCAGGCAGAACCTGGGCCAGTCGGGGTTGGGCTGTCCGGGCGGAGGCGCTGGCGGGCTTCCCGCGTTGCGCTGAGCTGGCCTCGCCGGGACCAGAAGGCGGACTGCGGGGGTCACGGGGATAGCGGGTGGTGGGGGAAGGGGCACGTGCCAGACCGGCACGCCCTCGCCGCGTGCTGCTCTCAGTTCTTTGTTGGATTTGTTTGTTTTCTTTTTCTTAAAAAAAAAAATCTGATTTCCACCGGGTCCGTTTTTGGGTCTTGCTGCACCGCCAGCTGGAGGGGAAGCCAGACGGAGCACGCTCTGCCGGCGCCCGGGCAGCGTCTCCTTGGAGAAAGGCGCATTGTGCGGGGGTCGGGCGCTAGGGCGCCGCTTTCCCCTGCTTGTTTGTTCAGCGGAGAACAGATAGCTCCTTATGCAGGCTGCGGGAAGGGAGGGGGTTCAACAGGAATCCTTGGGGTCTGAGCAAGTCTGCGCCACCCCATTCCCCAGCGGATTGAACACTTTGCTCTCCGGCCAGGCCTGTCCCATGGTGCCCCCAAATCTGGCTCAAAAGGTGCTAGGGCTGAGCGCTGGTGAGGGGTGCGGTGTGGGGGTGGCATTGGTGGGAAACCGAGAGGCAGTAATTGAACCCTAAATGTTTGGAGTGGGAGTGGATAAATGAGCTTTGCCCGATTTTAACTCCCTCCTGCACTAGGTGGGAAGAGGAGGAGGTATCAGCCAGGACCCCTGTCTACCCAGCCTGGGGCCTTCCTTCTGTCACCATCCCAGCCCCGCCGAAAACACTTCTATCAGCAAAGAACACAAACCAGTACCATTTTCCAGGTGCATGCAAGAAACCACGAAGTTTAAAATGCTTCCTAGAGTGATTTGGGGAAAGGTATTTTGTGTTTATTTCCTTATCTGCAAAGAAGAGACTGGAATTCTTACCCCCAAGAGTGATCAGGAGAATCAAGGACATTCTTCTAAGGCATGTGACACTGTGCCTGGTACCTGTCAGGCCCTCAATTAATGGTAGCTGTTAACTATTCTTATAGTAATAGCTAACATATTTAGTGTTGGGCATTACTATAACTGATTTGCAGGTGATTGCCACCACTCTTCTGCATGCTGTTAAATATGTTAAGTAGCTAACATATTTAGTGTTGAGCATTATTGTAACTGATTTTCATTTTATCCTTGCAACCATCTTATGAAATAAGAATTATTGCTTTTATCATCCCCATTTTACAGATGAGGAAACTGAGGCACAGAAAGGTTAAGTTTCCAACAGTAACATAACCAGTAAGAAACTGAACCAGGATATTTCCTATGGCTGCCCTAACAAGTTACCACAAATTGAGTGGCTAACAACACAAATTTATTACCTTACAGTTTTTAGGTCAGAAGTCTAAGATGTGTTGGCGAGTCTTTATTCCTTCCGGTGGCTTTTGTTTCCTGGCCTTTTCCAGCTTCTAGAGGCTACCTGAATTCCTTGGGTCCTGGCCCCACATCACTTCAACCTGTTTCTGTCAGCACATTTCTTCCTCTGACTCTGACACTTTCATCTCTGTCTTATAAGGACCCGTCTGATTATATTGGCATGACCTTGATAATCAAAGATAATCATCCCATCTCAGGCTCTCTATCTTAGCCACATCTGCAAAGACCCTTTTGTAATGTGAGGTGACATAATCACAGATTCCAGGGATTAAAACGTGGACATCTTTGTGGGGACGGCTATTCTGCCTACCACATGGGGCTTGAAGCCAGGCTGACTGACTTCAGAGCAGCTGCTCTTAGGCACTCTGTGCCAGGCACCTTGCTAGGCTTGGTGAAGAGGTAGAAACTGACGATTGAGAAAAGCTGTTGAGTTGTGGAAGCTCCAGGCTAGAAGGGCTGCGGTCAACCTGACTATACCTGTAGCAGAAAGAGGGAACTTCAGATAAGAGGAGGGAGAAATTCCGGGGAGGTGATCGTTAAACAGTGGCTGGAATTTTCACAGGAGGCCACGGGGGACTTTACAGGTGAGTAAAGCATGAACTATGTGTGGTCAGGAGAGACTGGAGTATGGGGGGTGGGAATGATCATCTTAACTGGCCATGCGGATCAGATGAGCTAAAGCCCTATGGACACCACTTGGCATGTGACCTCACCTTGCCTTACCACTCATTTTACATTTGTGGAAACTGAGGCCTAGAGGCCAGAGTTGCCTGCCCAAGATCACACAGAGAGAAAGCACCAGTTCGTTTCTCCTGCAATTTCCCTCGTGGCCACTGGATGGCGCTGGAGATCTGATTTGGAGCTGGGTCGTAGCGCCTTTGCAGGCCTTTGGCATCTGGCATTTGGGCTGCAGAGCCTGTCCTTCTCCCTTCATTTCCTCACTCTGCCAGCCCCACCACTGAAGCCTACAAGCTGCTTCTGTTCCCATGCATTAGCCCCATGGTGCTGGATTTGAAGACCAGCCCTGCTACGTACCAGGTGCATGTTGGTGTTGACAGGTACTGGTTCCCTTGCTCACCTCTTGGTTCCTTTCTCTGATTTCCCTTTCTTCCTACCCCCTCTACCCTGCTGGATAGAATGAAATTCCAGTTCCCTAATCATGCCCAACATAAGGGCAGCTAGCCCTTGCTTCTTTGTTTGTACCCCCATCCTATGTCATGGGGTAGAAGATTTACAATGAACTCATGAATTCAGTAAAACAAACATCCATTAACCCAAGAACTGAAAGTGAGAACCCAAGTAACAGTGCGAGGAGAGTAACACTGCCAGGAAAGCTCAGAAGGAGAAGGCACCGAGCCGGACAAAGAACCCCGGGCCTGGGTCTCTTGGTGCCCAGGCAAGCAGGGGTTTATATGGCTTTCAGAGCTTGTTAAGATGAGGAACAGAGCATGGACGTGCTGGGGAGTCCTGAGCCCAGGTCCTGCAGAGGGAACTCAGCACCCTCCGCCCTCTTGGTTCCCTGGAGAGTTTGAATCATGGAAACAGGACGGTATCTTCCCTCATGGTTAGCAGAGACAGCACTTCCAGGGCTGTTTCTTAGACGTAGTACCATGCACTAGATGTGGCCTTGGGCAGGAAAGTGCAGGTCAGGAAGGGCCTGTCACTTCAGCCTAGTGCGGGGCTCCCTCTCTGAGGTTCGCCTCTCTCTGTGGTGTCTGGCTCTGTTTCGCCACGGTTTTTGACCTTTCGCTCCTTCTATTCTAGCTCACAGCTCACTCCATTTCTGCAGCTGGCACAGCTGCTGTCTCCAAGGGTTGTCTACTCTTCTGTCTCTTTGGACCCAGGATAGTGAAACAGAAAGAAAACTATCAATTACCAAACGCCGGCAGCATGCAGAAGAGTGGTGGCAATCACCTCCTCCTCCGCTTCCTTCTCATCTCAGGCCCCCAACAAGTCATCCCTCCAGCTCCAACCCCTGCAGAATTCCTTGGTGGCTCACTGCGCACTCGAGCCCTCTTTCCCTCAGGGCTAGCTTAGTTTTTGGCTTCACATACACAGACTAAAACAAAAAAAATCAGATAGGTAAAACCTTTGTATTAAAAATATTTTTCATTGTACAAGCCATCCAAGGTCATTGTTAAAATAAAACTTAGGCCGGGCACAGTGGCTCACGTCTGTAATCCTAGCAGTTTGGGAGGCTGAAGCAGGTGAATCATTTGAGTCTGAGATCAGCCTGGCCAACATGATGAAACCTTATCTCTACTAAAAATACAAAAAATAGGTGGGCATGGTGGCGTGCACCTGTAATCCTAGCTACTTGGGAGGCAGAGGTGGGAGGATAGCTTGAGCCTGGAAGGCGGAGGTTGCAGTGAGCTGAGATTGTGCCAGTGCACTCCAGCTTGGGTAACAGAGTGAGAATGTCTCAAAAAATAAACAAATAAAATGTATATAGCATAGAATCTATCAAGTGAAAAAAAGATCCCCTGCTTCCATTAATCCCATTCCCTAGAGATTACCACAGAATCGTTTCTTGCGATTCCTTCTGGAAGTCTCCTAAGCCCTATAGAGGCAGCTGGCATAGTGCTCCGAAACCAGTTTGCTTGGTTTAGAATCCCAGGTTTGCTTATTTGTCAAATAAATTGGACACGTTTTCTCAGTTTTGTCATTCAGAAAATGAAGTTAATAGCACCAACCTCATAGAATTGTTGTGAGGATTAAACTTATTCAGATAAAGCAATCAGACCATCCACTT